>NC_090940.1:602389145-602692176 GCF_040938575.1 Ambystoma mexicanum
TACACATGTTCTCTCACTTCTTCATCCCTCTCCCTACAGCGTGCTAATGCATTCAAATCTAACAATCGCTGCAGTGGTAATTTCCCAATTAGCTGTTTCCATCTCTCCACCAAATATTCACCCATGCATTCCAACACTACCTGTCTTTCGTTGCTTCTACGAAAGTCATATATCGAAGCCAATGTTGCCGTCCCATCATTCCCATCTATATACATCTCTGCCTGTTGCTGCAATTCCACCTTCCTTTCCTTGCTGATTACGCTGCGGGTTACCCTCGTGCACTGCCGTTGGTTAGTCCCGCCTCTTGCCCCCGTGGTTTCAACTTCAACCCCGGGAGGAACGGACGGTACCGAGTCTGTGTCTAAGGCGGGAGGTGCGGATGGGACAATGGGAACAGCGAGTGTCTTTTGTGGGCCTGGTTGGCTAGTAGGAAGTTTTAAGTGCGTGGTCTGTGGCTGTGGGAGGGCTTGAGCTACTGGAGGGGGAGCTTGAGCTGCGGGCGGGTTTTGGGTAATAGCTACTGACGTATCTGGTCTTACTTCTGATCTTGAGCCTTGTTTTGTATGGGTCAATATATTTTCTATCAATTCATCTGTCATGTGTAATTCTCGTTGTGGGTATATCTTTTCTATATTCAACTGGTCACGCCTGCTTGCCTGCCCTTCTTAGACTCAGTCCACTCCTCCTCTTCTTTTTCTTCCGCTACCTCACCTTTTGATTTATGCCTGCGCGCATGCTTTGCTCTCCTTTTAAATCGGAGCATTGCTTCCTTTCTCCAGTCTTTAATAGTTTCAAATGCTGCAGGACGCGCTTTCTTTCTTATCAACACCCTTTCCAAGTTATATATCCTCGCCATCTCAAAACTACCATTAATCGGCCACTGATGGTCTTGTTGCTTTCTGGTTTGCCTATGCCAAGTCTCACAGAATATTATTTGCACCCACTCCATACTTCACATACATCTCATACGCCGGCGTTCCCCCAGGTGGTACAATTTGGCCATTTTCCAAAGATTGTCTACCACAGCGGAAAAACCCTGCTAAGGTGGACAATACCCCAGGCATGTTTCAACCTTCCCCTTGGTTAATCAACCTTACCTAGGGCGTTTGATTTTGCAAAGTCAACTCTCAACCAATATCGGAATGCTTTGAATCGGGGAATGACTCACCTGATAAATCAGGTAGTCTCTATACTGACGCACCAAAGGACGTTGTGTCTGCGTTTCTTGGCTTCCGCCTCGTTTCGGGACCCTCGCCTCCTTGTTCTCTAGCCAGGCACGTCGATCAGGGATCAGATGTGTGCAGATCTGCAAAGGAGTCTCATCACTTTTACAGGGCGCCCTGAACACCTCTTGATCCCGGCTCGATTGTCCCGTCCTCGCCGTTCTCTGCCTTTCTCAATTACAACGTTACGCGAAGGAACAAGTGGGGGAGGGTCCCTATTCGGGCGCCATCTTGAAAGGGGCCCCTAGGGGACCCTGACGTCTATGGAAACAAGGCGGGTCACCACACACGATAGAGACGCCAGACACGAGGTTGTATTCCCAAAACTAGGGTTTTATTGCAAAGCAAAAGTCTCAGTTGGCCAACTCGGTCTCACGCCCCGCGACGTGTATCTCTAGACCTCGAGGGACGCAAGAGAGTGAATTACGTACATCAGTTACATATATACAAAATGCATATCAAACAATCAGCTATGACATGTATAACACCTCTCTTCATTGGGTTTCTTTGAACTTGGTGTGATGATGGACATCTCCGACCACTATGACACCTTCAAACATCTATTCTAGTAACAATTTGCAATTTGTGAGTGCGTAGGCATCTTTCGGTTATTGAATAGAACATGGCGCTTCTGTTCTTGGAAGCGAACTACATACAGAGGGAGTTGCATTCCAGGCCTTGCTATCTATCAGGTGCTATTCGTGTCCTGGGAGCCGACATGCTCTTAGTGGGCTCAGCAAAGGGGGGCCGTTAGAAAAGCATAATTCAAGCCTTTAGCGGTATTATTCTAACATATTCTACCATATAACGAGACTGGCTGGCAGCTGTGAAATGATTAAATGCCCTGCGGCTCTGCTTCAAGGCTACATTAAGGAGGGAGCTGGGCAATCTTCCTGGCGCTGCCTACGTTTGTGTTTCAGCAAAACTCTTGTTATCCTCTCGGCCCTGTGGCCTTGTCCTTTTCATATACAGACAACAATGTTCCACAGTCGAGCAGTCTAAGCGGAAAATATACTGCGAAGCAATAGGAACAGAAAGCAATGAGCAATGGTTAGAAAACAAAATGGCGATTCTTGTTACATCAAAATGGCCGTTCATTGGAAAACTCGAAAACCTATATTCTGTCGTATCGTGCATGAGACGGTTGGCCCACGGCCACCAAAATGCGTTTGCAGTCTCAAATTAGATTTCTAGACTGACATTTAGGTCTTCAGGGATTTCCTCTGAAGACCCCACCTTGCCCCAGGTCTGTGCCAGAGACTGCTACTGGGTCCAAATCTCTAATTCCCCCTGCCCATGTAAGGAATACCATATCTTTAAATAGCACCAACACTTTAATAGGTCTTCAGGGATTTCCTCTAGAAGTAGCCCATGCCAGAAACATATACTTAGTGCAGAAAAGACATCATAAGGTTGGACCACTCCACAAACTTCAGAATGCGTTCATGACATTCAAGATTGAGGCCCAGCCTTCAATCAGCTCTGACCATGTACTGCATTGAGAAGTCTTTAGCCTCAGGTGAACTCAATAGGTTAGACCTGCTGCTCCAATCACATTATAGACACGATTCCCCCAGCTGTACCCGCTATTGGTCAGTACCACCCAAGTGGTAGGCAGTCTGGCAAAGTTTGTGTGTGTCAAGGGTTTGAGAGTGAGTTCTCGAGCTGGTTGGAAAACACATGGGAGATGGTTGGAACCAAACCAGAGTAAGGGGATGGAAGGAAAGAGCTGACTTGCGGCAAAGAGGCAAAATGGAGAGAGCATTATAAGGGAGTTTGGAGGAAGATCTTAGAAGGAATTGAAAAAGGCTGAGAAAGGAGGTGGGCCGAGTCAGCAGAGAGGTGGCTGGAGGAAGAGAGGAAAGATGAAAGAACACAAGGATTGGTGAACTCAAGGAGAGCATGGGCCCTGAAGAAAGAGAGAAGCTTGTTCAAGAAAAAATTGAGAAAAATACTACATTCCAATCGAACTGGAGGGACAACCTGTAATTCTTCATGTAGATTCCAGAATCAGTCAGACCACTGAGGTGTTCATCCCCCGTTCCGGGGGCTGGAACGGGGGATAAAGGCCTGGCACCCCAAGTAATTGGCCCGAGCGAAGACCCATAATGAGGGATCTGGCCGTTATCCCCTGTTCCACAGGCTGAAACAAGGCCATTAGCACCCCAGTTTGTCAAAGCGGTAACCCGGGGTGCTAAAGAGATTTTGGAACGGGAAGGCAGGGATTCGTACGGAGCCCCTCTTCCGTTTCCATGGTGGCTAGCAGGAGGTGAGGGGATGGAGCATATGCAGCGGCGGTTCAAGCACGCATTCCTAGCCATCTGATTGGCTGGCTCCCCCCGCCCAGGTGCTAATGTTGGATCGAGCCTCCTATATATCCTGAATGGCTCTTTCTGGAACAGTTGGTACCCTGAGCTAACTTAACTTTGACATTGAAAACGAAGAGCTTTGAGTCAAAGTGGCTGGCATGCTGGGTACAGACTTATCGCAGTTTGGAGAATGGCCCTAACAAAAGCAAGAGACAAGAAGTAAAGTGACCATGGGAAATCTCTGGCTTTTATCCAAATAGGAAAAACTGGACTGCCACATTGCTGGGCGGAGGAACCCTAGCATAGGGAGTTGCCACAAGACGTGTGTGTTGTGTGTGTTGATGCTCATCTGCCCATTTGAATGGGCAGTTCTAAGCCATTTGTCGACGGGTGTGTATGGGAGCGGAAATAAATGCTATGTTTATGTTTTGGAACTTATATAGCGCACCAGGTACCCTAGGGCTTAAGGGCGCTTATACAAACAAACATATAACTAAAACTCAGAAGTCTTCCAAGAGTAGGAGCTGTGGCAGATAAAAAATGGGACTCCATAGGCAGTCGTAGGAGTGAGGGAGGCCTGAAGCGAAAAGGATTGTTTTCAACATTTTCTTAAAAACCTTGGTAGATGCGATAATTCTCAAGGAAGGCGTTAGAGTGTTCCAAGCCTGGGGGGCCGCAGACGCAAAGGCAGCATCCTTAGACTTCTTGGTCTTCCAATGAGGAACAGTAAGAAGGTTGGTATCATCTGACCTAAGGAGACTGACATTTTGCTTTGGAATAATTACTTCTTTTAAGTACACGGGCATGTGTCCCTGCACACATTTATGAGTGATAAGAAGAACCTAAACGAGACTCTGGCCTGTATAGGCAGCCAATGGAGACTTATTCTTGCTTCTGACATGTGATCTCTTCTCGTGAGGCATTTAACCACTCTCACCGCCCCATTCTGAATAACCTGAAGTCGGTGAAAATCTGATAGCGGCAGGTCCACCAACAGGCTACAACGATAATCTATTTTGGAGCCTATGATTGCCCTTGCCAGTGTTTCAGCATTTTCTTCTGATATAAACGGTCTAAGGCAGCAAAATAGTTTAATGAAATATGAGGCCGACGAGATCAGGCTATTAACGTGGGCCTTTCATGTTGATATTCTTATCTAAGTAGATTCACAAGGTTTTCACCTTACTCATGACACTGATATTGCAGTTGTCTATGTTAAAGTTCTTATAGCTAGGTCCTAATTTCTCTAGTTTGATCTCTGATCCAACTAGTAGGAGCTCTGTTTTGGAGCTGTTAATGGCTAAACTATTCGCCACCATCCAATGCTGTATCTTTTGGTAAATCTTATTAATAAGATTTTTACCCTCCATGTATGATCCTGAGATAAGGATGACACATTGAGTGTCGTCTGGATAATTAGCAAATATGATCCCTTCATTTTCTAGCATCTGAAAAAAAGGGATCATAAAGATGTTGTAGAAGCAGGGAGACACACAGGCTCCCTGAGGCACACCATACATAAGAGTGATGGGTTCAACTTCAGCATTATCTATTATGTAATGAGCAAAGACCGGCTCAACTGAATATTGCAATTCATGCACTAACCTGGTTGGGTTGATGATCCTGAAGCAGCAACGGCAGAAGTAAGAGACCCCCTTAGGACCCTGCCCCCACACCGCAATGGAACAGCCCACGGTGAAAGGAGCACGAGCCCCAGGGAAACCCTCTGGGGAAGAAAACCCTGGACGATCTAGACGAGTGCCTCTCGGGTGGATGGATGTCTTCTGTTGTGAATTCTCGGTAGTGCGGGAAGCCGGGACTCTAAAGGGTAAGAAGAATGATTGGTGAGTGTGTGATTGATAAGAGATGGAGTGTTCGAGATGGAAAGAAAGGAGAAAGGTCTTACGGGAATTCCAGTACCGGGAACGACTCTACATGGAGCGAAGAAAACCCCTGGAAAGGGAACCCGTCTGGAATAAATCTCCCAATTGCTCCGGGGGATCCTGTAATGGGAGGTGAGTAAGTGCAGGAAATGGAATGAGGTAGGAACAGGGGAAGGGGAAGAGACCACTCACTGTGTTAGGCGGGAGGAGGATCAAGAGTTCGCACGATCGGGGACTGAAAGAAGGAGAGGAGGCTGGATTCGGCAGACCCGGAAGTACAGGCGAACTTAGGCGAATCGCGGGGAAATGGCACAGAAAAGATGCTCTACGGTACAAAATAGAGTGGTCAGTATAAGAAAGAAAAAAGGAGAAAGAACGTTAGAGGAAACTGATTCTCCCTAGATGCGAATTTACGGAGCGTCTCTGAAAACAGTAGCGATGCTACGAAGAGAGCCCCGCTTCTGCTTTAAAAGGATCACATGACTTGCATCCGACGTTCGTTGAGGACGTGGAAAGACTAGACCGCTAATACTTGTGCAGGCAGAATTGGCTGACTTCAGTGAGGTGGAGCGTTGTATTGCACCACAGAACCTTTTCTTGTAAAACAATGACCATCGCCTAAATGGTGTAACATTATCACTGGCTAGCCTGACTTGTCTCCCCTTCAGGAAGGAGGTAGTCCACTCAATGGCTGCCTGGGAAAACTTGCATTGTTCTTTAACCTGGTGGACAGAATGGAATGATCCACCAGGTCAAAAACTGCTGAGAGGTCAAGAATCATAAGAAGGCAAATATGGCCCAAATCCATCCTCTGAAGTAAATGAGACTTCAGAGCCAGTAGAGCAGTCTCAGTTCCATCATTCAATCTGAAACCAGATTTACAATCATGGAAGATGTGGTTTTCCTCCAGGAAAACTGAGATTTGATTGTATGCCACTATGTCAAGTAATATCAGCAAAAAGGTAGTGTTGGTAATGGGTCTATAAATTGCTGCATTCTGGGGACAAAGATTCGACTTCTTAAGAAGTGGTGAAATCCATGCATCTTTGATATTATCTGGAACCTTATTATGGGCAAAAGATGATAAATTGACACATTTCGTCAATGCAGGGATAAGAATGGGGAAACATTCCTTTATGATAACAGGTGAGCAAGGGTCCCCTTTGCAGCTTGTATTTTTCAGCTGAGTAATAACTTTGGCCAGTTCTTGTTCAGAAATTTTCTGAAAGATAAAGATAGGGTGGTCCTTAATGTTATTTCCCGGAGTATTTAGGTTAGCCTCCAGATCTTGTTTTTGCATGCCATGTTGTTTCTCCTCGATAGTTTCTCAAATTTTTTCCAACTTATTTGACAAAGCCTGCTGAGTTTCCGTACACCACGGCTCATTTTTAAGGATAACCTCCTGCATGGGGCCGGGTATGTGGGATTGTTCCTTGAGAATTCTGAAAAGTTCTCTGTTGTCCGCGCTGGCATTCGTAATTCTGGTAGTGAATGACTCTTTTTTGCAGTATATATGGCCAATTTATACTCTGCTGCTACTTTTTCATAGGCTGCAAAACGGAGCAGTTCCCTTAAAAGACGCCAGGCATAGAAGAGTTTAATCTTTTTAGATTTAAGTTCTTTGAGATCCTCATTAAACCAAGCATTCCGCACCATAGGTGATTGTATTTTACTTTCGACTGGTGCAAACTTCTCTGTGGCTGAGCTCAACGAATTGGTAAAAGTGGACGAAATTTCTTCTAAGATCTCCAAGTTGAGACATTTTTGTTAAGGGCAGAGGCCCAATCAGTGAGGTATGCAAGATTCAGTTTTTTGCGATTTCTGATCTTAAATACCATCTTAGGCAGGGTAGGTTTTCTTTGAAAATAGTCAATTTGTGTTTGAAAACCTATACATGAGCGATCAGACCATGGACAAGCTTTGACATCTGTATCTGTAAGGGTCAGGTTAAGAGAGGATACACAATCCAACGTATGTCCCTGAATATGTGTCGGTACTTTAATATGGTGCATAAAGCCTAAGGAGTCAAGTATATTCTCCATAACTTTAGCGTTGGTATCTGTGGCACAGCCCAGCCAAACATTCAAGTCTCCCAACAATACATATTTTGTTTTTAGCTTCAAAGGCGATAATAATAAGCTGTTCAAGATAGCTGGAAAGGTGGAATCTAATGTAGGAGCTCTATATAATAAGAGAATATTAAGAGTAGTTTTGGCACTGATCACTAATTTGACCATAAGTAGTTCTGTGTCTGGAAGAATGTCGTGCTTACTTTCCCATGTTTTATGCTCCGATCTAATAATGAGGGCTATCCCTCCTCCCCTATTAAGCATTGTAAATCCACAGAAGTTGAAATCCCTGTGAGGAAAGAACACTCTTGCTGCCACCTGAAAACGTGCGCTGGGAGTTCTTACGAACTCGCTCTTTCCAACTCGCTAGCTCGCTTCCAGGAGGAGGCGGAGCGCTGTGCATGTCACGTGACTGCTCACGTGACTTATACAGGGCCACAAAGCAGAGACCAGCACACCCTTGCGGCGTTAAGCCCGATGGAGTAAAGGCCGTTGGCTGTTGTGCGGCTGTTTGGTGGATGGTAAGGAAGCAGTCTACGGAAGCTAAGAGGTAAGGAGGCATGGATTTGCAAACTGACCCCCTACTTCCTAGACCTGAAAGTGTTATGGATAACTCAGAACTTTACACCCTTTATCCCCAAGTAAAAAGCCCATCTGGTAGGGTACTGAGGAGCAAATTTCTATGCCCTGAGAAGCAGAAAGAATCGCGTAAAATGTACAAGGCAAGGAAAAACCGTGGAATTAACGCTAACTCTGGCACTATGCCAGTGAAAAAAGCGCTACCTTCAGGATCCTCAGTGCCCCCCATCCAAACGAACTTTAGCCACCTTGAGAACCCTCTTGAGAAAGCGTCCTGTAAGGTCGTAAGCCCTTTGACCGCTCAGAAAACATCAAACGACATTTCCTACGGCACTTTGGAGAATGCAACGAGTGAAAGCTCGGAGGAGGATTCTATTAACGTTTCCTGTGAAACATTGTATCCGGCATCACTACCTCCCCAACCCGAGACTTCTGTTTCCAATTTACACAGTTTGCCGCCCCCCCCACCCCTGATCATACCTGGAGGCCAGGCTGCAGTGGACCAGCGAGGGGAGGCCTTTCACGCTGAAACAGTCCCAAGGTTGGACGTTGGGAGACCGCTGCTTAGTACGAGCCCGCCGCCATCGCCTGTCGGCGCCCCGCAGGCCTCCGCTGCGGCGAAGGAGAGTGAGCCAAGCGGAGTCGTAGGACCCCGCGCGGCTGATCTCAGCTTGCGGGTCGCCGCGCCGGCGGCGGCTATTGCTTGTGGCTCCTACGTCCCTCTCGCCCCATCGGTGAGGGTGATGGGGCCACCCGCTACTTTTGCCGAGGGTTCAGATATCCAAGACCACCAAGTCCTTTCACAGGCGGAAGCTGTCATTTCCAAACATCAGCCTGTGTTAGACTCAGGCGACGCCACCGCAGAGCTTCTCTCTGCCGCCACCTCGTGGCAAAGCCAAGACTCGCAGCAACAGGCTACCTTGCCTGTTATTGAGAATGGGTACACGGAGGCAACCCCAGATCGACCAACTCAGGGAAACAGACAAAATGCCGTAACTGGTGAGCTCATTGCCCAGAAAAGAGAAATTGCAATGGCGCTATTAAAATAAAGAGCATCATTAAGAAAGAGTGGAAAGGAACTGGGGGAACATTTAGAGCATAGCTCCCAGCAACTAAAAAGGGCTACAATTCAGAAACAAAAAAAATGTGACTCAGTCAAATCTACCTTTCAAAATCTTCCGACACCACACACGCTAAAAGAATTATTTTTTAAACAAACAAAGAGGATACCACAAACAGACACCAAACTTTCCGATGCAGAAATGCTCGATGTTCCGCTGGAATTACCTCCAGTGGCGCTACAAAGAGAAAAAATAGAGGATTCCACTCATAGTGCAGTTGAGGCCCAGTGTGGCTACTTAACCACCCCACTATCCAGCAGCCGAGGTGACAGGGATGTGCAAGGAAATAGGATCATACCTTGTCGAACGGGAGCACAAACAGAAATCTGCTCGATGAAGATGTCCCCCCACATCATTCGGAGAGAGCCGGACAGGGGTAAAATCTACTAATACCATCAACTATTTCCCCTCAAATGAAAGTAAATAACCAAAGAAAGACTTTGTCACCAATACCAGCCCAACCAGAATTGAGGAATAAGTCTCTTCCTAGAATTGTTCCACCTGTGCTGGTTACGCATGGACAAAAGATATTTCTATCTGACCCTCCATCTGGAAGACAGTCTTCATATAATGACTTTCTAAAAGTCACCTCAACACCAGTTAGAAATAGAAGACCAAGTGACATGGTGGGCCACCTTCCCAAAGAAACGCCATCAAAAAAGCCAGACTTACTTACAATCATGTCCGCCATAACAGTGGGGCTGGCACCTTTTGTAAAATTGTATGAATCATTTAACGATTCAATGAAGGATTCTTTAACTCTTGTTTCGACCCTGAACACAAAAGTAACATTTTTGGAAGGTTTCATTACTGCCCAAAACCAACAAAACGTGGAGAAAGAGAAACAATGGGACTCAAAGTTTACCTGGCTTGAATCTTTAATTACCATACTAACCACTGCAAGAAATCTTGGGAAAACAGGCAAAACCCCCAGTTAGAACATCTTCTGTCCTTAAATGCAAAGGATTTACAAACAAAAGGTGCAAAGGTAAATCAAGCCGTTAGAAGTCAGGGCACAAACTCTACGCTTCAAAACGGGAAGAAAAGCAATTAACACCCAAAAACGCCAGCAATGTTTAAAACTCCTAAAGCAATTGCTTCAACTCAGGAAAAGATTGCAACTATCCACGCGCCACCTCAAGCCCCAGTAGGCAGTTACTCAGAAATGGAACAAACTATAATCGAACTTGACAATTCCAAATGAAATGAGCAAGGCTCAATGGGGAATTCGTCACTTCTTGACCTGACGGTCCATCTGAACGAAGAGGAAACGAACTTGGAGTTAAACGTAAATGATGGAGAAGAACCACAAATTGTGAGTAAATCCCTGCCTTCAAACACAAATAAAACAAAAGTTACAATGTGTAAAGAGAGCGAAAAACTACCAGCGGACGCATCGGCCAAAAAATGGGATGTGCGGCCAAAACAGCATGAAAAAATACCTGAAAAGACGAAAACTGTAAATACTACAAAGGTAACGGGGGAGACAAGGAGTCAGTGCGATTCTAAAGAAGCATCTACCAGAGTCTATAAAATGCAACAACTCGCAGCCGGGAAAAATGTCCTCGTCTTGAACAGAAAGACGGTCCTGAAAATCTTAACCAGTATACCGTCATTGAAGTCTCTAAAAACATCAGATCTTGTATTGGTGGAGCCTTACCATAGAGACGGGAAGGCTAAAACTTACCTTCACGGGAACAATCTCATGGACCTGGACGGTGGCGAAGATGTGATCGCCGCCTTAATTCAATTAGGCTTCCCGATAGAGGAAGTTCCTGTGTCTGAAGGTGCGGAAAAGTCTGTTCCTCTGCGAAGTAATGCGATGGTGGACCTTTCGGAACGCAACCTAAACACTACAGATCTGCCGGTGGGCAGTAGAAGAGTCGCTTTCAGGCAGAAACCTGAACTTAGCAGAGGGAAATTCAGATCGAGATTACACTCGTCGAACACCAACACAAATCATCGAAAATTCCAACATGAAGGTAACTGGAGCTCAAATCCCAGACGGGGGAAAAACTACAGGCACTCAGAGTCCACTGATGAAACTGCTGAGTGGGCCCACAATAAAAAGCGTGAAACGTCGGGGCCTTGGAGATGGTTAAAAAAGGTTCTGAACCCAAACCACCAAGATTAACAACCAAAAGATTCAGCGACGCCTATGGGACCTCCAACATTGGAATGTTTACGACGGAACAGGAGTATCATGTGTTCTTGGAGCACGAGGGGTCACGATCACCTTACCAAGCCAGACGCTTTTGACTTGAGTGACTTTGATATTATCTGCCTCCAGGAGACGTGGCTTATGGAACCACCAGTACTAGAGGGATATGACATACACATCTCTTCAGCAGTTAAAGGTTTGTTTGGAAGATAGTCATCAGGCCTCCTAACGGCAATTAAAATTGGATCGGGCATTTCTAGCAAAAAGAAAGTGGCCGAATCATATGGCATGTTAGCTCTACTAGTTGAGTGGTTTCATATAGAATCTATATCAAGAAGCAATATGAAATCCAACCTCGGAATCATCAATGTCTACTGGAACCCGCAGAGAACAAGTAACATGGAATTTCTTCATACCATCGCGGAAACCATGGATAAATTCCTTCTTGAAGAGAAAACTGACTACATCATAATCTGTGGCGACCTTAATGCAAGAGTTGATCAAACTGCTGCAGCACCAAATCTCTGCCCCTCTGCTCTGAGAGGTGTGCTTTGGACTGATTTTATGGACTCGAGAAAATTTTACAATGTCGCACCAGCTAGAGGCCATTTACCCCGAATTCCAACTTGGGAACGTGCCGAAACGTCAGCAACACTGGATCATATTTACGTCTCCTATCCTTTCCTTCCATTTGTTGAATATTTTGAGGTATACAGAACAAAATTTAGCAGCCATAATCCTCTGATAATGACTCTCGAGTCCGAATCAACTCCAAAGCAAACATATCCATTTGAGGTGGAGGTAGTGCGAAAGTCATCGTGAATCCAACGTACAGCAACCAACATCAAGGAAATTGCCGAGAAATTTGATGCACTCAGCAAAACAAAGATAGACTCAACAAGTAGACCTAATTACATGCCCTTGTTGTTGCCGCATAGGAAAGAAAAGGGTCTATGTCACCGACCCAATGGAGTATGATAAAGAACTAGCCTTGAAAAGAAAGCAGATGCGTAAATTAAACCGTCTGGCTAAAGTCTCCAATAATCAGGTACAAAAGGACTACGCCAAAGCTGCCACAAGATCTTACAAATCTTGGGTGAAACACCATAAAGCAGCAATGTACCAGAATGACTCAGAGCAAATGCTAAAAACTCTAACAACAAAAAATCCAAGAGAATTCTGGTCCCTGATCAAAGATAAAAACGACGAGACAAACGACCAACTCTCGAACGCCGTCTCAGAACAGGCGTGGATAACCTTTTTCTCAGCTCAGTTTGCTTCTATCTCGCAAACTTCAAACAAATCTCTATGCTGCACAACATCACCTTGGGAAGATCTGGCAGATCGTGACGAAATTCTGGCAACTATCTTGAAATTAAAAACCTCTAGGGCGCCTGGCCCTGATGGCTTAACCAATATCGACCTAAAGCAGCACCCAGAGGAATGGGCCGCCCTAATCACAAAAAGCTTTAAGCAATGTACGATCACTAGGCTAATACCTAAAACTTGGACTGAGGCGGTAATAGTTCCCATTTTTAAAAAGGGAAATAGAGAAATTCCAGCAAACTACCGCCCCATTGCCCTTCTTGACAACATGGGGAAGATCTTCGCCACCCTTCTATTAACTAGATTTCACAAGTGGGCGAGATTGGCGCCCTGTCTAGATACATTTCAAACAGGCTTTGTTAAAAACACAAGTACCAGCATAAACATCCTGATTTTGAACATCGTAATGGACAATGTTAAGAATGGTGCACCTCCAGTCTATATTGCGTTTATCGATTTAGCACAAGCCTTTGACAAGATCAGCCGTCAAAGGCTATGGGCGAAATTAAAAACGTGGAATTGCCCTGAAAAGATCCTATGCCCGGTGATCGCATTACACACGGATACTAAACTAAGAGTACGCTTAAATCGGCAAGGGATGTTATCGGACCAATTTGCATCAGAGCGTGGTGTTAAACAGGGCTGCCCGCTCGCTCCGGCCTTATTCATCGCCTTCATGGGAGACTTCCAGCATACACAACCAGCGGTCAGAGCCTTTCCACCTAAATTGGGCAATACTGAAATCTCAAGATTGTTATATGCTGACGACTTGATCCTGATGGATCAAACCCAAATAGGTCTCCAACGCCAACTTACGAATCTGGCAAGTTACATCAGCGATAATGACTTGGAGATAAACATTCATAAGTCAAACATTTTGACGATGGGGAAAAGTCGTCCAGCAACGATCCATCAAGACCACTGGTATTTAAACAACACAAAACTTGAATCTGTGTCTACTATAAAATACTTGGGAATCATGATAGATTCAAAAAGGTCAGAAAGTGCGACCATCTCAGCGCTATGGACAAAGACCAAAACTCTGACAACCCAAATGAAATTAGTAGATCGGAAATTTGGTAAATTCTCGCTTCTTCCAGCGATCCAATACTACAAACAAAAGGTAGTTTCGTCTATAATCTACGGCATGGACGCTGCGTTGAACATTGATAACACCATATGGACCAAACTGGAAGGCTACCTATGGAAAGCCGTGTTAGGGCTGCCTAATCCCTCTGCAATTGCTGCTGTTAGACGTGAATTGGGCACACTATCATTACAAGCATCAGTAAACCAAAGCAAGATGCGTCTCTTTCGGAAAATTATTCTTCCAGATACCATTCCAATTTACAAGTTGGTCCAGATAGAGCTTAACCAAGGACGTTGCAGAGCACTAAATAATTGGGTTAAAAAACTCACAAAACAACTAGCAGATTTGGCTTGTTCGGCAGATGATCTGATCGCGAACCCCAACAGAATCAAGACAAAAATAGCGCAAGCAGATTGGATCCAAACTGGTGAAAAAACAATAGGAAACAAACTCCTGGCTCATTTACCAGCAACAACAAATAAACTTAACCAACCTATGAGTTACTGCATAAAATTCCCCAACAAAAAAATGCAGAAAACTTTTATGAAAATAAGATTCAATCAATTACCAACGCAGGAAATCATAGCAATCCGTACGAAAACGGACGCTCGTACTTGCAGATTCTGTCTGGACCAAGGAAAAGTGGAAACTCTGAGACATTTACTTATGACTTGCACTAGAACCTCATTTTTGCGGGAAGCCTATTTGCTCCCTTTGATGTACGACGTACCACTCCGAGAGGAAAACACATGGTGGTGTCGTCTGATTGCTGGAGACAGAACTAAGTGGTCGACAGCGACAGTTAAGATTTTAGAAGCAGCATTGAGTCTAAAACAGAACTTACAAACTAGTCAAGTGTAATTCAAAGAACAGTGACTTTCTTTTTTTTTTTTTTTTTTTTTTTTAAACCGTTGTTTTATTAGTTCGATCAACAAACTTTTACAACATTTATAAAAATATAAGTTCTTTTCATGTTACATAAAATATTTCATTTTTCATTTTTTAACAATTAGACAAAGTTAATCTGCAAACTCTCGTGTATACAATATGTTAGGAAAGTTTTAAGAGCAGTTTTCATATATAACGAGACAAACTGAATATGCTAATATCTTCTTAAAAACTTTCAACACAATTTTACAATATTTTGAGTAGATATTGCTAGTGTGGTGGGGAGGGTTGCAGTCATGTTTAAGTTTTCGTATACAGAGCGTAACATTCAAAAATTGCTAGGGATTACAGTATTAGAGGAATGCAAGTGCACATTTTCTTGCATTACATGTTCCCCTGGGGCTTACTCATTCGAAACCTCGTCTCAAGATCGATGTTTATAATCGTTAAGAACCTACATAGAGCTAATATGAAACTCGTTCGCGTTCCCCACATCGAGGCCAACCAAAGCCATTCCCTGTTGTCCTCAGTTGGTACACCATTAGATGCAATAGTTAGTGTACGCGTTGTTTCAAAATGAGGGCACAGTGTGACTAGGTGTTTTAGTGTTTCCTTGGCTGAGCAATCGTTGCAGAACCTACATCCGGCATCTGCAATAGCCTTCCAATACGGACTCCATCCACAAATTCGTTCTAGGGTGAGACATTGATTCAATTTAAAACGAAGATATATTTCTCTGGCTTTATTGCAGGGAAACTGAATTAAATAGGGTTTGTGCGGTCTTCTAGTAGAACAGAAACAAGCCGCTTCCTTGTAACTCTTTAGTGATTCAATTTCCATTACTGTTCTACACCAGTCATTTTCTATGAGACGAGGTTTCACATATCCCTGTCGGAATTCTAAGACAGCTGGTAAAAGTGCAATTCCGTCGAGTATCTGCACCATTTGAGCATAGTAGATTGTGAAAGACGAGCATTCTGGCGCTATCGTTAACTGTCCCAGATCCTCATATAAGCAATTAGAAGGAGGATATAACATTCTGGCAAAGTTAGCTAATAAACGCCAATTACGACGTGCAGATAATGCAGTGATACCAAGTTCCTGCCTTAATAGGCTATTCGGTGTCGATTTGGCCAATCTTAAGGCTCCCTTCCACATACATCCTTGTATTTGATCAAGATGGTTGTTGATGTCCACTAAACACATATCTAAAGCATAAAGGATGATAGATTCCACTTTTAGGATATAAAATTGGAGTAATGGTAGCAGTGAGAAGTTGCAAAACTTTAGATATACCAGCCACATCTGTGTGGCGAGAGGTGCCGCTTTTTTGTGTAGTACATCGCACCACATAGCGATAGAATTGCAATCAGAAATAGTATAGCCAAGGTATCGGATTTCCGGCACAGTGGCTAAAGGAAAGCTTTCAATCTTCCAATTGCGTGTAAGATTCTTTCTCTTGTGGTTTCTAAACACTACTATATTTGACTTTTCCACATTACATTTCAGATTGTGAGTCGTGCAGTAGGATGCAAATAGATCTAATTTAATTTGCATCCCTTTAGGCGTGCGATCAAATAATACGATGTCATCAGCAAAGGCTAGCCATTGTACTTTAAGATGGCCGAGCCTTGCCGGATACGAGATCAAAGAGTTCCAGATGTCGTTTATGCCACATATATAAAGGTTGAATAGTGTAGCAGCTAGGTTGCAGCCTTGTTTCACGCCAACAGCGATGTTTATTGGGTGGGTAGTGGCACCTTCGCTATTTACTCTTACCAAATAAGTGGTATTTGTATGAAGTTTCGCTATTAGTTGTATTATGTACTCGGGTATATTCATTACAGCCATTTTTTTCCATAAAAGTTCACGAATAACTGAGTCAAACGCAGAGGTAAGATCTATAGATGCCATGTATAGTGGGCCAGAGTCCTTAATCTTGTGCTTAGCTAAAAGATGGGCCATGATTGTAGCATTTAATGGGGTACCCATTCTTGCTCGAAATCCAATTTGGTACTTGGAAAGAATCTTGAGATCACTGATAACCGTCTCGAGTTCCCTTAAAAGCAGGATCGCAAACACTTTAGCAGCGGTATCAATTAGAGCTATCGGTCGGAAGTTGGAAGGCTGAGATCTTGCTCCTTTTTTATATATTGGAACAATAATGGAGGCTAGCCAAGACTGGGGAGTCTCTAGAGATGTCAACATATTATAAAAGAGGGTCTTGAGTATGTCAGCCCACATGTCAGGATCGCGTTTTAAGACACAAGCTGGAATCCCGTCAGGGCCTGCAGCTTTTGAAAATTTAAGCGTACTTATCGTTGCTGCAATGGCGGTGGTGTCCCATGGAAGAAAAGAAGGATGTACTAAGCACGACCATTTGTATTCGATCTCTACAAAAGGCAGAGGGAGAGCAAATTTTTCTTCAAAATAGGCTCGCCAAACCTGTGGAGAAATCGATAGGGATTGATCAACCATGAGGGCTGAGGTTCCCACCCTCAGTAAAGCCCAAGTGGATCGTCTATCCCTATGGCATAATGTATTGAACATTTTCTGATTGTCCTGATTGTGAAGAAAACGTTTGTGATCTCTGCACTTGTTCCGATATCTGTTCACTATGCATTTTTTTTCTATCAAATACTCAGACCATGAGGAGGCCGCTCTCGCGATCTGTCGCAGTGCTAGCCGCATAACTCTTCTAGCCTCACGAATGAAGCCAGAAGGGTCAGCGGTTGACCTTGAGTTATCCCGAAGGGCACATGCCCGTAAGGACTGTAAAACGTCCGATGTTATTTTAAATAAATCCACCCTCCCTTGAGTAGGCAACTTCCAATTTTCCCCGATGTTACAAGCAAGATTCAGACGTGCAGAGATCATTTCATTAGCCCTGTCACAAAGTTTCGTGGCCCATCGGAGAGACAGGCCAGGCCGATCCCCTTCTATAAACCCTTGCTGATGATCAATAGGTAAATGCACTATATCCATTTGAATCTTCAAATGGATAATGCAGTGGTCCCCATACCCAGGCTCATGAATTGTAGCATTGGCGGAGTGTAAACCTCGGGAAGTGGAAACGTAACCAATACAAGTCGCTTTGTCTGCTCTTCTCCATGTGTGGAAATCGCCCTGAGTGCAGAAGGGGACAATATCAAGTTCCCAAGATTTTAGGTATTCTTGCCATAATTTGCCTCGCTGCCATGTTGGATGCGTACCCTGCAAATCTGCAGATTTAGAGCTGAAGTTCATGCAGTAGGCATTGAAGTCCCCTCCCAGTACAATATCGCATGTTGGATGTAGGGTGAGGATGTCATCAAGTAACTTGTCAAACTCATTAAACACATCTCTTAGAGTAAGCAGTACTGGATTATGATATAAAGTTATCAGCAGGAGAGGGTTTGAGTGAGAGCCTTTAAACATGATTAGTACAGCCATTATTGCTTTTGCATTGAGTACATCTAAGACCATGACATCTAAGTTGGTGGTTATGCATATAGCCAGACCTCCATGCGGTCGTCCACCTGCGCCGCGTTTGGCTTTTAATTGAAAAACAGTGTAGCCAGGCAATATAATTTCGTGAGTACACATGGTTTCCTGGCATAACATGATGTCAAAGTCGATTTTCACGCGAGGATTACAAAACCATGCCTTTAAGTTGGTAAAGCCACATGAATTCCAAGAGAGAATAGATAGGGGAACAGGTTACTTAATGAGGTATGTTATTCATGGCTGGGTTTCGGATATTTTGTAAGGCGGTCAACCAGGACCAATCTTTGCTGGTATTAGATAAATTTACCAGTTGCGCAATTACATCTGTGCCTTCCATTCTGGGCAAGTCACTGATAATCAACTTCGGCGGTGGAATGGGAGGAGGGGCAAGGGGCATTTCATTAAAAGATATAGCATCGTCAATTGAGTCAAACGGGTAGAGCATTAGTCCAATAAAACGAAACTCCTCTGTATATTGCAATAATAGGTTGGTGATAATCGCTGTTTGGACCTTGCACACCATACGATGATTTTGAATTGGTGGCAGTGTTATCCATTCGATATCGGTCGTGTGCAAGGTGCGGAGCCCCGGAATGCGATTGAATGCTTGCATCAGGGCTGAGCGATTAAGTCGCTTTATACCATTTTTGAATGATATAATCTCCCATCCTATAATAGTGGTGGACTGTTTTGGTAATTCTCCCGTTTGCAAAACAAGGCCCCTAGACTGGCCTGGAGATGCTTCCTGCTGGTTTTGTTGCTGGGCTTCTCCCTTCGTGTCCTGAGTGATGGAAGGTCTGCTCAAGCTCTCCCGGACATTGCCAGGATGCGCATGGGCTGTTGCCGTTCCATGACTGGTTCACTTGTGCCAGTAGCCGTGTATAAGTCACATTCCGTCACGTTGTTAATAGGTGGAGGAGCATCAGCCCTACTTTTCTGTGTGGTTTTATTTTCGATGATTTTGAAAAAATTTGATAGTTGGGACTGGGCCAAAACAAGGCCGGGTCCCTCATTAGGGGAATGTGGCGGCTGTAAGGGACATTTTTTTGTGTTTTTATTAGGAGTTGTTGCATCCGAATTCAAGTCATTTACAGCATTTTTCAATAATGGAGGTTTGGATATATCCTTTTCCACAGTTTTACTTTCGTTTTTGCCTTTCTTTTTTCCATTTGCTTTAACTTGGGGGATCGGTTCATCATGTACAGGTTTAGACAGTTTTAGCCGATCTGCTTTCCTTTTTAAAGCACAGAAAAATAGTCTTTTTTCCTTTCTTGATGCAAAGGAGTGTTTAGCCTGGTGCGGAGAGGATTCCTCATCTGCAGTTGGCATATTTTCAAGCACGATTGGAGGATTCTCAAGTGACGGATCAGACTGAGAGGTAGTAGCAAATAGTTTGATTAATGCTGAGGGGCTATCCGGATAAAGCCCTTGCCCTGTCTCAATCGTGGACGAAGAATGCCCCACATTTGCTGCTTCTTGACTAGGTTGGAGGAAGAATAGCAGCTGTTCTAGTTTTTCTGCCTGTGATGCCACCTCTCTACATAGTTGGGCGTGGGTGAGGATTTCGCAAGTGTTGTCGGGTTTGGGGGCAGTCAACGTTTGAGCAAATGATTGCGGGAATGCGTAGTTAACTAAGGAGGGTTTCACAGTGTGAAGTTCTTTGTCAGGGGCATCTAAGTCATCTGTTTGAGTAGTCACTGATGTTGTTAGGGAGATTTTTCGGGGCGTCATTTCTTGACGGGCCACCCCCTGTCTAAGTGAATCTGCAAATATGAAGCCCTCTAGTTTATTGATTTCGTTAGAATATCTGTGAGTGTTGATTTGCAGTCCCTCAATTCATAATGTGTGTATTCGTGGCCACGATCTAACAGGTTAAGTATCCTTGTTAAGACCGGGTAGGATGCTTCAAGAGATTGCATATCCCCTGAAGGTTCCAGCATGTCAAAGCCCAGCGGATGATTTATATCTTTTTTAGAGGGGAGGTGCCCTATATTGGTATCACATTTATTGATGTCAGGCGAAAGCTGGGTAGGGGGCATTGGCCATCCGCTGGCTATCGGAGAGTTGGAGGTCTCGGGTGCATTGGCTGCTGATGCTGTGGAGATATTGAAGTTCTCCATGTGTAGCTCGTCATTACAGTGTATGTGGACATCAGCCCTTTTGTAGCCCATGTGGGTAACTGGGGTAGACGGCCCAAGGGATAATCTGACACGTTTTTCCAGAGCAGCGAGCACCACCGGCACCAGTATGGAAGTGTCCGAGGGGGATAAGGGCATGTCATCAGTTGTTGATTCTGTTTGGACAGAGCCGGTATCCATCCGCATACTCATAAAGATTTTGCGGGGGGCTTTGAGATTTGGGCCACTACAAGATGGTACAAGCTCAGGTGTCAAAGAGGTAGTTGCCCCCATTGGTAAAGGTTGGGCACGTGCGTAGGAAAAAGCCATCTCATGTTTTAGTAAATCATGATCAGTTATTGGTGCCCAAAATGCTGGTACTTCCGCACCCTTATTTAGTACCATTACGGCATTTTTTGCAGGGTCTTTAGACATGAACATTTTTTTATTTTTTTGAATTTTATTAGGGTTTTTGCAAGGAGACGATTCCAGGGGCCCACTACGGAGACTTGAAACCATTGAACCCACACATACAAAGTAAAACGTTACATGTGATGTAATACCTGTCCTCACTTTTGTCCAGGCTCCCAGCCTCACTGCCTAACAGCCCAACAGCCACTTGGAGCCCACTTCGATACGCACGCGCGATGCGCGTGCGCGAGGGCTATATGGAGGAGTAGAGGCTGCAGGGGCGGGCGGATAGGCGGAGTCAGGCAGAGAGTGATTGTAGGTCTGGCCAATACAACGTTTCGCTTGCAGTGGTCCTTCCTCTTGCGCACGGCGCATGTAAGCAGGGCGAGAAACAATCGCAGAGCGGTTCCACGGGTTGTTGAAGTGGAGGAATAAGTCCGGGCAGCCCAACAGCCACTTGGAGCCCAGTGACTTTCTTTTATGTTGAGACACAAAGTTTTTGTAGTGAAGTGCCTAGTTTCCTGGTTTCAATTATTTTTCTGTTTCCTTTTATCCTCTTTTACTTCTATTTTCCTCTTTTTTATCTGCATCTATGATATTTATTTTACAAAATGTGTTTTTCTCTGTTTTGCGTATCAACATCATTATAAACAAGTAAATAAAAAAATAAAAAAATAAAAATTAAGCATTCTGTCCTGTCTGATCATATAGTATCCTTCTGGGATAGCTAGTTCCAGTACAGGATCAGCAGCCTCATAACCCCAAGTTTCCGTGAGGGCAGATATATCTAGGATCAATTCCTGGATAATGGCCGCTACTTCCGTAGCGTGTCTGGGTAAAGATCTGGTGTTTAAAAGCATACATTTCAAGGTGCAATGTGGTTTGATAGTCTTTGTGAAGTTATTGTTGGTAATGCAGTTGGATGCAGGGGGCAGTGGTCCTAAAAGTAACATTTTCCATGCAAACCTCTATATTGTATTTTTGCTCCGGCGCAGCAGTGTCTTCGAATCGAAGGCTCAATGGTCTTGATCCGCGGCTTGATCGCGCAAAGCAGTGTTTTATGTACTGGTGTCTCGAGGTTTGCGGGGTGGTACTATTGACATAATGAGAGTTTCAAAGTTGTTAGGCTTCGCTGGCTCCTATGGGTGGTACGGGGGGCAAGTCTGGTCTTGATGGCTCAGGTAACGGACTGGTGTTTGAAGATGTCTCATTATTGGATGGCCTTTTGAAGGCCAGCTCAATAACTCAAAAGTGGCTCCTTTGATACCAGAGGTAATACGTTGAACTTTGGGAAGCTTATCCACATGAACTGGATCTCTCTGCCTCTTCCCCGCAAAGCTGAAGTTAACTGAAGCCCCCCCCCCATGCACACAGTTTCTCTCAAGACACCTGGGTGTCCTTCTCCTCAGCAACAGGCAAGCTCCTCGTACTTCCAGCAAGTGCCCCTCTGTTCTCAGGGGCATTGGGGATGGGGGATTTCTCCCTCCTTGGTTTTCCTGTCTTCACTTATATAAACAAGCATTGGCAAAGCCAATAGTTTTGGCTTTTACTGCTGTTCTTTGCTTTTGGCTTTTATCGGCACAAGGGTGCAAGGAAAAGAGCACAAGGTTTCAAGTGAGGATGTGAGAAGGGATGCAGGTGTGCAATAGAATGAGAAGGGGAATAGAGAAAGGGAGGAAGCCATTTAGAAAGGGTGCCATTAATGGGCAAGCGGAAACATCAGCAAGAAAGGATAAAAATGGGAGGGTAAGATAAAAAGCGAGTGTGTGAGAGGAAGGAAGAGAAAAAAGTAAGGGCTGACATGAATGGGGAGTTTTGAGAAGGTGGAATGAGGGTGCAATTGAGTGGATTTCTCCATGTTGAGAGGGCGCACAGAGAAAGAGAGTGAATGAGAGCACGCACAGAGGCAGTGCACAGAGCAAGACAGCACACTGAGGCGGAGCGAGAGAGATGGCACAAAAAGAGGCACGGGTGACGACACAGAGAGAGGAGCGAGTGATGACACAGCGCATCGAGAGAGACTGACAGCGCATGGAGAGAGAGCGCGCAGAGAGAGAGAGAGAGAGCGTGCATAGAGAGTGCATAGAGAGAGACTCCATATGGACCGAGACAGCGAGAGAGTGTACCCTGAGAGAGACAGCACATAGACGGTGTAGAGAGAGACCGACAATGCACAGGGAGAGAGAGAAAGCACAGCGAGAGAGAGAGAGAGAAAGCCCATGGAGACAGAGTGACAGCCCATGGAGAGAGTTCTGCCAGAGAAAATGAAAGTGCCAATAAGGTATTATTATTCTGCATTGAGGAATTAGTGGTGTAGCTGGCTAACAACACTGTATGTTTGATCAATTGGATATCTCACATGTGACCATTCATTTACATTTTGTTTGATGCACAACCAAACAAACCAAACAATGTAAGGGGCACAGTCTCTTTCAGTCCTCATTGCTTTAGCGATGACGCTAGAGGGCATGGCAGGAGGAAGGGAGCCACATCCCTGATCACGCGGCAACATTGCTGCTCCCATAATGACGTTCCTGGGGTAGAGAAGCTGACAATTTCCTCTCCACCCATTACCAATATACCACCATGTGAATAAAGTTGTCATTTGAAGTAATAAAAAAAGGGCTCTGGCACGATCATTTTTGTGGGGAATCAACACTACAGGGTGACACCAAGAACATCTCACAATAGTTAGAGGTCAATGCTCGGCAGGAGTAGGTTCCATGATTATTTGCTTTTAACCGAGCGTACTCGCTATCCCTAGTAATTACATACAGGAACACATTCTGTGCAGTGCTCATTTGTGCCCCCATAAAACGTAATTCTAATGGATTGTGTCCTCCTACATATTCCTCATCTGTGGCACTTGTTGTCCAGCTTCAGCTGCTTCGGGAAATACATTTCGGCAGAGAGCACTGTGCATCGATGTCGTCGAGTCAATGTCCCTTGAAGGCCTCCGTCGAGGATGATGTCATCGAAGGCATGTATAGCACGCGCAGTGGCTGTTGGCCTCAGTTCAGTTTTTCAGCGACAGCAATAGCTTCGACGATATTAGGCGTGCCTCACACCTTGTGACGTCTTTGTTAAACTCTTCAAAAAAAAGGTCTGGTTTTATAAAATGTTGGGATTGCGGTTAAAAAATGTCCCTCACTGATCCGCACCATATCCGTTTGTGGTGCCTCGGAGCGGACCACGACACCCCCGACTCCTCGAAGGGCCGGTCCAAGACTGGAAAGGCCTTGAGGGGATGGAAGGCGAAGCGAGGTAGGCAAAACTCCTAGAAAATCCCCTACCCAATCCGTGAAACCTTTGACCGACGAGTCAAGAGGCGACTCTCCTCAGAGGAAGAAGGCCAAGTGGTCCAGGTCAAGGAGTGGCTGTGACCACTCTTCTTCGTCCTCGAAGAAGTCAGAGAAGGCACCTTAGATTGCCTTCGCCGACTTTGTCGTCAGACGCTTCCCCCGATAGAGTTGCTTGCCCAACCAAACATTCCACTCCGGCCGAGTGGGAAGCCTTCAGGGCTCAAATGCTTAACATTTTTGAAATTCAAAAACCTAAAAGCCATGCTCCTACCAAGCCTTCGAAAGAAGCCGGAAAAGAAAGGTCTTGTCCTAAATCTCGCGTGCCCTCGAGCCCGGGAAAAAGGCCTGACAACATTGTGAGCCTTCAAGGCCTCGATCCGATGTTTCATCGAAAGATCACTCGAGACATATTAAGTCTAGATCGTCGATGCCGGCAGCGCTTTAGACGCCTGCCAAACCTTTGACGTCGACGTCTAAGCCTTTGACGTCAGCTGCCCCATCTTTACCAGCTGTGCTGTCAATGCCGAACACCCCTTCTAAATCAATGGCACCGATAAAGAAAGCATTGACGACTACTACGGTGTCAAAGCCACTTCTGTCTAAAATTCCTGACAAATCCTATACTCCACTGCCTTAGAAAGATTTTTTTAAGTCTCTTACTTAAATTTTTGAAGAAGAGGGAGCAGTCTGAGGAGGAGGCCCAATTTGGCCTACAATATGGTACGCCTAATGTACCAGAGAGTTTCATTGTGGAAGAGTCAGGATGAAGGACCTTTATGAAAATGTGGAGACTGCAAGTGGAGTAGATACCTCGCCTGAACTAGAGTTTGGGAAGCCAGAGGCTGGGGAGCATGCAGATACATCCTACAGGCAGCTCATGTCAAAGGTGGTGAATTAGATGGGTTGGAGCTTGCCTCAATTACCATATGAACTGGATGACCCTACTGGCATTCTTGACAAAGGTCCACAGTTAGATCCCATCCTACCTTTCCATATAGCCCTGCAGAAAAGGGTGGTCAGGAACTGGGAGACTCCCGAGACCAATCTGTCACTGATAAGAACTTACCTAAGAAGTACCGTCCCTCCAGTAGTGACCCCGACTACCTGTCAAAACACCCCAGTCCGGAGAGTCTGGTGGTGCAGGCAGCTACTGCAACATCAAAACAAGCGGCATACCCTACCATCCCTCCTGATAGGGACTGCAAACGCGTAGATGGATGGGCAACGAAGGTATTCTCTGCAGGGAGCATGTCACTAAAATTTGTCAACTCCACTTGTGCCCTCGCAAAGTTTACGTTCACTCTATGGGACTGCCTTTCCATGGTGGCAGA
Source organism: Ambystoma mexicanum (assembly GCF_040938575.1). NCBI lineage: Eukaryota > Metazoa > Chordata > Amphibia > Caudata > Ambystomatidae > Ambystoma > Ambystoma mexicanum. The sequence continues at coordinate 602,414,442 of NC_090940.1, forward strand.
GCACATTGCCGAATGGGATGAAAGAGACAGCTTCTTAGCTATTGTTAGGGACGGCAAAGAGGCCATGTCCGAGTCTCTTCAATCAAGTTTGGACTCTGCGGATAGTATCAGCAGAACCATGGCTACGAGCACCGTTATGCACAGATTTGCGTGGTTCAGGAAGTCTGGGTTTGTACCTGATGTGCAATCTAGATTTCTCAACATGCCTTTTGATGGGTCTCACCTTTTTGGCAACAAGGCTGACGAAAGCCTTGAGAAGTTGCAGACCTTAAAGGCAGCAGCCAAATATTTAGGCGCCGCTATTAGGCAACCTCAGCTTTTTCGTCCTACTGGGCAATCTTAGAGGGGTAGATCTTTTCGCTACTACGCCTCACTTGGAAGGGTGAGAGGAATGGCCAGTTAAAGAGGCCAGAGAAGATTCCCTTGTGGTGGATGAGGTAGAGGTGCAAAGCCAGCTCAAGCAGCAGCCTCTTTACCATCGGCCACTGCTTCAGCCGCCTCAAAACCACTCTGAGGTCTTGAGTCACAGTTCACCAGTGGGGGAGTAGACTGTTTCAGCATCTAGAAGAATGGCGAGATATGACTTTGGATGCTTGGGCTCTAGAAACTGTAGGCCACGGTTACTGCCTTCCTCTCATAACAAGACCTCAGAACACTCCACCAGGGGCACCACTCTTTGAGGATTCTGGATCTGCTCCTTGTGCAGGAAATTTTAACCCTGCTAGAGAAAGGTGCTATAGAACCAGTGCCTGTAGTGGAGAGGAACAAGGGATGGTACTCCCCTTATTTTCTAATACCCCTGAAGGACAGAGGACTGACACCCATCTTGGACTTAAGATACTTGAACAGGTTCCAAAATAAGGACAAGTTCAAGATTGTCATACTTTCTTAGATCCTTCAGGCCCTCAAACTCCAGGATTGGTTGGTGTCATTGGACCTTCAGGATGCTTATTTTCGTGTGCCAATCCATCTCAAGCACAGAAAATACCTGATGTTCGTGGTTGGCAGTTCTCATGATCAACTTCATCACCGCCTTGTCTAATCATTTGGTTGCCTGCCTACCAGTTTTATCATTTTAGATGATTTTAACCATTGGTTAGGGCATCAGGATGACCCTAGAGGGGCAGATCTGGCATCTGCTCTGTCCACCTTGGGTTTTACTCATCTTAATTGCCACCCCGCCCATCAGCTAGGTCATACCCTAGATTGGGTGGCCGGGACAAATGTAATCATTACAGACTTGACTGTGAACCCATGCCCATGGTCGGATCACCATTTTGTTAATTTTGTCATTTACTCAGTTTCCCAGTGAAAGCCAGAAACAAAACACTGGCGGCCACCAAGGGCAGAAACCCCATGTTACTCACCCTAGAAAAAATCAATCCCTTAGTCATTTATCTAATGACTAACAGACTTTGTTCAGAGCTTGGCTAAAGACACTTTTAAGGACATCACTAACCGGCTTGCCACGGAGAAACTGAGGAAACCTAAAGCTTCTCACACAAATAAACCCTGGTTCACCCCTGCCCTACGCAAGCTTAAAACCTGTATGCTTAAGCATGACTATGTTTGGAAAAGAAGCCCCTCTCCCAAATTTGCATGTGGATTATCAACTGTCGGCCAGAAAATACAAAATTGCTTCCATTGAAGCCAAGAAGAACTTGTTTAACGATAGGATTGTCTCGGCCAAGTAAGAGGCCAAGGAGCTTTTTAAAAATCTCAAAGAGCAAGTGTGCACCAAGGCCTCCGAGGCGGATGATGTGGCTAAAGATAGTGCCTGGTGTCAGTCAATACTGGATGCCATGGGCGTTCAACTCCAGGGCATAAAGTCTAACATCCTTATTAAAAAGCCATGGCCTCCAATGAGGATATCTCGTTAAATTGCGATGATCCTATTAGATATCCGACTATTCAAGAATTTTCATTCACCGCTATTGCACTAGCTGAGTTGACTGAGGTTGTGAAACATCTCAAAACAACCACTGGTAAAGGCGACTCCTTCTCTGCTATTATCATAAAGACATGTCCCCCTATTCTTTTGGAAGTCATCCTCCAGTGTGTCAATGCATCTTTCAGAGAGAGCACTGTGCCTGACAATGGGTGATTCGTCTGTTTAAATAAAGTAGGGCTCCCCAAAGAGGACCCCTTGAATTATAGGCTTATTACTAACTCAGCATGTTCAATGAAAATACTTGATAGGGTCGCCTACAAGCAGATAACCAATCACTTGGAAAGCTTTCTTATTCTCAACTGCTGTCAATCGGGCTTTAGAACCGGGCACAGCACAGAAACTGCTCTTCTCGAACTTAAATCCAGGCTCCTGTCCAACATGGACAAAGGAGAAGCCTCCCAGCTTATGCTGCTGGACCTCTCCGCCGCTTTCGACCTTGTTGACCACCAGCTGTTGGTCACCAGGCTCGAAAAAGTGGCCCGCATTCTCCCCAGAGGCTTCTCGCTGGGTAGCCTCCTTTCTCCAGAACAGGGAAAGTTGTGTATGTTCAAAAACAGCAGAAGCAACCATGGTATCGATTGAAAATGGGGTCCCGCAATGTGCAAGCCTGTCTCAGTGTTTTTACAACATATTTACAGCACCCTTCTTCGCAATGCTCGAACAAGAAGGCATTTAGTTCACTAACTTTGCGGATGATACCCAGTGTATCATCCCCTTGACTGGTAACCATGTACAGGACGAAACGAGGTTAAATAAAGCATACGCCTGTATTGAAAACTGGATGATCATGAACGGTCTGGCCCTGAACAGGTCCAAGACCGAACTCATGATTGTGTGGTCACCCAACACGCTTTCGAAATTGGATTCCCTGTATAGAAACTTTCAACTTGATGATGTTAACATCAATACCCTTAAGAAAGTAAAGTCTTTGGGGGTTTATGCTAGACCAGCACCTCTCCATGAAGGCCCACGTGAGGAGTGTAGTTTCGGGAGCAGCATACTATCTAAGACTTTTTGCGCATCTGCGTCCCCTGATTTCCCAGAGTAATGCGGAAACACTAGCACGGGCCATTGTGGGAGCAAAAATTGACTATTGTTGCAGCCTCCCGATAGGCATAAGCAAAGCCGAAATAAATCGCCTCCAGGTGATTCAAAATGGGGGCCGTAAGGGTAGTTACGGGCCTGGCTAGACGTGATCATGTGACGCCAGACTGAAGAACTCTGCACTGGCTCCACGTGGAGGCGAGAATTCGTTACCGTCTTTTGTTGATCGCATTCAAAAGTCTATTGGGCATGATGCCCTGCCACCTGAATGATCTCATTACAATTAAGACCTCCTGCAGATCATTGAGATTTAATAAATCCAAATTGCTGGTGATTCACAGAAGTAAATCTAAAAGGGTGTCCAAAGCATCCTTCGCAACACTAGCACCGGCAACCTGGAATGGTTTGCCGTTGGATCTGAGGTTGGAATCTAATATAAACCCTTTAAGAAAAAGTTAAAAACTTGGCTGTTTGATTAATCAAGCACCACTTACTTTCTTCCTTCCGACTGACCCTTTACAGATTTGTTGGTGTACTCGTCCTCTGTGTTGTCCGCGCCATTATGCCTTCGGGTCCATTGGTGCGCATTATAAATGGAATAAAGTAAAGTCAATTTCGAGTTCTGCCATTTGGGCTAACCTCCGCCCGAGGGTTTTCACCAAACTGATGGCATTGGTGGCTGCGAGTCTCAGGAGAGGAGATTTGTGTCTATCCCTACATAGACGATTGGCTGATCAGGGCGCGTTCTCCCAAACAAGCCCGGGATCATCTCAACGTCACCTGCCACTCTCTTCACAGATTGGGCTTCTCCGTCAATTACAAGAAGTCCCATATGACACCTTCTCAAAAGCTCTACTACATCAGAGCTGTACTAGATACATCTTTGGGAAAGAGCTCGCCAGGCGAGGTGAGGGCTTAAGACATTCTTCAGATGGTTTTCAAGTTTCAGAATGCCCACAGTCTATTGTCCTTTGATTTTTTTTGAGGTTGCTCGGCCTCATGGCATCCTGCATTTTTCTGGTGCCAGATCTCTTCAATGGGCTTTATAAACTCAATGGTCCCAGTTCCAAGGAAAGATGTTGGACCAACTTCAGATTCCAACCAGGGTCTCACAGGATCTTCTGTGGTGGGCCTGCGAGGACAATATTCCGAAGGGAGAACCTTTTTAGCAACCATGGCCGGAGATAACAGTAGTGACGGACGACTCACTCACGGTGTGGGGAGCCCATGCCAACGATCTGACAGTCAGCAGTCGTTGGTCTCCATCGGGGTCCAAACTACATATCAATCTTTTGGAGCTGAGGGCAATCAGACTAGCCCTGAAGGCCTTTCTGCCCTCGGTACAGGGAATTAATGTTCTGATAATGACCGACAACACAGTGGTCATGTACTACCTCAGCAAGACAGGAGGTGTAGAGTCACTACCACTGTGCAGAGAGGCAATGTAGCTCCGGACTATGCAATTCAAGAAGGAATCTCCCTATCGGCAGTTCACCTAGTCGGAGAGGAGAACACTGTGGTGGATGCTCTGAGCAGGCAGAGCACTGTCTCCCACGAGTGGGAACTAGCTCAGGAAGTCCTTCAAGAGATTTTCACCCTTTGGGAAACCCCTCAAGTAGATCTGTTTGCGACCGAGGTCAACCGGAAGTGCGAACTATATTGCTCCAGGGAATTTCCTCCACGTCTCAGGAGGATAGTTCAGGGGCAACGTGCTCGCCTTGGAAGCAAGACGACAGGTTTGATCCCCGAGTCTGCACTTAGAAACCTGTGGTTATTAAGCGTGTTATAAATAACCTATCATATCATATCAAGAGGATCTCTAGGAGACGCGTTCGTAGTGGACTGGGAGTTTCCACTCCCGTACGGATTTCCTCCAGTCCCCCTCATTCCTCACGTGATCAGGAGGCTGAGAAGGTTCGGGAGACACATGATCCTAATTGCCCTGGATTGGGCCAGGAAGACGTGGTACCCGGACCTTCTGGACATGTCCATCTGTCCCCCAATACGTATTCCAAAAAGAGAGGACTCGCGAGAGGAAGGTCAGGTTCTCCATCCATAGGTCAAGATACTCAACATTCATGCTTGGTTTAAGAAAGGCTGAGATATAAGGATTGGCACCTCCCAGATGACGTAATGGAGGTGTTGCTTTTGGCCAGAAGACCAGCAACAAAGATTTTGTACAGTTGCCTTTGGAATAAATTCTGCAACTGGTGCAGGAAAAGAATGTAGATCCTTTCGGTGTCCGGTCAGAAACCGAAAGGAGCGAATGCCATAGGGTCGAGTCAATAGGACCTAAAACAAAAGGGTCACATTTTTTTTTTAATATATATATTTTTATTTAGTGTTTCCGTATTGGAAAAAAAAGTGTTTTTTATCACAAAAAAGGGGGATTTGGGGGGGAGCACCCCCCCCCCGCCAAAAAATTTAAAGAAAGAAAAATAAAAGAAAATCAACCCTTTTTGTTTTCGGTCCTTTTGATTCAACCCTTTTGTCATTCGAACCTTTGACCTATAACCGATCCTTTCCTATGTAAAACACCAGATGTTTTATCCGTTCTGTTATCTTTAGCCAATCGGGCGCTCCAGATTAGTACTATTAAAGGGTATTTGGCGGCGCCATCAATCTTTAAGCACTCGTCGGAGGAATGTTCCTATTTCAAAATTCCACTGGTGACACAATTTCTAAAGGGGCTCGCCAATGTGTTCCCTCCATCTCCTTTCCAAGTTCCAGTTTGGGACCTTAATCCGGTTCTAAAATTCCTAATGTCTACACCTTTTGAACCAATACATTCATGTCCATTAAGGTTTTTAACCATTAAAACCATTCTATTAGTAGCTCTAACTTCAGCCCTTAGAGTGATTGAGTTGCAGGCACTTTCGTCCAAGCCACCCTTTACTAGCTTCCACAAGGATAGGGTTGCTTTAAGGGTCAAACCTTCATTTTTGCCCAAAATCATTTCTGATTTTCAAATAGGCCAGAAAATTGTTCTACCAGCTTTCTATCCCCCACCTCATCCTGGTAAGGAGGAGGAAAGACTACATAGGTTAGACCCCCGGAGAGCGTTAAGCTTTTATACATCAAGAAAAGCTACGTATTGATGACCAACATTTCATTGGATATACAGGTAATAAGCTGGGTCAGTCTGTTACTAAACAAACCTTATCCAGATGGATCATTTTGGCAATCTCAGAATGTTACAGGCTGGCAGGAAAAGAACCTCCTGAAGGCTTAAGGCTACCTCTACAGCCCTGCAAAGGGGTGTACCAATTAAAAACATTTGTGAAGCAGAAACGTGGTCTTCCATCCACACATTCACAAAGCATTATTGCCTGGAATCTTCCCTTGGTCAGGATTGTACTTTTGGCAAGGCATTCCTTCATTCTGTCCATGAAACTATATGAATCCTAATTCTACTCCCTCCTCCAAATCAAATACTGCTGTGGGAGTCTGTCAATGTTGAGGAATACGTGAGATCCATTCGAAGAACAAGTTACTTACCCCTGGTAACGTTCTTTCGACTGGATGTTCCTCCAACATATTCCTCATCGCCCTCCCATCCTACCCCTCAGTAGAATTTCCCGTGCTATTACAGCTTCCGTTCCATCAAGTTTGAGTACAGTCACTCCCGTGTTTTGCGGGTATCTCTGCTGCAAAGGGGGGAAAAACAGAAATGAGGCCAACGGGCACTGCGCGTGCTATATATGCCTTTGATGACACCATCCTTGACGGTGGCCATCGAGGGACATCAAATCAACACCATCGACGCACAGCGCCCCCTGCCAAAATATTTTTTCCGAAGCAGCGGAAGCTGGACAACAAATGTCAAAGATGAGGAATACGTGGGAGTAACATCCAGTCGATATAACGTTACCCGAGGTTAGTAACTTGTTCGTCTGCATTATTGAACGATGTGCAGTATCTTGTAAACTTCACCTGAGTTTCACCGCTCACTAGTTAAAATATAGGGCCTCATTACAAGTTGGCCGGTAACGCCGGTGCTATTAGCGCCAGCGCTGATAGCCCTACCGTCAACCCCCCCGCGCCATTAGCGCCGGATCACGGGTTTGGCGGAATGGTTATTGCCCATTCCCCATTGGGCCCATTCGTGAATTTCTCATTCCCCATTGGGCCCAATGGGGAAAATTTGCGCTTTTACCGCCAGCGGATTTCACGCTGGCGGTAACCGCGCAAATTTGCCACGGATTTCCCCGCCAGCTCAGAGCTGGGGGGAAATCCGCCAAAGCCATGATCTGGGGGACCCTTAAATGCGACGGTAATAGCGCTACCTCCGCATTTAAGGGTTACCGCCAAACTCGGGATGAGGCCCATAGTCTTTTAACTAGTAACCGCTTTGAGGTGGGCGTGCTTTGCTTAACATTATTCAACACGTGCTTGTTTCGTTTCTGGCTTTCATCTCTTTGTGACTGTACACACTTAATAACACGTATAAATCTAACACAAATTAAGTGTAATGAAATACAACTGACTCAAAACACGGAGGCTTTACTCCTCACCAGCTTGATAAAAGATTGGCCCGTGTGCCTAATCTGGGGGTGGTTTGCTTATGACTTCATCAGGGGGAAATGAAAGGGATTTGTCTCACATAGCAGGTTCGAGAAAATATACGCTTTGTGGCAAGTGCTAGGGTCAAAGTTAATAGGAGTTAGTCATTTGCCAAGGACTGACATCAGGTATCTCGCACCAGCTTCCAGCTATTGCCATCTTATAGCCGGGTTGTGGCATTATAGCCATGCCTGGCACTGGCAGCATCCAGCTGAAATGCAGCCCTTGCTCGACGAGTGGAATTAAAGGACAATGCCTACGTTTCTACAGACTGCGGGCAGGCTGGCATCCCACCCAAATTAAAACCAGCGGGACAGGAGTAAAAACAACCTGTATAAAAACGTTCCTTCCATACACACGTAGAGCCACAGTCGAGTCCATGCTCCCAAACAAAAGCTAGCCATGTCATGGACATGAACCTGTCTTCACAAAGTATCCATTCAGGTACCAAGGACCTAGCTCTGAAAACAGCCACTGGCAAAGCATACGGGCTTTAGAGCGGCGTACTCGTACAGCCTGTCAAACATGGGAATATTGCAATTAGCTCCCCAGCGCACAACAGAGTACCAAGCCCTCTTTTTGTTTTACCCCGAAAGAAGAATTGTCCACGCAAAGCACACGGCCGACACTTCACATACAAGAAAAAACACACCCAATAAAATGACCACCAGCGACCTTACACGGAGCGAGAAGTCATCAATTTTCCATGATGGCAGCTCTGTGTAAAGCAAGGAAAGGGGTGCGTTTTGGGGTGGTGTAATTCACAATATACAGTAGTGGGACAGGGCAGAGTACAGAATATGCCAGATGGCAGCAAACAAATGGTGGTGGCAGTTGAGGGCGATGGGGAGGGAGGAGAGCCAGAGCAGCCAACAACCTGCTTGGAACACAGTTTGTTTTAGTAATGTTAGAGCGTTAAAGAAACTGCCTTACCTCTCTCTTCCAATCTCTAAACTGCAACCAAAAATGTTGTAAAACAAGAAGAGCTGGGTTACTTAAACACGCGTGCCAAGGTGTTAAAGTAACCCAGCTGTACTAATAATGCTGAAATAAAACAGCTGCCTGGGGGAAAACAAACAGACTGGAGGTCACATCATACTAACATCACTAACTGGAGATCCAATCAGGTACTACAGCAGAAAACACTAGACACCCACACCCACCAGCAAGTTCATGGACAATTTGAAAGCCATTTTACCGAACACCTACCTTTTAACAGTAAATTCTTTATTTTGAAAACCAAATGCATTAAAATATATGACTGAAAAGATGCAGTAAATAGTTTTAAAAGCATCAATCAACTGAAATAACTTTTTTATAACATTAAAACATGACAGCCGCCATTTTGGAAGTAAAAATGGATGACAAATACACCACACAGTAGAAATTCAGCGAAAGAGTGCTAAAAGAGGCATGTCGTGGGTGGAGAAAGGTGGGAAGGGGCATAAAATCCCATCCATTTCTCTTAGCGATGGGCGTTAAATGGGTGCAGACACATAGACAAACTACCATGTTAACCATCCTCATATGCCTACCTGCATTGAAAAGCATTACAACAAACCTGCATCCAAAGCCCCTGTTTAAAGCTCTCATGTTAAAGCTCTTATTTTAATGACAATAGTTTCGGCTTTATAGGTAGCGTTTTCAGTGCCACCTAATTGCCAAAACTAAAAAGGAGGCTTTAAGTCTAGAAAACTCCAGAAAGTAAACAGAGTAGGCTCTTCCACTGTATTTATCCATTATTAAATTCCAGCTCTTCCTCATTCTGCTCAGGCACGATTAATATTAGGTGTCCTCTGCCTGGTAGCTTTCATGCTGCTAAGGTCAGGGATATCAGATTGCAACTTTGTAACATTAACCACTTCTACTCATTTAGTGGGTTTTTAAAGGAATTTACGCAGATGCCTCTATTCAGTATTCCAAATGCACATTTCTCCACTGCATGTCAGCGGCTCCAGTTTGTCATTAGGTTGTGCATGGATGAAAGTTTGCATGTGTGTCTGTTATATGGATGTCAGTGATGCATTTACCACCCCAACTCCACCCCCATTGGCAAGCTGACCCTAGTAAAAAGCAACAACACCACTTTTTAGGCATCATAAAAGTGTTTATCTAACGTCCTCAGATGGAAATAAACCTGAAAATCTGTGATTTTGCTGATGAAAATCAGACCAAACAGAATATCACCGCATCTCTTTAAGCAACGCTCCCTAAAAATGGGTTTATTCTAACTTCCTCATCAACGCCATATTTTCAGCCATCTAAAGTTGGATATCCATGGTAACATGGGTTTTCCCCTTGCCTGGAATCTGACGCAAAATTAATGACCTTAATCTTAACACACTGCACCTGGATCTTGTCCCATTGAAAGTGTCACACCTTCCATTACTAATCTTTTAAAAGCTGTTTAAGGCTAAGGCTACCTTGGAAAAGAATAATTGTGCCCTGAAGAACTTTCATTGATTGCACGGTGGAGGTGCAATCAAACCAGTATTTGAAATCTACCAGCTGAAGGCATCGGCCATGTATGGGTCGGAAATCTGGGGACATGTAAACACTAAATGAAAGCAAATTCCTCAAAAGTATCCTTCGGCTGCCGCAGAAGTGCCCCGAGTGTAGCAGTTCCAATGATGTGTGGTCTGGGATTCATTGATGAGGAGGCAGGGGTCAGACCAATATATTACTTGGCTACAGGTATGGGGCGATCCGGGATTAGCCAAATATCAGGAGGTCCTTCAACATGTGTTGTCACTGGGAGGTGGGCACAAAATCCAATGGCTCTTACACGTTAAAAAAAAAGGCTTGAGACTGGGGTTGAGCATGTACCGGGAAGACCCAATAGCAATCCCTGGGGATGCAGGGTCAAGAACCAAGATGCCCCGTCTGAGCTACAAAAGCTCCAGGATGCTCTGCCCTGATCTGCGGACCTCAATATTTGAGTTACAAATGTGTGTCCGGATATGAAGACTACCTTGATGTAATCATGCCGCCCTATGCACAAGCACTGTACATCAGATTTCGAATGAGCTGTTTGCTGGTTAGGTCTTATACCTGTCACTGGAATAGGATGCTGTGTGCAAGTTGCAGTTTAAAGTCCTATGTTTCATGCTCATATGTGAGGGCCTAGGAGATCTGAGGAGCTTGTATCTTAGACCATTGTTTGTGGTGTTTAATATTTGCACCACAAGGGAGGCTGTGTCCTTCTGCAAATCAACAGCAAGCATGGATGTAGTTTTATTTGTCTCCAAATACGTCCACCGGGCATGGATTAAGAGGAATAGACCTACAACAAGTATGCATTGAAAAGCTCCTCGATTTTGGATTGGATTGATGTTCTTTGGCTCAAGGAATTGGGAGTGTCCCAGTGAACTGTGCTGCAAGTGGACAAGTATTGGAGCGACACTGTGAGTCACACTGGAGATAGATAATGGCATGCCTAGATAGATAATGGCATGCCTCCAAAGTATACACTGGACTGGACACTCACAAATGAGTACTTGCATTAGATATTTGTATCTAAACTGTAGACAGGATTTTACCACATGATTTATAAGTTGGGTAACAATGTGAATGCATACATTCATATAATGATAACAAAAAAAGATAACAACTAGAAAGGTGACACAAAATGAGTGTGCCCAGACAATAGTGATAAAAAGTGAGAATTGTCTTAATCGAGTTTAATGAGGTGATGAGCCCAGCCGGCATGTGTTTCGAGTGTTTGCTTTTCTTCAGGGCTGGATACATTAATGTTTTCCCAACTAAAAGAATTGATTCCTCAGAGCTATGTAAATTAAATTAAAGGAATCAAAACATGAATACATGAGGCCACGTGTTTGACGAAATTTATGAGCACATCTTACAAATTGCAATGTCATCTGTCATGTGGCATCACAAAAACAAACAAAAACATGGAGAGACAAAGAGAAAATTGAATGATAAGTGGGAGTGTGTTTGGTACGAGCAGCCCCCTTCCTGGATTGGTGGATGTTTTTCCAACCTGTGCTCAAAAGAGCGCACTGTAAACAATTTCCTTTGGGAATAATGAAGTGTTGGAAGCGAAGTGTGCTCACAGAGTCAGTAACCTGAAAATGGATAATGCATGTTGGACATTATACATGCTGCTGAAACCAATACATTTGAATTTAAAATATTGATGGTGATAAATCATAAAGTAGCATCGAATGACCTTGTGGGCGTGCCGGGCACTGGCCGATCGGCTTGCCCCCGTTATATTCTGAACGAACAGTTGCATGTTGTTTGCATGTGATGTATTCTGATGCATTATGCTACATGGTGCAAAGTTGGTGAAATAAATTGAGGTTGGGTGAGAAGACCAGTGTGTATGTTCTTACCTTTTACAAAGTTCTTTGGCACAGAGTGGCTTGCAATCGAGGTACTCTGGAAGCGGTATGATAGCCGCATAGGGCGAAGTGAGGTTTGCTAGGAAACAAATGAATTTTCATCCCAGGAAACCAAAGAGGGACTAGTCCCCCGGCATGCTGCTGAGAGTGTGTAAGCCGGAGCGCCATCTTGTTGGATCTCCAGAACTAATGCTGAAAAATTGGTCATCATTGCTATTCTGGAAACAGGCTCCAGAATATGCAATGGTGAACGTTGTGCAGGAATATCAGAGTGGATGATGACCCGAGTCCAAGTATAACTAGACAAGCTACAAGTTCATATTGCAAATGTTGAAATTGTAGGTGAATTCCTGATACATTGTGTAATACGTTTCAAAATATTTTTAGAAATAGTTTTAAGACATCTTGCACAGATGGGTATTTTACATTGTTGGAAAGCATCAAGGAGTTGATATCCCACGTTGCTAATGTAAGGGCTGCTGGTTCGTTGAGATCAGCAACAAGACTCTTGCTCGTTGGTGGGCAACATAACAGCTGAGTCTGAGATGATATTACAGAGGTCCTAAAGCCCCTGCAGTAATGCGTTAGACTATGTATTTAAATAATGCCCGATAACATCCTGTATTTTGCAGTTGCTGCCAGCTTTGAAGCTGCGGGTGCATTCCCTTTTAATCTCTTTAGAAGATAACCACCAGAGCTGAGGTGTGAGAACCACCTCTAAAATATAAGTATCTCAAGGCTCGAGAGGCTGGGGAGAAATTGAGTTGTGCTGTTGTGTGGAATGGCCATGTTATGTGCGTGCCATTCGATGGCCAATACTGACTGATAAGCAGTATTGCGGACAAGAATGGCCTGTTTTCTCTCTGTGAACCACATGATGGGTGTTACACAGATAATGTCTATCGAAATGGACAGGTGAGCAAGAGAAATAGACTGTCTGATTATGTATGTTGACCATGATATGAATAATACAAATACATGTTATTCCCATGTGGGTCTTCGAGCGTTAACATGAACAATAAGGGCCAGCTGTGCTGGATGTGGGGTTCCCACGTCTCCGGTACCAGTGTTCGATACAAATGTGCAGACTCCTGACCGACAGCTCAAATGCTATACTTGTGTTGTTGGCAATTAGGGATTAATAAACACATGGAGTTCATGATCCGTGTTTAACCCCATGTTAATAGCCTTTGATTCAAAGATTAACCAGGCCTCCTTTTGCCATATTGATAATAATCTATTGTCGCATTTTATGTCGTGTTTGAACTGCTTCCATAAAACCTGACACCGCCCGGTTCCTCTGTGAAGTATCCGCGAACACCTATATGCAATACAGACCAAAAACACATTGAATCCAATAGCCAATCATTGGCTTCAAGGATACTTCACAGAGGAACCGGGCGGTGTCAGGTTTTATGGAAGCAGTTCAAACACGACATAAAATGCAACAATAGATTATTATCAATATGGCAAAAGGAGGCCTGGTTCATCTTTGAATCACAGGCTTTGAACATGGGGTTAAACACGGATCATGAACTCAATGTGTTTATTAATCCCTAATCTCCAACAGGACAAGTATAGCATTTGTGCTGTCTTCCAGGAGTCTTCACATTTGTATCTAATACAGGTAATTGAGACGTCGGAACCCCACATCCAGCACAGCAAGCCCTTATTGTTCATGTTAACGCTCGAAGACCCACATCTCCCTTACCAGCAATTCAGATCCAATCTGATCCAATGTCTAAAAGATCATGATGCCTAACTTCGCCCTACTGTCATTTGGGATCTCATGTATATTTTGTATATTTGCTCTGCTCTATTTATCTGTCACATCTGCATTCTTGTTAACTCACTGTACATACTTCTGTGATTTTTTGACACTACATGTCTACAGCATTGTAACCGTAGCTGTACCCCTGTTTATTTGTAACATGTAACCTAAGTTGAACAACCCTCTTTCTGCCTTCGCGCCCGAATACCCTTGGGTCTGGTGCACAATATAAACAAACAAACATGGGAATACCATGTATTATTTTTAGTATTCATATCATGGTCACCACACATAATCAGATCATCTATTTCTCTTGCTCTTACTGACCATTTCAATAGGTAATATCTGTGTAACACTAATGGTTCACAGAGAGAAAACAGGCCATTCTTTCACGCAATACTGCCTATCAGTCAATATTGGCCACTGAATGGCACACACATAACATAGCCATTCCACACAACAGCACAACTGAATGTCTCCCCATCCTCTCAGGCCTTGATATACTAATATTTGCAAGGTGGTTCTCACACCTCAGCTTTTCTGGTTATATTCTAATGAGAATAAAAGGGAACGCACCCCTGGCTGTCTTCACAGTCGTGTTGAAAGCTGGCAGCAACGGCAAAATGCAGGATGTTGTCTGGCATTATTGAAATACATGCGCTCTAACAAATTACTGCAAAGTCTCTGGAACTTTTGCAATCTAATTTCGGACTCGGCTGTTACGTTGCCCAGCAACGAGCAAGAGTCTCGTTGCTGATCCCAACGAGCCAGCAGCCCGCACACTGGCAACAATGCTTTCCAACAATGTAAAAAACCCATCTGTGCAAAATCTCTTAAAACTATTTCTAAAAATATGTCGAAACACATTGCACAACATATCACAAATTCACCTAAAATTTCAACACTAGCAATACAAACTCAAAGCTAGTCTAGTTATACGTGGACTTGGGTCATCGCCCACCCCGTGTTATCTTTACGGCACACTCAGTAAAACGTATGTCTGCACAAGGTTCACCATTGCATATTCTGGGGCATCTTGTCAGAATAGCATTGATGACCTATTTGTCGCCATTAGTTCTGGGGATCCGCCAAGATGATGCTCCAGTTTACACACTATCAGCAGCATGTCGGGACACTAGTCCCTCTTTGGTTTCCTGGCATGCAAATTAGTTTCCTAGCAAATCTCACTTTGCCCGATGTGGCTATCATACCGCTTCCCGAGTACCTCGATTGCACGGTACTCGGTGTCACAGAACTTTGTAAAAGGTAAGAGCATACACACTGGTGGTCTGACCCGACCCCAATTTATTTCACCAAATTTGCACCATGTAGCATAATGCGTAGGAATACATCACACACAATTCTCTCTTTCTACAGTATATGTAGTGAACGATGCACAACTACTAGTTCAGAATATAATGGGGGCAAGCCAATCGGTCAGGGCCCGGCATGCCCACAAGGTAATTCGATGCTATTTTATCATGTATCGCCATCAATATTTTAAATTCAAACGTATTGGTTTCAGAAGCATGTATAATGTCCAACATGCATTATCCTTTTGCAGGCTACTGACTCAGTGAGCACACTCCGCTTCCAGCACTTATGCCAAAGCTGCATTAACTTTCCCTGTGAGTGAGCACACTCCGCTTCCAGCACTTATGCCAAAGCTGCATTAACTTTCCCAGTGAGTGAGCACACTCCGCTTCCAGCACTTACGCCAAAGCTGCATTAATTTTCCTAGCGAGTATGTGCTTTCTTATTAAACCGGAGTGGCTTAGTATTATGAGCATTCACCACTGGTCATTATTCCCAAAGGAAATTGTTTACAGTGTGTTCTTTTGCACAAAGGTTGGAAAAACATCCACCAATCCAGGTAGGGGGCTGCTCGTACCAAACGCCCTCCCACTTATCATTCACCTAACAAACCTTCCACTACAAATATCTAATACAATTTCTCATTTTTGAATGCGAGTTTTCCATTTTTTGGTTGTGAGGCGCCAGGTGCGACAGTGTGATTGCTCCTTATTGAAATGTTCTTTAGTTCCATTACTTTTTTTAATGATGTTTTGTGCTTAGTATGTTTTAGAAATTGTTGTATTATGCTGTATTTGTACCTGATGGCTTACCCTGAATAAAGGTTTTACTACTACTAGTCTGCCTAATCTCCTCAGAAGAGGTAGGTGTATATTCAGTGTGACGTGCCTGATCTACAAAGGAACGTATTGATGGTCAACAAATAGGAGGTTTAATTCCCGAATTTAAGGAGGCATCAAACGCTAAATGTATCCTCCTCAGTTAGTGCTCCTGGAATTTGGAGCCCTCAACTGACCACACAGCGAAAATCTGCATCTCTCATCATGACTCAGAATCTTCTTTACTGAAACAGGTCTAGCTATGCCAACTTCAGCTTGTACTAAACACACAGCGAAAATCCACATCTCTCATCATGACTCAGAATCTTCTTTACTAAAACGGGTCTAGCTTTGCCAACTTCAGCTTGTACTGACCACACAGCGAAAATCGCATCTCTCATCATGACTCAGAATATTCTTTACTGAAACAGGTCTAGCTTTGCCAACTTCAGCTTGTACTGACCACACAGCGAAAATCCACATCTCTCATCATGACTCAGAATCTTCTTTACTGAAACAGGTCTAGCTTTGCCAACTTCAGCTTGTTCTAAACATACAGCGAAAATCCACATCTCTTATCATGACTCAGAATCTTCTTTACTGAAACAGGTCTAGCTTTGCCAACTTCAGCTTGTACTAAACATACAGCGAAAATCCACATCTCTCATCATGACTCAGAATCTTCTTTACTGAAACAGGTCTAGCTTTGCTAACTTCAGCTTGTACTGACCACACAACGAAAATCCACATCTCTCATCATGACTCAGAATCTTCCTAACTGAAACAGGTCTAGCTTTGCCAACTTTAGCCTGTGTACTCAGATGTAACCATTAGTAGCAAATGTAATGTAAGTGCCCCACAGTGCATGGTGCAACCATATCTCGGACCTGTCAACCGATTGTACTACCCAACCCAAAGCGGCTGAGGCCTTGATAAGTATGCCAGAAACACACATGTCTGAAAGGAGAACATATATACACTATGCTAGTGCTCTTTAATCTGGCCCATCAGCAAGCAATTTCTGTACAAGGTTGTAGGAACATGTGTACAAAGCTCACAAGCAAACATTAAAATTGTCTAGCACTGATTGCATTTTTCTGTTGGCTCGTTTGAAGTCTGTCTAATCTGTCTTTGCTTCATTGCAATAAGACCTCACCTTCCTTTATATTTCCCTCCACTTCATAAACTGTCAACCTCTTTCCAATAAGCACACTAGGACAAAGTTTTGGATCGGCTGTCAGTTAGGAAGGCGTATTTCAAGTAAATTCCAGGCACAATAAGTTAGTTTTTGCTAGCATTTCCCCTTTCCTGTCTAATTTGGTCTATCCAACTGTTCTGTGCCCTTCACTCGTCGCTGCATCCGCCGCATCACCGGCCCTCTTTATTTTTGTCTTTTGTTTTTATTGTTTAAAGCGTGGACCTAGCTCGAGAGCAGCGGCGCGTTGTACACAGTGTGGGTAGCCAACATTTGGGCTGCCATCTTTTAACAGTAGCACAGTACTGTGAGGTCTGTGTGTCGGTATGTGCTTTCATTGAAATTAGTCCTTGGTCAGGTGTTGTTGAAAAAGTTTCGAGAAATTTGCGAAAACTGAAGAATTGTGCGGGCATTCTGAGCCGACACTGGGATAGAGTTTAGGGTGGGTGATTGACAAGAAAAGGATTGTTTGCAGGTACTCACTTTGCGGACGAGTTGTAATTTAAGTCGGTTGGTCGATTTGCTGTGCGAGGAGCGTGTGCCACCAGATATGTGGAGCTTAGCCACCAGACACGCTGGTGTGCTACTCTTGGCTGCTTGGTAGAGGATTCATGCAGCCTTGAACAGTGTCCTGGCTTGGAGTGGAAGCCAATGTAGTTCACATAGGATGGGGGTCATTCGGTCAAGTTTCCATGCTTCTGTAATAGGACATGCTGCGGCGTGATTTCTTCTTATGGCTGCCCTTTCACCCTCACTAGGGGTCTGCCTCTCACCGTAGCAAGCTGTCACTCGCATTTGCCACGCTGAATCCTTCCTGGTGCCCCTCCTCCTCTACCGTTCCCAGGTCTCTCACAATGCTATCCCACTGGCCCTCCCCCACTGTCTGGCCACAGCAGCAGTGCCCTAACAACATGGCACACCGTCTGGGCTGCGTATTTCTTTTGGCCTGATCCCCTGTCCCCAGCGACCGGTCTAACAGCCTTAGCACCCTTAAGGGGTAGGATTCATGGCCATTAGGTGCCCATAGCCCTTCCCTCTGGTACCTAGTGGAGAAAAGTCACACAGGATTATGCACTCGAGAGCCTTAACTTGTTTCCATCTCTATTCAGGAGTCTACCCGTGCTTACCCATCAAGTGTCAAAGGTGGGACGGAGTGGAAAGAACCATCATCCTTGCATGCCACCTGATGTTTTACATTAGACATGTTTAGATATGAGCACACTTTGGCCAGTTGTTTTGATGGGTCTACCTCCAACCTGTACTGGAAGCAACGTGGCTTATACATTCTTTTCTAACAGTTGTTAATCCCCTTACTGACATTTTTCTCAACCATCTTGTGTAGGGCTCTAATGCCACCACAACCTTCTCACATTCTATAAAACTGTACACATATAATTGTAAATAAATAAACTAGTCGATTGCATGTTTTCCCTTGTCCCTGATTCAGGAGAAAATACAAGCTCTTCAATGGTGAAGATAATGATAAGATAATGGGTCCAAGGAGATCTAGCCTGAGGCCCTGGAAGGGAAGACTGACACAAAGTGCTGGATATAGTATAGGTTATATGTGGAACTGCCTTCACTGACAGCAGACGTGATGCACACAAGGGGGAAACTATTATTTCCATTTCTTTGCCTGTCCATTAATGCATCCTTAATTGCACTAATTATCTGCCATTTTCATCACATGTGAACATGAAAGCATTTTGCTGGAAATGTCCCGTATGCGAACTTTCATCGTTTGATGCGCTAGCAGGTGGCACTCACAGGGGCACCCTGGCCTTTATTTGGTTTTCGTTTCAGTCTTTAGAGTAGTTTCTTACGTGTCATCATCTGGCTTTGTTTCCTCCTTTGCAAAACCTTTCCAAAATACTTTATTTCGGGAAGTCCTGTGAAAAAGGCTTTGGTTGTTCATTCTTCTGGAAACTCAAATGAGGTCTTTTGTGTACTGAAAAAAGGAAGCAGTTCTGCATAATGTTGCATTCTTCTAAGATATGCAAATAGATATCCTTTGCCAAAAATAGGTTTTTGTTCCTGCAGATATGTTCCTTCTCACTGAGCCCTTGGAAATGCACACTTGGCAACTGAATATTGGCCTGTGAAATATGCATGAACTTACTGCTCAGCGAATAGGGTTTCTTACAATTGCAGCTCGTGCTCTACGGGCAAGGGAAGGGCAGCACAGGAGTTGTGGGGAAATAAAGATGCACGGTGGACCTAAATATGGAAATATAATCTGCCATCTGAGAAATACTATAATTGGGCCTCTGTTTTTCAAATGAAAACCGAGAGCTCCACACTTTTTAATCCTTGTGCAAAACATGCCTTATTGTTAGCATAACCATGTTGCTGACACGTGTTTCGCACTATGCCAGAGTTTCATCAGGGCTTTAGCACCTTTAAGGTTAACCAGTGTGATAACAACCAGTGTGTTTACTGGAGTGCAGATAGTGCCCCGTGTCTTCTGTTGGTCTACAGGGTCTACAGTTCTCTTTTTTTCAGTTGTTTTGCACCAAACTCGATTCAGCAAGAGAATGTCCATTGATATGCGTACAGAGTCGAATATCCCTTATTGGGAGCATGATCCCTGGGACCCACTTCTGAAGGTTTCTTTGCAATTGTTAGTAAAATAACCCATGATTCTCTCTATGTTCAAGAGGCGCAGTCCCAGTGACAGCCATTACTCAATTATTCCACTGTCACAGGAGAACCTTTGGACACTTGGAAGAATCTTTGACCTACACATCATTTCTCAAGTGCTCTCTTTTTTCACAATTTCCATGTGTTTTATTCTTATGGGTTTCTCTGTTGTGCTTCTATGTTCTCACAATATAAACTATATTTGTCTTGCATTGAAACATTTGAATCTTGGTGCTATTTTCTGTTTATTTCTAACTATATAATTTCTATTCATATAGGCCTGGTAGGGACATGCAGTTGAGCCAGTCCCCCTTTATTTTATTTATTGTTTATGTATAATGCACCTGTGAAAGGGTTAATGGGAGGAAGCTGAACCAGGAGAGGGTATCCTGCAATACCAGGCATCACGTCATAGACCAGGTAAAGGGCTGAGATCAGGAAGGTGGTTCTAGGTGAATGATGGACAGCTGATGCAGCAAATGGAAAAGATGAATCCTGAGGTATAGGTGCTTTATTCTAATGGAATTTTGACAGGAATCAGCTGATGAAGAAAATAACGTCCGTTTCGAGTGGGCGTATTGAAAAAGGACAGTGAATGAAGTGAACTGTACTTCGTGAGCCGTTGGAGTCCATAAGGTTAATATAGTTGAGCAAAGTTGAAAGACTATATGGTGAAGCGCCATAGCGCCTGTTTGTTCGATGTTGATGAGAATAGAGAGAGAAAAAAATCCCTCTGAGAAACGTTGAAGCCGCGCATGTATTGAACGTGTCTTTCCGTGTCCCTGGCAGAGAAAGCTGAATGAATGCGGATGGTAATGTAGTGGCCGCGGACCAATCAGCTGTGTGGCCTCGGAGGTAAACAAAACCTTGCTGCCGATGCCTGACACACAGCTGACGGTCGTGTAAGACAACAAACAACGGCCGCAATCTTTTCAGCTGCTACGAGCCTGAAGCCACGGCCACTGCAGCCAGATACTCCTGAGAGCAGCTAACATTGTACTTATGCCACCCAGTGTGTGTTAAAGGAAAAGAGACTGATTACTCCAAGTCGAGGAGAAGAGTTGGATTCGAGAGAAGGAGGTGCCTTCTCAATGTCTTTGAAAACAAGTATAAATCAATAAAGCAAGACTAGTTTAGAGGTTCACAGACAGTTTGGAGGCGGAAACATATCAACTGGTACAACGGGAGGACATTCTTTTGCGCAATTCCTGCCAGCCAGTCTGTTCTTAGGATTATTGACAACAGAGTGAAAGAAAGTCCCAATAAGAGGTGCTGAGCTGTGTAAAGGGGTTAATCTTGAAAGTTATCTGGAAAATGAGACTAAAACACTGGGTGGTACATTAATGCGAGCTGAAACAGAGAATCAAACAGTCTAGCGTGGAATCTATGAACTGTGTCCTTCAAGAAAGGAGAAACCACAAGAAAGTGAAGGAGGAATTGTCAGAGACCAGTATCCTTTTTGGTGTTAGTTTGATAAAAGTCACTGTTTGAAACTTTAAGTGAGTGCGTTGTCTTTATCCCACCTCGAACTTGTGACATTTGGTGGCAGCGGTGGGATAAGACAGAATGCCATGGAGGAATTACTTAAAGCCTTAACGAGTGTCAACATTTGTTGCAGCAGGCCCTTCAGTTACAAAACCAACAAGCGCAGGCAGATCGCCAAGCCTTTCAGCAAGCCTTACAGGTACAACAAGCCCAGCTAATTGATGCAACTAACTGAAGGAGGCATTCGCAAGTTCCTGCTTCCGTTCTCCAGAAATACTCCTCTCGCGAAGACCTGACACATTTTTTTGTGAACTTTGAGCGGGTACTAGAAATGCAGATTGGCCAGCTGAAAGATGGTACCACTACATTGCACCCCTGATGACGGGGGAGATGCAGAGTGCATATCAAGCTGCAAATCTGACGGGAGACACTAACTGTGGATATGAAAAGAGTAGTGCTTGAGAGGGTGGGCCATGATGAGGAAGCGTATCGGATAAAGTTTCGAGAGAGCAGACTTAAAAATGACAAGACTCCACAACAGCTATACTAAAGAATGAAGGAACTGGGCGATAAGTGGCTGCAAACGGTCACTATGACGACCCAAGAGATGGCCAAAAAGATTGTGCTACAGCAGAAGCGTTTCCTCTACCCATACAACGCTGAGTTGGGCAACACCATCAGCCAAGTTTAATGGAAGCAGTCAATATTGTTTCGGCCTATTAGAAAGCCGGTCAAGCCAGAATGATAACTTATACTGGAGCACCCAAAGGTGTATCTGGTCCCACGGCTGGGATAAACACACCTGCCAACACCCCGAGATGGCCCAATTCCATGATTCGACAATCGGAATCGGAGGGTACAAGGTCACGGCCGAACAGTGAAGGTCTGGCGGTGTCGAGACCAACCAGTCAGGGCTTCAGAGGGCCACAGTGTTTTGAGTGTGGACATTTAGCACATCTTTGTCCCAAAACAGTCAAGCCGGAGCCGATGGATGTCGGAACCTTCGAGGTTCCTCAAGAGGGTGAAGTTCCAGAGACAATTTCACTTAAGAAGTCTCCCTATGTGTATACCTGCGACGCAGAGATCGAGGGATAGCAGACGAGAGCGATGATTGGCTCAGGAAGTTTGCAGACTGCAGTCAGTGCGGACCTGGTAGGTGATGTGCCTGAGTCAAATATAAGCATTCCAATACGGTGTGTATATGGGGATGTGAAAAGGTATCCCACTAAAGATATACAGATAAGATTAGCAGGGGAGCAGATAGATGTAAGGGCAGCCGTGATGCTGGTGTTGCTGGAACCACTTCTGGTCGGGTCAGATGAACCCAGTCTTCCCCGTTTGATCCGAAACATTGAAAAGAACTGGTTAGAAACCCCTCCTTTTTGTGATCAAGATCTAGTTTCCCCATATATAAGAGAGAGAAAAAGTTGTGCAGTCAGATGAAAGATCAAACAAGAATGGGGTGAACAAAATATGTTTCCGGTTGCAGTAGACTGGAAATTGGATGAACTTGGAGACAGCTTCCGAATGTCCCAGGAATTGGACCCTGTTCTGAAACATGCAAGAGCATCGGTGGGGCCCAGACCACGTGGAAAGGGACCTTATTTTGTCAGAGCAGGGATTATAATACCGAATGATGCAAGACCCTGGAGAGAAAACAGTCCGCCAGTTGCTGGTACCCAGTAAATATTATACTGCTGTTCTGGAAGTGGCTCATGTCAAATAGGAGAGGGTCATCTGGGAGCAGAGAAGACTACCCAAAAGGTTATGGCAAGATTTTTTTGGCCTGGGGTGTATGGACAGGTGGCCAGGTTTTGTCAACAATGTGGTGTGTGTCAGAAGAAAAATAGAGCCAGTATCATAAAAGTGCCTTTGCAACCTATGCCATTAATACTTGAGCCCTTTCACCGTATTGGAATGGACATAGTTGGTCCCCTCGATCCCAGCATCCGTGGTCACAAATACCTGTTGGTGACTGTGGATTATGCAACAAGCTATCCAGAAGCATTTCCTTTGAAATCTACTAACAGTCAACAAATCTGTGATGTATTGGTCCCTTTTATCGCTCGCGTGGGAATTCCCAAAGAAATTGTGACTGATCGAGGCACCAACTTTATATCTTCCATATTAAAACAGTTGTGTGAGACCCTTCACATCCAACAGCTAAAAACAGCTGTTTATCACCCTCAAACAGACGGACTAGTGGAAAGATACAACCAGACCATGAAACAAATGCTAAGGAAAACAACCACTCCGGAAGAGAGGAATTGGGATAGGCTGCTACCCTGGATATTGATGACGTTACGTAAGGCCCTGCAGTCGTCAACTGGGTTTGCCCCCTTCGGACATCTATTCGGAAGGCCGGTTCGCACCCTATTGGACATATTAAAGGAGGGTTGGGTAGAACAGTCCTCCCCAGAGATTACCCTCACAGAGTATGCATCCCAACTGAAGGAAAGAGGAGAGAAACTACAAGGAGTGGTCACAGACAATCTTTTTTCAGACTCAGGGGAAGCAAAAACGTTATTCCAATCAAAACACCCGGATGCAAAGCTTTCAGGAGGGTGAACGGGTGTTGGTTCTTCTTCCAACCACGGAAAACAAGATGTTAGCTGAGTGGAGAGGTCCTTACACAGTAGAAAAAGTACTTGGTCCAGTGATTTACCAAATTCGACAACCAGACTTACCATATTAATCTATTAAAGAAATGGATAGAACCTGTTCAGTCAGTGGCAATGATTAATACTGAAGAGGCGCCGACTGAACATCTTCTACAACCCTGGGAAAATGTGGGGAACAAAGCTCTGAATGTAAACAAGGGTCTGAGCCCAACCCAGAAAGCAGAAATGTCATCTCTAGTCAACAGGTATACAGAGCTGTTCTCCTCCATTCCAGGAAGCACCACGCTGGCATACCACCATAGAAATACAACTCCAGGAACTACGGTCAGGTTGCGGCCATATAGAATCCCTGAGGCTCGGATTCAAACCATCAACCAGAAAGTTCAAGAGATACTACGGTTAGGGGTGATATAACCCTCCCACAGTGACAGGTGTTCTCCTATGGTGCTAATACCCAAACCAGACGGAAGTTCTCGTTTTTGCATGGACTTACGAAAGTTGAATGAGGTTTCTAAGTTTGATGCGTATCCAATGCCCCGAATCGATGATCTATTGGATAAGCTTGGGAAAGCTGAATTTTTGACTACAATTGATCTCACAAAAGGGTATTGCCAAATACTTCTTTATCCACCTGACAAGGAGAAAACAGCCTTTGCCACACCAACAGGCTTATACCAATTCAATGTACTTCCTTTTGGACTTCACCGGGCACCTGCCACATTTCAAAGACTAATTAACTTGTTGATAAAAGGCCTTGAACAATATGTGGGAGCCTATTTAGATGACATCAACGTGTATAATCAAACTTAGTGGGATCATTTGAAACATTTAGTTAATGTTCTCAAGTCCTTACAACAAGCAAGTTTACACATTAATCCGAAGAGAAAACACTTGGCAAATTTCCATACGAAATATCTCGGCTATTATGTTGGGCAAGGGACCATCCGTCCCCAGCAGAAGAAAATGAAAGCGATCCAACGGTTGCAGTTTCCGGCTAATGCATGCCAAGTACAAGCTTTTCTGGGTTTTGTAGGTTATTATCGTCTATTTATTCCACATTTCTCGACGATTGCAGCGTCTTGACCGATCTCCTAAAGTCATCAGCACCATCAAAACGGGAGTGGAAAAATGAAAAGACTGAGAAAGCTTTTGTTTCACTCAAGAATGCACTTACTGAACAAGCCATACTACAGTGCCCTGACTATGAGGCACCCTTTTTCTTAAACACTGACGCATCGGGTCTGTTCCAACGCCAAGGAGGCCTGTCCTGTTTATCAGCAGGAAACTACTTCCACATGAGATGAGTTATGCAACAATCGAAAAAGAATGCTTAGCGGTTAAGTGGGCAGTGGAAGCTCTCCAATACTACCTCCTTGGGAGACACTTCACCTTGGTAACGGACCATGGTCCACTGGTCTGGCTCTCCCGGAATTAAGATACCAATCCTCGGGTTTTAAAGTGGTTCCTATCCTTACAACCTTACTCATTCCAAACTGTTCATCACCCTGGTTGGATGTTAGCGCAAGCGGACTTTCTGTTGCGCGCCCATGCCCTTCCCGAACGTAAGGGCTCAGAAGGGGGGTCTGTGAAAGGGTTAATGAGAGGAAGCTGAACCAGGAGAGGGTATCCTGCAATACCAGGCATCATGTCATAGACAGGGTAGAGAGCTGAGATCAGGAAGGTGGTTCTAGGTGAATGATGGACAGCTGATGCAGCAAATGGAAAAGCTGAATCCTGAGGTAGAGGTGCTTTATTTTAATGCTGCCTTGAATTTTGACAGGAATCAGCTGATGAAGAAAATAACGTCTGTTTCGAGTGGGCTCATTGAGAAAGGACAGTGAATGAAGTGAACTGTACTCTGTGAGCCGTTGGAGTCCATGAGGTTAATATAGTTCAGCAAAGTTGAAAGACTATGCGCCGTAGCACCTGTTTGTTCGATGTTGATGAGAAAGAGAGAGAGAGAGCGAGAGAGAGAAAAACCCTCTGAGAAACATTGAAGCCGCGCATGCACTGAACGCGTCTTTCCGTGTCCCTGGCAGAGAAAGCTGAATGAGCGTGGAGGGTAATGTTGTGGCCGCGCCCCGATCAGCTGTGTGGCCTCGGAGGTAAACAAATAACGCCGCAATCTGATCAGCTGCTACGAGCCTGAAGCCACGCCCGCTGCAGCTAGAGACGCCTGTGAGCAGCTGACATTGTACGTATGCCAGCAAACGTGTGTTAAAGGAAGAGACTGATTACTCCAAGTCGAGGTGAAGATTCAGATTCAAGAGAAGGAGGTGCCTTGTCAAGGTCTTTGAAAACAAGTATATATCAATAAAGCAAGACTAGTTTAGAGGTTCATAGACAGTTTGGAGGCGGAAACATATGAACTGGTACAACAGGAGGATATTTTTTGTGCAATTCCTAGCAGCCAGTCTGTTTCTAGGATTATTGACAGAGTGAAAGAAAGTCCCAATAAGGGGTGCAGACCTGTATAAAGGGGTTAATCTTGAAAGTTATCTTGAAATTATATGAGACTGAAACACTGGGTGGTACATTAATGGCGAGCTGAAATAGAGAATCAAACAGTCAAGCATGGAATCTAAGAACTGTGTCCTTCAAGAAAAGAGTAACCACGAAAAGTGAAGGAACAATTGCCAGAGACCAGTATCCTTTTTGGCGTTAGTTTAATAAAAGTTACTGTTTGAAACTTTAAGTGAGTGTGGTGTCTTTATCCCACTCGAACTTGTGACATTGCTTCTATGTTCTCTCAATATAAACTAAATTTGTCTTGCATTAAAACATTTGAATCTTGGTGCTATTTTCTGTTTATTTCTCACTCTATCATTTCTATCTATATAGGCCTGGTAGCGACTTGCAGTTGCTCCAGTCCCCTTTCCTTTATTTATTTTATTGTTTTTGTATAACACACCTAATACCATACTTGAGTTGGGTTTCTAAGCGCGGATCCGGGATTCGAACCTCTGTTGCTATGCGTGGTCTTGCTTCTAAGACCAGCATGTTGCCCCCTTTGAGAAAATACATTCAACCTCCCCCCACATATCCCATCATTGAGTGAGGAAAATGGAGCCATAGGAGACATGATATCTTGACAGCCTCAATGAAGAATGCCATAAGAGTGCCCTCTTTTCTTCTATTGTGAGAAAGGACCTCAGAGTAGCACTTGCTTTCAGCAAATGACTGTTTAGGTATGGTTAATAGGCGGCGCTGTAAGCACTGCCTATAACCTGAACCTATTGGTATGAGAAGTGAAGGTAGGAGAGAGATGGGATGTGAGGGGGGGTGCACAGTCCTTGAGTGGTGTTTGGATTTTTACTAACCCTCAAATCACTGATAACCCTGCTAGCCCCTATGCCCTTTCCCACCCACTACCTGCCTCTCGCTGGCCAAAACACAATTTCTTCAAGATGGCTCTGTTCTTTTAAGGGAATGCTGATGCTGGGTCGTCTGAAGAGCATCAGCTTAATTGCAGCTGTATACCAGCTCTGTTACCTCTGCATCCTATGGGGCTGAACTCTGGGGGTTTTCAGATCTATGGTGTCTAAGACAGAGAATGCATTTCTGAAGAGCCTGTTTCTGCTAGCTCAGGGCTCTCTTAAGGCCCTCATTCACCTGGAGGTTGATTTGCATCCTATTGATTTACTTTTCATGAAACCAGGCCTAGAATTGTTTTGTGATGCACTTGCCCATTTATTGAATTTAGAAGGGGCGAGGGGTTGAGGGGTACTTCCATGGTGTAAGGCATTACCAAGATATAATCGAAAATAAAAAACGAATGGGAGAAATGATCGAATTTCTCCACTGAAAAATAACCGAATAAGCGAAAATGTCGATCATTTCTCATTCTAAAAACAACTATAAAATGTTTTATGCTTCTTTTTTTTTAATTCACGAGGTGTCGGGACAGTACAAACACGGAACTGAGAGGCAGTGAAACATTTGGTATATGGTAATGTGTCCAGAGCAGACAAAGCATTTGAACCAGGCAACTGACAGGGCAGGCTGAGCAGCAAGGCTCAGGAATATTTCTGGACCACGGTAGGAAGGCAGAGACATAATGATATTTAAAAAATACAACTTACCTGTCTAAAGTTTGCTGGGAGAAAAATATCAGTCAAACACAACACAGGATTAAATAACTTAAAATTCAGGCAGCATTAATGCACTTCCTAATTTTACTTCTGCGTTCAAGTTGTGCAAAGCTGACTGATTCAAGAAGATGATGATGAATATAAACAAGGTTCGAAAGTCAAACCAACGTGTTTATCATGATATCAATGTCTGTCGGACACTACGCACAGACATAAACAATCGTTCGAGCTTAATTAACTGAACTCCCTGATATGCAGACTTCGCGCAAAATCACGCGAGATGTCAGCTTAAGGAAGGAAGGAAGCAAGTCAAAATATAAGATCCCTTTACCCGAATTCTCGCAAGATGTCGGCATAAAGAGGAACGAAAGCAAGATTAGGAACGACAACATCATTCAAGTAAGGAAAATTAAAAATAGTAACGGTAGAAATAAAATGAACAAAAGGACATTTTGAATACATTTGGCTAGATGTACGGATTCCTGGTGTAAGCATTTGAGCAAGACCTTACACGCTCCGAATGAACATGAGCTTTGGCTCGGCCCTGTGGAAATTGATAAGGCTCTGCATCTTAGAGTCAAAGACTCCATCATGGCCCATAACAGGTCTAGAAAGGTGGAGACATGTAAACCCCTGAAGTTGGCTGACCACAAAAGTGATGGGTGGAAGGTTTCGAATGAATCTAAACCACTGGCAATTGCTCTGGGCAACCTTCCACACCACCGTTTTTTAGCCTGTCTGCGCCATTGCAAAAGGGGACCAGCCATGTGCAAATCAGTCAGCAGCTGCTGCCACATCAGGTAGCAGCCCAGCCCGAACTGCTAGGCCAGGTCCCCTCTGCACAGAAAACCAAGCAACCCCAGACATGTTTCGACCTTGTTGGACCTCCTCAGTGAGGTGCAGCCTGGTTCCCTGTGGCGCAGCGAGCAAGGGACCCACGTCTGGGCATACCCTCTCTCACAAGGAGAAACAAACTGACCACAAAAGTGATGGGTGGAAGGTTTCGAATGAATCTAAACCACTGGCAATTGCTCTGGGCAACCTTCCACACCACCGTGTTTTAGCCCGTCTGCGCCATTGCAAAAGGGGACCAACCCCTGAAGTTGGGCCAGAGCTACTTGGATATTAAATTGGAATTTGGATTAGAAAAATAACTGGATTCAATTGAACCACTGTATGCACGAATGCTGTTCTTCGATTTTGGAATGGGTCCTCTTAGGCTGGCTTCATTCACTAAATCATGGAGTGTGGGGGGTTCTGGCAACTGCCCTCTATGTAAGCAACATGAAGAAACTATTTGTCACTTTCTATATCTGTGTGCATGCTTGGGAGGATAGCTCAGGGGCAACGTGCACGCCTTGGAATCAAGACGACACTGAGCACCACATGTTCGATCCCTGGGTCCAACTTTAATGGCTCTTTGTGCTGAATAAAATGAGACATATAAGAAAGCCGGTGCCAACTGTATTCACGCACCAAATTCTCTGCTCCAGCACGGACAATTCACAATTACATCTTGGATTAAAATATCTATGAAGATGTCTTCAGTATTACTTTAGAAATGCACTGCTGTTGTTTTGCAAATTGATTTTGTAAATTTCTTACATTGCTTTCAATATTTTTCGTGGTATGCAAATTCAGAAAAAATAATCTTAAGGTAAAAAAAATCTCGAGTGAGCATTTTAAAAAGCCTTCTGTGCTTATTATAGGATGTGTAAGGAAAAAAATGCTTTTTATATCGCGCTTTCCTGTAAGAGTCCAGCGTCTAATTGAGGGTCCAGGTATTAAACCTGTACTGCTCTAACTTGTCCTGTGGCCAAGACAAGTGCATTGCCCCTGAGCTATCCTCCCGGCCCAAACCTCTAATGTAACTCTCTAAATACATAGGGAACTTAAAGATGTAATAAACCTATTTAAATTTTACAAAATATGTGGCTAATAGATTGGACACTTTTATGGGAGAGCTAATGGACCAGTCACAAATTGGATTCATGAGACAGAGGTATGGGCATGATAATATCAGGACAATCGTAGATATTATGGGGCTTCCAAAGGCTGAAGTGGAAGACATGGTTTTAATATTTTTGCATGCTGAAAAGCGTTTGATCGAGTTAATTGGACATTCTTTAATTTTACATTGCTTGAAATGGGGAGTGGGCCTCTCTTTTAGAATGCAATTGGTGCACTGCAATTACATATTACTGCTAGAATATGGGTGAATTATGAAGTCTCTGCGTCTTTCCCATTATTTAGGGGCACTAGACAGGGGGGTGTCCATTGTCACCTTTCCTCTTCAGCTTAGCATTGGAGCCCTTGGCAGCCTATATTAGAAAGGAATCTAGCATTCATGGTGTACGAGTTGGGGACAGAGAGATTAAAGTGCGTTCCTATGCGGATGACATGAAAGTAATTCTGGCGATTCCAAAAAAGGGGGGGGCTGTACTGAAAATGTTATTTGAAGGAGTAGGTCGACTTTCGGGGCAAAAACGTAATTGGGGTGAGTATGTGGTTTTTCTTCTTAAAGAATCCTCTGTATGCAGTGGACTGTTAGATTGGAATTGTCAGTAGGTCTATTCTAGTGTGAAATACCTAGGGATCTATCTGGTTTGTGTTGTGAAAAAGGTTGTTGAGTTTAATACTAAT
Organism: Ambystoma mexicanum; assembly: GCF_040938575.1. NCBI lineage: Eukaryota > Metazoa > Chordata > Amphibia > Caudata > Ambystomatidae > Ambystoma > Ambystoma mexicanum. The sequence continues at coordinate 602,444,942 of NC_090940.1, forward strand.
AAATTAATAGAGGTACTTCAACAAGATGTCCGAAAGTGGCAGCATGGAACCTTAAGTGTCTGGGTTAAATTAAATGCTATTACGATGTTGCTTCTTCCCAAAGTATTTTATGTTCTCCAATCTCTTCCACTGAACTTCACCAAGCGTATGCTTAAGCATATTGACAACGCTTTTCAGGGATTCCTCTGGGGTGCTGGGAAAAGATAGAAAATTCCGAAGCATATCATGGTAAAACATGTAAGAGATGTTGGCTTTGGTTATCCAATATTAGTACCTATTGCAAAGGCTTCTTGTTGAAAAAGTCTGCTAATTACTTTACGGGTACTGATGATCACGAGCCACTGTGGATGGTAATAGAGAGGGAGAGGTTTTCACCATATCACCTAGATAGTTTATACTCAATTGGTAAATTGCCTAGATTATCAGCTAGTTTACTATTAGTGCTACCAAAAGGTTTTAATTTTATGTTCAGTTCTTATCATGTCATATTATTTCTGAGTTTAGAGGAACAGGGTTTGTGAAACAGGCTTGAATTTGAAATGTCTGGCTAGCATGACAACGAAAGGATGCATCTAACACGTAATCCTGATAACCTGAACTTTCACTACGGATAGACAGGTAAACATTTGATTTCCATGCTACAAAAATTTAGAGATCACAAATGATTAATATGATTTCTAGAAAAGATGACTGACACAAAGGTTTTGTTCAGAATTAGCACTTTTTTATGTAAAGCTTTTCTTTTTTAAAAAACCTTTATTTTGATTTGAAAGCTTTTTTTATGTAAAGCTATGGGAATTGCAGGACAAATCTGCTCTTCTACAAGTCAGTTAGGAAGGTGTATTTCAAGCAAATTCACGGAACCATAAGGCAATCTTTGCTAGGAATTCCATAGAAAGTCCTCACCTACGATTCTGCCTAAACCCTGTACTCTCATTGATTGATTGATTTATTAGCCTACTGTTTGACTTTGCTATTTACTCTTCTCCCCAATGAACAGAAAGCTTAAATTTGCCTCACATCCTCTACAAGTCTCCCCAGCTCTTCTTCCACTTCCCACCACTGCCTCCTTGCCAGCTGACTTTCAACTGGATTATGTCCTCCCACGTATTGCTCATCTTAACTATATCTTCCAGCTTCAACTGCTTCAGAATTTGTTTTTCGGCAGAGGGCGCTGTGTATCGATGCAGTCGACTCGATGTCCCTCGAGGGCTTTCATCTTGGAGTCGATGTCCTTGTCGGTATATATAGCATGCACAGCGCTGTTGGCTTCCGTTTCGTTTTTCCACGATAGCATTCGCTTCGAGAATTATGTTGCTCTTCAGTTTTTGTGAGAAAACGTCGATCGAGCACTGGCCTCGTCTTCAGCTCCTTCAACCCTGAATACCGGGTTCAAGAAGTGCAACAGCTGTGGTGCCAAGATGTCCCCCACAGACATATTTATAAAAAGAGGAAACCCGGTATGCTACTAACTAAAAAGAGTTAGCAGTGTATACTATGTCTATATCCGGGAGGATAGTACTCAGTATATAAGAAGACAAAGCTACAGTACAGATGCTAGAGATACAAAACATAAATACTCAAAGTGATTCGAAAGGGGGACCAGTCGAGGTTAAAAGGTGAATATCAAATTTTAATAATGATGAATCCTAATGGTTAAAACATACAATTAAATAAAGTGGTCCACAGTACAATACTTTAACATCCGATATATAAAACAACAACAAGGAATACGTGGCAAGCTTGAATAGCCAGTTAAAACAGTGTTTCAGAAAGAACAAACACAACGGGTACTTGTAAAACAATTAGTATAGTACCCAACTTTGTTAGAATAAATGTGTCATAAATGTAAACTCGGTTTACAGTCCCGAGAATTGTCTCGACATGTTTCTGTTCCTCCGAGCATTAGTATGGAACATTCATCAGGAGGGAGAATTTTAACAACGTAGCCTAGTTACAATCGGAGTAATAACAATAACAACGAAAGTTTCATAGCATCTGTGAAATAAAAACAACATAAAACAAAGGGTCATCTTATGAATAGCTAGATGCTTTGACATGTTCCAATGTATAAACAAAGGCACCATATGAAGGAGAATAATTACCTAGAATGGTGCTGGTGGGGGCTCTCTACTGACAGTAGTAGGTAGTAGTAGATGACAAAGTCGGTCCTACAAAAGATAGAAGTATCTCTTAAGCAAAATGGATAGCTTAGAAAGAAGCATAAATGGGCTCATAACATTCCAGCAGAATAGAAAGACCAGTACGAAGAAATTCGGCAAGGCAGTGCCGTAAATAATAGGCACAACTCGCCTTAAAATGGAGTCCGCAAGTGAGGGATAAAGGAAAGCCTGCAGTGATGGCTTAGGACATGTAAATGCCCCGGAGTTAACCCGAAGGTTTGTGAGATTTATATCAGAGCCAGTTACAGAGAAGCACTGTGTGGTGGTACTATAGAATAGGTGTAGCCATGAAGAGAGAAATAATGAGAAAATATGTTGGGGGTGCAGATCGCAACAATCGGGAGTACGTGAGTGTCAGTGGATGTCTCTTAGATCTAATCACACCGCGATGAGTGTCGCTGTGCTGACCCGGACGGAGGGGGATGATTACCTTATAAATATGCCAACTAAGGACAGTTCGTAAATCGGGCTAGCTGCAGGAAAATAATCCCTTAGTTCAACACTAAAAAAAAGAAGAAAAGTGGATAAAAACCCACATTAAATAGCTACTCAAATCTGGGAGGGCTAAGTCTCTAGAGCATGCAATCGGACGTGCGGCTTACCAAGTGAAGAACGTCTGCGGCGAAAAGTGCTCAGAACGGCTCTGTGAATCAATCTGAAAGCGCAAAGTGGCCGATGCCTGCGAGTAGTCATGGAAACGCGACAGTCCTACTACTATGTTTAGTAGAATCCAGAAGTGTACACGGAAGGGCAAAAAGGTGGCGGCCATCTTTGACTAGAATGGGGAGAGGCCAAAATAGCGGTGGCCCTACTACTATGTTTAGTAGAATCCAGAAGTGTGCACGGGAGAGCGGAAAGGAGGCGGCCATCTTGCACTAGAATGGGGAGAGGCCAAAATAACGGTGGTGCAAAGGTGAAATGTCAGTGGGTGAGAAAAAAATAGACCAAGTTAACAATAAAAAACCACAGATAAAGGAGAGTCCGGAGTGGGCTTAATAGTAGGGAATGTGAGATGGGTAAAGGCAAACCACCCCCCAAAAATTGGGGAGGAAAAGACAAGAAAGGATACAGTGGTCACGAAGATGGCCATAGCAGCAAAGCCTCTGCAAAAACAGGGGTCAAGGTGATTTCATGAGGGAGGAACTAAATATTGTGCCATTCAATCGATTCATTAAGACAAATGACATCACTACGTAAGGTGTAGATCATTTTTTGTTCCATCTTCAACAGTTTCTTTTCGCGTGCTGAACAATTAGTTCCTTTGAGGGCTAGAAGTACAGTCCATGTAAAATCTTCATGCTTGTGCTTCTGAAGGTTGAAGTGTTTCACCAGAGGAGCATTTTCAGTTTTGTTCTTCAAGCAGCTCCGATGTTCCATGATGCGGGTTTTAATTTTTTCGAAACGTCTTCCCCACATAGTGCAGTCCACATATACAGGTGATCAAATATACCACACATTCCGTATTACAATTAGTGAGGTTTTTTTGGGTCCAGCGTTTTGAAAGGCCAACATCAACCTCTTTAGTTTTGGAAGTTAATTTGCAAACACCACATGAGCCACGGGTAATGTCCGGTGGCTTCTGGAAGACCCCATAGAGTGGTCAATCTCGGGTTGGGTGTATTAAGACATTTCAATTTACTGTTACTAACTTTATTGCCTATGGTGGTGCTTCTTTTGTAGGCGAATATTGGCATTGGCATAACTTGAGTCGCGGTTTTGAAGATTTTCCAATTTTTCTTGATGATGTTGGTAATTTCAAAACTCTGGTCCGTAAAGGTGGTAACACAGACAATACGATCATCTTTAGGTTTTTTGGGTTTGGGTTCAAGTAAGGCTATTCGAAAAGTTAAAACCTGCATCATGGAACACCGGAGCTGCTTGAAGAACAAAACTGAAAATGCTCCTCTGGTGAAACACTTCAACCTTCAGAAGCACAAGCATGAGGATTTTACATGGACTGTACTTCTAGCCCTCAAAGGAACTAATTCTTCAGCATGCGAAAAGAAACTGTTGAAGATGGAACAAAAAATGATCTACACCTTACGTAGTGATGTCATTGGTCTTAATAAATCAATTGAATGGCACAATATTTAGTTCCTCCCTCATGAAATCACCTTGACCCCTGTTTTTGCTGAGGCTTTGCTGCTATGGCCATCTTCGTGACCACTGTCTCCTTTCTTGTCTTTTCCTCCCCAATTTTTGGGGGGGTGGTTTGCCTTTACCTATCTCACATTCCCTACTATTAAGCCGACTCCGGACTCTCCTTTATCCGTGGTTTTTTATTGTTAACTTGGTCTATTTTTTCCTCACCCACCGACATTTCACCTTTGCGCCACCGTTATTTTGGCCTCTCCCCATTCTAGTGCAAGATGGCCACCTCCTTTCCGCCCTCCCGTGTACACTTCTGGATTCTACTAAACATAGTAGTAGAGCCACCGCTATTTTGGCCTCTCCCCATTCTAGTCCAAGATGGCCGCCACCTTTTTGCCCTATCGTGTACACTTCTGGATTTTACTAAACATAGTAGTAGAACTGTCGCGTTTCCATGACTACTCGCAGGCATCGGCCACTTCGTGCATTCAGATTGATTCACGGAACCGTTCTGACTGGTTCTGAGCACTTTTCGCTGCGGACGTTCTTCACTTGGCAAGCCGCACGTCCGATTGCATGCTCTAGAGACTTAGCCCTCCCAGACTTGAGTAGCTATTTAATGTGGGTTTTTATCCACTTTTCTTCTTTTTTTCAGTGTTGAACTAAGGGATTCTTTTCCTGCAGCCAGCCCGATTTACGAACTGTCCTTAGTTGGCATATTTATAAGGTAATCATCCCCCTCCGTCGCGGTCACCACGGCGACACTCATCGCGGTGTGATTAGATCTAAGAGACATCCACTGACACTCACGCACTCCTGATTGTTGCGATCTACACCCCCAACATATTTTCTCATTTTTTCTCTCTTCATGGCTACACCTATTCTATAGTACTGCCACACAGTGCTTCTCTGTAACTGGCTCTGATATAAATCTCACAAACCTTCGGGTTAACTCCGGGGCATTTACATGTCCTAAGCCATCACTGCAGGCTTTCCTTTATCCCTCCCTTGCGGACTCCATTTTAAGGCGAGTTGTGCATATTATTTACGGCACTTCCTTGCCGAATTTCTTCGTACTGGTCTTTCTATTCTGCTGGAATGTTATGAGCCCATTTATGCTTCTTTATAAGCTATCCATTTTGCTTAAGAGATACCTCTATCTTTTGTAGAACCGACTTTGTCGTCTACTACTACCTACTACTGTCAGTAGAGAGCCCCCACCAGCACCATTCTAGGTAATTATTCTCCTTCATATGGTGCCTTTGTTTATACATTGGAACATGTCAAAGCATCTAGATATTCATAAGCTGACCCTTTGTTTTATGTTGTTTTTATTTCACAGATGCTATGAAACATTCGTTGTTATTATTATTACTCCGATTGTAACTAGGCTACGTTGTTAAAATTCTCCCTCCTGATGAATGTTCCATACTAATGCTCGGAGGAACAGAAACATGTCGAGACAATTCTCTGGACTGTAAACCGAGTTTAAATTTATGACACATTTATTCTAACAAAGTTGGGTACTATACTAATTGTTTTACAAGTACCCGTTGCGTTTGTTCTTTCTGAAACACTGTTTTAACTGGCTATTCAAGCTTGCCACATATTCCTTGTTGTTGTTTTATATATTGGATGTTAAAGTATTGTACTGTGGACCACTCTATTTAATTTCATGTTTTAACCATTATGATTCATCATTATTAAAATTTGATATTCACCTTTTAACCTCGACTGGTCCCCCTTTCGAATCACTTTGAGTATTTATGTTTTGTATCTCTAGCATCTGTACTGTAGCTTTGTCTTCTTATATACTAAGTCCCCCACAGACCCCCATCTAGGTGTGTCTGTGATGCCTTGGCTTTGAACATAAAACAGCAGAATGTCAATCCTGTCAGTCGATGACCGGTACGGATCCCTACTAAATCCCCTTTGATGACTCCATTGAAAAAAAGATCATCCGACGAGTCAAGAGTTGACTCTCCTCGAAGGCAGAGATCAAAGAAACGATCACGCTCCAGGAGTGGGTCACACCATTCCTCGTCATCTTCGAGGAAATCGAAGAAAAGGCATTCTAGGTCACCCTCTTCGAGTTCATCTGATTCCTCTCCAGAGAGAGGTATAACCGGTCCAATTAAATCCTCTACTCAGGCTGAGTGGGAACATTTCAGACAGGAAATGTTGAAAATCTTGGAGAGAGAGAGGCCCCAACCCTCGAAAGTAAAGCTAAAATGCTATGCTCCCGTCGAGTCGCATAAGGCAGACAAGGAAAGGCCAAAGACTACATCTCATGGGTCCTTGTGCCCAGCACGTTAGTCTGAGACCCCTCAAGATCATTCGAGATGTCGACACAACCGGAAATCGTTGAGGACTCCTTTGAGTCGAGGGTCAAGCCCTTCAAGGGCTCTGTTGAAGGCAAAATCGACAGAAAAGTAATCGAGGACATTGACACCTTTAGCGTTGACACCGTCAACACCATCGACAAAAGATTTGTCGACACCGTTGGTCTCGAAGCTATAGATGCCTCTGTCAAAACCATCGACACCTTTATCTTCACAACCTAAAGAGATTAAAAAAATCATACAAACCTTGCCCGAAAAAGGACTTTTTCAAGTCTTTATCTTCAATCTATGAGGATTACAAACCCCCAGACAATGACACTCCACCATTTGGATTGCAACTGGACCCACCTAACGTCCCAGAAAGTTTTAATTCTGAAGAATCCAGACTTAAAGATCTGTATGAGATTCTGAAAACTGCTAGTAGGGTCTATACCTCACAAAAAATGGAATTTAGCAAGGCAGACCCAGCAGACCATGCTGATGCCTTTTTATAGGCACCTGATTACTAAAGTCATTGATTTTGTGGGATCGGGCAGACCTGCTCCACCGTTTGAGCAAGACGACCTAACAGATATTCTGGATAAAGGTCCACAAAAGGATCCAATACTTTCTTTTCATATAGCTCTTCACAAAAGGGTTATGGCAAATTGGGAGGTTCCTATATCCAGTCTAACGGTCAACTAAACCTCACCAAAAAATACAGGTCATCTAGTAGCGACCCTACCCGCTTATCTAGACACCCAACACCTGAAAGTCTAATTGTTCAAGCAGCAACATCTACAAAACAGGCGGCATAACCTACCATCCCACCAGGGATGATAGACGCTTTGACGCCTGGGCAAGAAAGGTATTTTTTGCAGGAAGCATGGCGCTCAAGTCTGCTAATGCCACTTGCGCCCTAGCCAAATTCACGTTCACCCTGTGGGCCTGTGTAGCCATGGCAGATGATCATATTCCCGAAGGGGAAGAAAGAGACAGCTTTTTGAACATTGTAAGAGACAGCAAGGAAGCTGTGTGCGAGCCTCTACAATCAAGATTGGACTCGGCTGATAGCATCACTAATACGCAGGTTTGTGTGGATGAGAAAGTCAGGATCGGACCAAACGTGCAGTCCAGGCTCCTCAACATGCCCTTTGACGGCACCCAGCTGTTTGGCAGCAAGGCTGATGAAAGCCTGCAGAAGCTGCGGACCTCAAAGGCGGCGGCCAAATCCCTTGTAGCCGCCATCAGACAGCCACAATCCTCTCAACTCAGTGGATCACCTTGGAAGGGTAAGTCCTTTTGCTTCTTCTCAGTTAGACGGGCGAGAGGACTGGCTAGTCAAAGGTATCAGAGAAGATTCCCTCGTGGTGGACGAGGGAGAGGTGCAAAGTCTGCCCAATCAATGGCTACTTTACCATCAACCGCTGCTTCAGCCACCTCAAAACCTATCTGAGGCCATGACCCACAAGACCCTGGAGGGAGGCAGGCTCTCACTGAATCTGCAAGAATGGCATGACATTACTTCAGATGCGTGGTCATTGGAAACATTAGCTCTGGGTTACTTCCTCCCCTTTCTAAAAAAGGCCTCAGGACCATCCACCGGGGAACCACTCTTTCAAGGTTCCAGATCCGTTCCTTCTGCAGGAAATTCTGAACCTGCTAGAGAAAGGCGCTATAGAACCAGTACCTGTAACGGAGAGGAACAAAGGATGGTACTCTCCACATTTTCTAATCCTCAAGAAGGACGCAGGATTGAGACCCATCTTGTACTTGAGATGCTGGAACAAGTTCCTCATGAAGGACACGTTCAAGATGGTCACACTTTCTTAGATCCTTCAGGCCCTCCAGCTCCAGTATTGGATGGTATCATTGGACCTTCAAGATGCTTACTTTCATAGGCCAATCCATCACAAGCACAGGAAGGTACTCGAGGTTCGCCATTGATGGTTCTCATTATAAGTTTCGAGTTCTGCCATTCAGGCTGACCTCCGTCCGAGGGTTTTCACCAAGGTGATGGTGGTGTTGGCAACGAGTCTCCCTTACAACTTGCATGTAATGTATTTATTACTAAACCATTAGCATCCGTCCCATTGGTCTTTGTATAGGGGTCTGTCGATCACTGTCCAAAGCCAAAACTCGGAAGCCTGAAAACACCACTACCCCCATTGTTTGGACAGTGGCGGTTACACCGGCTGAAATATAATTTGCTCTTCTTAAAAGGCATATTGAGCAAGCAGCGTTGATGAGAGATGAAATTATTCAAATATCAAATCATGAGTGGTTTGGTAGTCTACTCTAGGAGTTTTGGTTGCAATTTGGGCCAAATAAAGCATTTCAATGCATGCTGACAGGAAAAATCAGAAATACATGAAAGGATTTGTAGAGAGTTTGGGGAGTTCTCCCACAATGAATAATTGTGTCAAAGAAGCTGTCAAAGTATAAAGAACTTTAAGCAACTAACAATGAACAAAAAAGTGGATGGGATTTTAAAAGATTTAAAATGTTCATAAAGGTTGCAGAACTTCACAAAGTGTTGGTAATACCATGCATTACAAGGTAAATTGGGCCCGTGCCCTGCATGCGAGGTGTTAACTGCCATCTGGTGGCATTTCAGTGGCAGGTGCAGATCTCTTTAATGTATGAGGATAACACATGGACATGGGAGGCTGTACAGTTCCTTAAATATGGTAACTATCTGAGCAGTCCATGTGTATAGCTTAAAAAAAGAAGCATGCTTCTCGCATGCAGCCAGAGCCAGCCTGTCCATTGCAAGTTCCAATCCTGTGCCAGGGATTCATCCTTTCAAGGTTTATAAATTGATTACATAAAATGGAGTAACAAGAACACCCGAGGGTTAATGCGGTTCATACTGGGCACCTCTGTCATTTGCATGGTCTCCAGGTGCTCAGACGGATCTGAAACACACAGGCCTGGCTAGGTTTGTAAGTGGTAGGAGGGGGAGTGTGCATGAGTGCTTTTATTGTGTTTGTGTTCGTAATTTCAGTTCAGAAAAATAGTCATTGTGTATGGGTTTTCTTCTAGGCGGTGAGTGCTTGAATCTGTATGGGAGGCCTTGTTTGCCCGTGTGTTATGGGTGCTTTGATTGTGTTGCAATTGTGTGAGTTATTGGACGACCCGTGGAGTTTTGCTGTTTGGTGTGTGTGTGGGTTGTTATGGTTGTAGTGTTAGGGTGGCACGGTTGGTCTGTCTTTGCAGGATTATGGAGGTTGAACCATTGTTGCGTCACTTGTTTGAGTAAAATGAAACTCCTCGTACTGTGGTTAACAACATTGGGGTCTCTTTTTCCCTGCTAGGTCAATCCGCTTGGATCACCTATCCCGGAGATCCCAAGCTAAGACCTGGTAGTTCATGGTGCGTCTCTTTGCATTAAAGCTGTGCACTTATGTCATGAAATGCTATGTAAGAACACAAATACATTATGCATATACTGCATTAACTGGAATTGGATAGTATTACATATGCATTTTAACATGCATGCGGCATATAATTGCAGGTACTAAACATGTAAAGGCGACACTTTACATTAGGTGACAATACCATGCTTAAGACATTGGGCCTCATTACAACGTTGGTGGTATGTTTGTTTCTTTGTAAATATTTTACATGCATTCAGTAAAACGGAGAGCACAACCCCATTACCCTGCAGATATATACCCCACAACACATGTTGTTGTGGTGCCATTAATGCGCACCGCAGAGTCTGTATCTGAAAGGTGCTGCCCACCAAGTTACCTGGTCTCATTGTGCTCTGCCCCCCACTGCCTAAAAAATGTAGAAACACAATAAAAAGAGCAACGTGCTCTCAGAAGAGTGAAAGAACTAATACAAATCATGGAGAATCCTCCCAATCCAGAAACCAAAGACCAATGGCATAACGTGCACTAAGGCCCCCACTAGTCCTCCCGCCCCCACCCACACCTAGTGCTGCGCGCAGCAGCTTGATGCCATAAAACGGGCATCAGGAATAACGTCTATCGGAGTGTTGCAGCGCCCAAAGCAGGCGGCCGCCCACATCTGAAGAGACTCCACAGAATCTCGACAGGTGACACCTACACATTGTTACACAGACATTTCCCTGTGCCACTGTCCTCTCCCTCTTCAGTGTGGCAGTCTCACAGGGCATTTTCCCTTCTCTCTGGGAGCTCAGTGATACCTATTGTGTCCATCCAGGAGTGTGCCGTCGCAGTGTCCTTGAAAAAGTGAAACCGGCTGTTGTGGAGCACCTTGAGCTTTGCAGGATATATGAGCATGTATCAGATGTTTTCCCGGCGCAGACATTCATTAGTAGTGCCGAACATGGCTCTTTGCTGGTGCACCAACATAGTGTAGTCTGGGTATATCGCTAGCTTCGCATGCGCAAAGATCCCCTCCCCCTGCTGTGGAAAAGGCTGGGATTTGTTTTCTATCTTTAAAGCAAATGATCTTTGCAATCCAGGGCTTTGGGAGAGCTCCCGGGGGAAGTCTCCAGGCCAACGACCTGTGCGCTCTCTCCACATTGAAGCCCTGCGTCAGTGTCCCAGGACCTACCTCCTGCAGGAGTAGTTTTTGACATAAAGGGTCGGGTCATTTCCTTCCTCCCATTCAGGCAACCCAAGGATTCTAATGTTGTTCCTCTGAGCCCGACCCTCAGTCTTCCATCCGTGGCACCAAGAAACTCACTTTTTCCATCAGCTCAGACACCTGCGCCTGGGCAGCTATGATGGTAGACGTGTTTTCACGCATCTGTGTTTCCACTATCCCAATTCGTTGGACAGCAACTGCATGTCTTGCCTCAATAGTCCCACATCTGCTAAAATTGCATCCACTTTCTGTTCTGCAATGGCCGCGAGGATATGATTTCCGCCCTGATGGCCCAACTGCGGTGTGGGCCTGCCATCCTCGACAGCCAAAGCTTGTAATTACTGCTGGACATATGCCGGCTGAACTGCCCGCCACGCTGTCAGGTGTAATTCCTGCTGGACATATGCAATCACTTCAGAGGCACCCTCTGTCCTCAAGCCTCTTCCCCTGCCAGGCTTGGATGACCTTGGGGAGGTGCGCACAACCTCAATTTTGCTTCCCTCCAAGGGGCCATGCTCCTGTAGTGCCCCATGGTGCCCTGCCTCCTCTGCCAGAAAAGGCAGCTGCACTTAGCAGTCTCACCCAGTGGCTGGTTTTAGCTTAGATTAATGGAGTTATCTAAACAAGTGAGTCTTGACTTTCTTTCGGAAGGTAATGTATGAGCGTTCCAGTCTTATTTGTGATGGGGGGTTATTCCATAAGGTTGCAGCTTTGGTGTAAAATGCTTTGCCGAGTCCGTTGGTTTTCCTGAAACTGGTGGTTACGAGGTTGCCCTGGGCTTCAGACCTGAGTGCCCATCTCTGTACATATGTAACCAGTTTCTTCTTGAGGTATGCTGGGGCTTTCCCATGGAGGCACCTATAGGCTAACGTCAGGGTTTTGAACTGTATGCCACCTGCCATAGTAAGCCATTGTAGATTTCTCCTATCTTCACCGATGTGTTTTGTTTTCCTTTTTCCTTTGATGATTCTCACAACCATTTTTTGTATTTTTTGACATTTTGCAATGCGCCTTTTGTTTGCTCCTAGTGGCAGGCCATTGCCGTAATCTAACCTGAACAATATGGTGGCTCTTGCTACTGTGGTGCAATTTTACTCGCTTAGATAGGGGCGTATTGTGTGTAGAAGTCTCAGGTAATATGAGCAGAAGTAAGTCAGTTGCATGACCTGGGACTCTGCGCTCAGTGATGCTTCCATGTGCATCCCCAGAGTTTTGACTTTACACTTGTACTGATGGTTCAGTCTTGCGCTGGCCGTATTAGTCCCCAAAATCATTAATTCTGTCTTTTTGGCATTGAGACAAAGCCAGTTGTTGGTCATCCATTTTTCAATTGACTTGTAAAGTTTTTTTACATTGGCACTGTCTTGGGTGTAGTCACTGCTAAGTTCTATGACAAGTTGGGTATCATCGGTCTTGGAATAAAGGAAAAGGAAAATCTATCTTTACCTATTTATATGAGGGGTTGCCCTACCTCAACAAAATTACTAAGGACTCTGTCAGGATGTCCAGTAAAGTAAAATGTCCACCGTCCTGTGTCCAAACCTATTGCCACCCTTACAGTCTATACTAAATAAGAAAACACTGGGCGTCTTCTTGATCCAGAAGGAGGCTTCTCTTGGTCTAGATACAGGTTTCAAATGTTCAGTTCTTGGTGAGAAGACTCAATGAGTGGTTCTTTAGCTTAAAAGTTCTTACAGCATAAATGTTCTTTCCAAACTTATACAAAACACAGCTCTCAAGTATCAATGGAGGACTGGGGGGAGTCTTCCCTCGTTCCTTCTCCTGCTCACAAATGTAGCATCAGGTCTGGTTCACTATCCTGCCAGACTTGACTATAGACCGTCTTTTTACAAAACACAGTTCCCAGATGTCAGTGGGAGTCTCTTCCCCTGCTTTTTCTTAAGCTCATAAACGTAGCGTCAAGTTTGGTTCACTATCCTACCACACTTGATTATAGACCTTAGAATTCCAGAAGGTATTTCTTCTTTTGGTAGTGGTTCATAAAACCCTTGTTTTAACTTCTTACACTTTTCTTTCTCTTTTATTTGGGTCCCAGACCCTTCTGGGCTGTCTCAGAATCTCCCAGACTAGTCCTGCAGTTTGTCTCTCTTTTATGTGGGTCCCAGACCCCTTTACATTGTCTCGGGATCTCCCTGACTCACTCTGGGCCCCAGCCCTTTGACTGTGTGCGTCTTTGTTCTTGTGTGGGTCCCCTGACCCTTGTGTGTTGCTTTCATGTGCCTTGCCGGACTGACCCTCCCTCTTACACTTTTCTGGTGGGGCTTCACCGACCTTGTATGGGTCTTAAACCCTGGTGCGCTGCTTTTGCGTACCCTCTGCTTCTTCTTCCCTTAATGTCCACTTGAACAGACCTGGTGTACTCTCCTGCCAGGTACTGTTCCCATAGGATATTTTGTGAGGTTTGTTTTAGATTTTTCAGTTCTTATGCTATCCCTTTCTGCTTCTTGGAATATTGGTAAGTCCTTCTTTAATCTTTTCGGTGCCCTCTGTGTCCCACCAGCTGGCCCGATCCTTTCCCTACCTACAGGAAATGCTGTTCCGGTCTCCGGTCTGTCCTGGGAGTAGAGCAGGGCTTCTTTACTGCTTCCGCGTTCAGCATCCTGCTTTTGGCGGCTCCGCAGCTGTAGGCTCTCTCGCATCCTTGGCTTTGTGCCTTCTGCTTACTTTGGCCGGTCGGGTTTTCTCTCCCACTGTCACTGGACGGACTCCTGCACCGTGGAGCCACTGGAGACACTCTTCGCTCCCTGACAGTGTCTCCTTTTCTTCTCCTTGGGTCGCTTGCCATGGAACCGGCATCTGGTTCCTGGCTCTTTCAGGTCTGGCTTCATAAGGTCCATAGTTCTTCTTTGCTTTATATCACCGGGGCTGCCTCTAAAAGACTGTACCGCATGTGTTGGTTCCGCAGTGGACATTTGCCTCCTTGTCTGATCTTCTTAGTCTCCGAGATTGTATGTACTCCACCTAGAAAAGCCTCACTCTTCCTCGTTGCAGTATGATTTGTATGAATGAAGTCCTCTACTCTACAGAGATACGTGGATGTTTAGGGGATCACAGCGGACTGAGTCGGGTGAGAGGAAAAAGGGGGCATAAATGGAGGGTGTGAATACTGCGTTCTCCCGGGGATATCGTCACTGGTCCCATGGAGGGCTTTCATCCCCATGAGATCCCCCCCACTGAATACCACCCCCAGGGGGAATATCAGGTAGCTGCCTCCCCTCCCATGCCTCATGGGAAGGGGCTCCCCACATGGGAACAGTGACAATACCCTGGGATTGTCACAGACTCTATGGGGATTTCAGCGGAATTACCACTGGCGGTAATTCTGTCAAAATGGATGCATTTTGGCAGTAACGTGGCAGAATTACTGTCAGCATTTAGCTGGAGGTTTTTCCGCAACCCCACCGACAAAACCATAGTTGGGCAGTGCGGTAATGCGTTACCACCGCATTATTGACAATTTTAGACACAATGCCCAACTTGTAATGAGGCACGTTACTGATATTACTGTGGCATTTGCGGCTGTGCATTGTATATGGCAGCGGTAAGTAGACTTCTGATTCTCAATGTTGTATTGTGCTTGTTATGTATGTATGAGCTGAGAGAATGTTGATGTGCTGCAGTGGAATGTTTGGATGTGAATGATGTGTCAAGGTTACAGCCTGAGTCAGTTGGGTCAAGTCAGCCTGTGTGATGGGACCCAGTGGATCGCTCTGTACCATCATAAAGAGACTTACAATAAAGCTTAACTTAAGGAACCTACATGAGTGTCCAAGAAGGCTGCTTTATTACACTCAACATTACATTTAGTGGGTAAATTATGCATTTTAAACATTAACCAGCATTGTACGGCATTAATGGGTCATTTGAGGCTACACTTGTATATGAAGGCAGCACCTGCACACGTAATGCTACAGTTTTGAAAAAAAAAGTACTGCCGAGGGGCCACCACAGACATACGTTTAATTCAAAAGATGGCTTGTCATTACTTATTTTGTAATGATTTTTCTTTCTCTCTCATGGGATATATATATTTCTACTTCTTGTTAGATGCTCCCACTCAGCACCCATGGCTGTGGCAGACTGACCTTCTGCCTTGACCCGGAAGATGATGGCAAAGTGAATGCCATTTGAAAGGTTCAGCAGAGACACTGTGAACTCAGAATCAGGCCTCTTAGCTTCAGTGCTGCTGCTGAGGCAGATCAAATGGTGTGAAGGACAGCAGGTGGTCTGCACGATAAATAATGAGCATGTCTGACCTCATTGTTTTTGCATATTTATTGTTTTAATTGTCTTATTTTTTCTTTTAAAGAACATTGATAGAAACATTCTTAATAGGCGCCTAGCACTTGAGCACCCGAGGGAATGCGCTGCAGAGGGTACAGAAGCTAGTCTTTCGATGGGTCACATTACGGTGCAGTGGCTGAGCGCGTAGATTAATATTGGCAGTGGAGAAGGCTGTTGTCAAGGCAATAAACTGGTGTGGTGAATATTTGGTCGTATTGCATAGTCACAGGCAGGTGACTCAATCTAACTCAATACGGCACCATTTGTCTTCATAATTCCTATCTTTATTCCTTTGTAATGATGAAAATTATATTTTGTATAACTTTTGATTTTTGTTTTAATTGAATGTCATTTCTGCAGTCCTAGATCGTAACAGTTAACCTTTCAAAAAAATAAAAGAGCACTGGCAAAGAATTTCAAACTCTGCTCAATTTGGTGCCCTCTTTTTTCATAGTCGAACCTCCATCCCTTTAAACCACCAATGCTGCAGTTAGTAAGAATGCGCAAGCATACGCCGGTTCTACGTCTTAAAATCACGACAAAAATGGCCGTGATTACAAAATATTGTGGCCAAAATGCAGTGTTTTTTTGTACCACAATCATGTAAAGGATGCGGGGGACACCCCCACAGCCCCCGCTCACCTTAAATGGTATAATGGGGTACACCTTTACCGGGTCAAACCACAGCATTTTTTCCGTGATTTTGTTTTTTTACCAGCAACATTTTTGCCACGATTTTATTCCCTGATACCCATACGTCGGCTTAAGCACGGCACGATACGTCGCTATGTACTGGGTTCCAGCTTGGGGACAGCATTGAGTGCCTACACTGTAGCACAGTAGCGGAGGCAATAGGTTCAAAGAGGCGTAAAGCTTGTGCAGTGGATCGCCACACCATGGAGAGATGCGGGTAGTTGGGCGTACCAGTAAATGGTGGGCGGGGGTGGGGGGGAATACAAGTGTGGGATGTGGCTTGCAGCCCAAAAACGAATTCTGCAAAGTTGCTATTCAGCAAACGTGGTGTTTACTGATATTATCAATATTATTACAGATGTTAATGACAATCAATATGCTGTGACGACACAGTTTGACTATTGTTTGCACGCATCATTGTGTTTATTTCAGATTTATCCAATTTTTTCTTTTTTTAATTTTCAGGTCACAAAACTTTTAAGTTCCAGTTTATATCTAATCCATAAAGAACTGGTAGCTCTATTACAGGACGAGGCTTTAGAGGTAAGACATATTTTTCCTCACTTTCTTGATGTGATGACATTGTTTAAAGCTGTAAGAAGTGTACTTCTTTAAGTTATTGCTTATTTTCGCCCATGATAAAGTGCCCACCTAATCAGATGCAATGCCTACGTAGCTGGTGATTCCAAGCTTTGCCTGCTTAAAAGATGGAGAAAGCCGTTTTGACGCCAGTAAGTGCAGCATCTTAAGTAGTTTGCCATCCTGCCGATAAAAGGTTTCATGGAACCCTCTGGAACTCATGTTGCTATGTGGCATAAGGTGAGTGAAAGGCGTAAAAGCCTTGAGTGAGTCTTTACTGCCTTCCACTCACGCCACGCCACATATTCATTGTTTTGTAGCCCGGAGAGGAGGGGCGGAACAGTGCAGATGGCATGGTACCTGGCCCCAGACAGCCTTATGGATGATGCAGAGGGATCTAAGTTTGATACTAGCAGCAAACAGAGCCAGTAGAGAGATTTTACGGGTGGAGAGAAACAGTCCGTGGGCCTAAGGCCAAGGATAAGTCTTGCAGCCCTATTCTGGATTAGCTGGAGGGGCGATTAGAAGAAGGTAAGTTAAGGAAGAGGCTGTTGCAGTATCCAAGCCTGGAGAGTACCAGAGCTCTGGTGACATTGAGCTTCTGAGGGAAATTGAGGGAAGGGAGGATACCCCTGAGGAGGTAGAGTTGGAAATGGGCCTTCTTGGCAAGGTCCAAGATGTGAGGAATGAAAGAGAGAGAGGAGTCGAAGATAACTCCCAGATTTCTTGTCTCGGAGGAAGGAGATGGTGGAGAGCCCATTGAGGGTTGCCAGAGTGAAGGGAGAAAGGAGAGAACATGAGTCCAATAGGAAGAATCACAGTCTTGCAGGTATTGCGCCAGAGGCCATTGGAGATGCACCAAGACTGGATAGCGGACAGGCAGTCAGGGATGACAGAGGAGGTCATAAAAGATGCAGAGGGTACTCTACATACTGAGATCCTCGGTTAGGTATATGGCAGAAACAACACTTTCTTAAACTCATTGAAGCACCCACCACTTGCTGATTTCCAAATTATTATACCGTTTAATATTTTCAGTGAGCTTACGCTTTAAAACTAGTTAAGCTTTTGCTCTGCTAAGAGCAGGGCTAATGGTTTCTCTTTATTGTTTTTATAGGTCGATTTTTGCTTTGAAGATGTTTGTAAATTCAGTTGTGGCCCTTGCCCCATGTTCTTTTGGATATAAAAGGTGTGGTAGGTACACAATATCCATCCATTTAGATTATTTGTAATACTAAGACATCTAGAATTGGAATGTTGAAATTGATCACTTTTGAGATGGCGATGGCCAATTACGTTCAAATTGAACATAATTATCTTTATTTTCATTATGGACATTGGCAGAGTGTCTTGCCAGTAAGTCATTCTAGATGCAGATCAAGGGTTCCCTATAAGTCAGTCAGTCCACCATTGTGGCTGTTGAACATTTGCATGCATTGGGATCTTCGTATATTTGGGCTTGAATAGGTTTACTTCACCAATGTTATCAAAAGGTTGATTGGCTCAAGGTCCTCTTTAATGCCAACACCATAGTAAAAAGCAAATCTGCCTTTCCCCCGTCTTCTCTGTAAGGTACCCACATGCCCAATCTTGTCCCAGTGAAGTTGTTATGGTGCCCTTCTCTGCATGCAACCATGGATCCAGGTCACAGGCCCCATAGTAGAGTAGCGATCTCTGTGGCCTTTATGGGCAGTGAATACTCAGGTGTTCAAGTTTTCAAAATATCTTAATTTCCCCACATAGACAACATAGGACGATGTACCCACTGTACGGGTGCCAAATTAAGACACAGACACTCTGGTGGCATTATTGATTGATCCAGACTTTAATAAAATAAATTAAGGTTGGGGGAAATGAATACCTATCCCTAATACTAAGAGGGTGTCCCTGCCTCAAAGGAATCTGTGGGGTCCATCAGGATGCCAACTAAAAGCAAGTCCACTATCATGTCCAAAACCCTACTTCTAATCCTCACACTAATAACTAAGAATAAAGTGATAAGGGGGATTATCTGTAGTTTCCGAGATTCAGTCAAAAAATAAGTTCCAAAATGAAGGTGCCCGAAAGAAGATCCAAAACCCATGTTCAGGAGTATCTCCCTCCTCCTCACAGTTCCCAAAGTCTCAAATAAGTCACCAAAATGTCTCTTTCTCACCCGCTCCTTCTCGGGCATCATCTCTGTCTTAGGTGTCCCTGACCCTGGTTGGCAGTCCTGGTTTCCTTCTACCAGGCATTGCAATGAAGAAGGTTGCCCTGGAAACTTCTCCAAGCTGTGGTGGGTTCCTGACCCTCATTGGCAGACCTAGTTCCCTTTTTTTTTTCTTTCCCAAACACAGACTTGGTTTACTCCCCTGCCAAGTACTGTCTCCCTATGCATTGCACTCACAGTTCTCTTTGCAGTCTCTTGATTTCAAATGCAGACTTGGTTTACCTGCCTGCCAAGTACTGTTTGTCACACAAAGTTAATCAGTAGTTTCACAATATGGTTCTTGAATGTCTTCCCTGGCTTTCTTCACAATTTGGAGGCATTTCAGGTCTGCCAACACGGCTCTGCATTATTTCTCCCTCTGCGCTGTAAGTGGCTTGCCCGGACCACGCGGTCCTGTGGTGTGGCTCTGCTTGCCATTGGCTCTCTGCACAACTAATTTCTCATTTGCTCCACTTGGCCCGTGGGGACCGCCTCTCCAGTGTCTCTGCGCCTAGGTCTGTCACAGCAACTCTCCTCCGGGATTCGGCTTCCCCTGTGGCGGATCCGCAGTGTGGAAGTGTGTCCTCACCCACGGATCTCTGCTGCAGCTCTGCTTGGGCCTCTGCTTGCCTCCTCTTCAGTTTGCCTTCCCCTGTGGCAGCTCCACAGTTGGGAAGTTTGGTTCTCGGCTCCTCTTTCCCGTCTGCAGGTTGCAAATGGTCTGGGTTCCTTTCAGCCTTCCAAACCTGGCAGCTTGCGGGGCTCTCCCCATTCCTTGAAGGTTTTATGTCCTTTGTTTCTCCAGTAAAGAGTGTAAAAACTGGAGGGGGTATCTGTACTTCTACCCTCTATATGGCAGAGTAGAGGCACAGAGCACCCCAGCAAAGGTTCTCCATATGGTAGCTATGGACGAACAACTATGGCTTAAGCTCTCAGGAGGTGATGCAGGCTGGTTCTTAAGTACAGTGAGCCCCCAAGCCCCCACAAAGGATGTCTACACACTGTTATGTGCTAACACAGTTCTTTATATACATATAAGGTTCAGGGATATTTACATATTTCAATTTCACATGCATAATTCAATAACACACTTTGTACTCTGGTAATTCTATAATGACAAATCTATACAATTCTATATGGTACCACACTTAGGGCCTCATCACGAGTTGGGCTGTATCCCGGCTGTAATACAGTCTGACTGTAATACCCCTAGCACTGACCGGTCCGGTGGTATTACCGCTGGATCACGGATTGTGTGTTAACGGTAAATCCCCATTCCCCATTGGTTCCATTGGATTCAATGGGGCATTTTCAGAGCTTATTATGCAGGCTAATACAGCCGGCGGTAATACAGCTGAAAACAGGGGATTGTCTCCTCCAGAGAAAGGCCGGCGGTAAAACAGCCCATTTAGCGCCCAACTCGTGATAGGACCAGCCCTTAAATGCGGCACTAATACCGTTACCACCGCATTTAAGGGCTACAGCCCAACTCGTGATGAGTCCCTTAGATTTTAGATTCCTTTAAAATGCATCAACTGCTGAGAGTTCTAATAGAGCATACACATCATCCAGTAAGGTGTAGCTGCATAGATAATATTTGTTTATTTGTTTTATTGTGCATTTGGTTAAACAATTACAACCTTAAGCACACAGTCAATAATCAACCATAAAAATAATTTCAATCACAATATAACTGGCCAATTTGTCCTTAATAAAACCAACATTCATATAAAAACGTTAAGATAGAGAGACAGCCATGTCAATATGCTGATCTCTAATTAATAAGCTTATTCAATTCCTATGTGGATTGTTCATGTTAATTAATTCGAACAATTCATAACTCAAACAATAAGTCCATATATATCTTGCTTTGTGCCTTTTCCCACACACAATACTCTGTGTTGGATATGACCAAGGAGATGGCTCCTGTAAGCATGTTCCAAAATTGGTTTCCTTGTATATTCTCCTTATCTAGTACAAATAAGTTGTACCCCTTATGATATTGCTCGCTCAGGTGAGGACACTGCGTTAAGATATGTCTAGCCGATTCTATCTTTGTCTTGCATAGCCTGCACAGACTCGTGTAACTGGGCACTCCACGTTGAAACAGAGGTAACTCACGCATCTGTGTAGTTCTTTACTGCAGAGCTTGGTTACATAAGTACACGTTTTGTTATGCGAAAATCCCTGTCTGCTATACTCTGAGTATCCTTTTCTCCTGCTGAGCTGGGCAATCGTACTTGCCCTATCCCAGACTTGTGTTTTGGTTTTTAATTTATTGTATACTTCAGGGCCGATTTTACTTGGAAACAAGGGAGAGCTGATATCATTCTCTTATTTAATGGTGTCAAAGTGATCGTGTGCCGTTCTCCTTAGGAGAAGGTTGGAATTAGAGGACTGTAATCTTCCTGCAAAAAGGCCTGCAAGTATCAGGCCAGTATTGGGGGCGGAGATCAAAGCTAAGTATAACCTGCAGTGTTTTATTCACCAATTGGCTCTTAATGAATGCACTCCCAGTTATAAGTGACGGGCCTCCACTGGAACATACCTAGGGACTCCTAGTATCATTCTGAGCATTTTCCCTTCCAGTCTTTCCAGCCATCCTATGTGAGGTTCTGCGAGGAGTTCCAGCCTGTATAACAACCCTGGTGTTATACTGGAGGTATATACGGTGAGTAACCCTTCAATGTTATTACCTCCATATGTAGCTAGGTATCTTTTAATTGCCCCGCATTCCCTCAAGACTTTCCCACGGGTGTGGTCTCTGTAAGCCATTTTGGGTAGGGGCTGTATATATATATATATATATATATATATATATATATATATATATATATATATATATATATATATATATATATATATATATGGAAACCCAAGTATGTGTATTCCTCCACAACCTCAAGTCTGGTATCACCCAGCTTCCAGGCAAAGGTTGGTTTCCTTCTATTTCTCTTCCCCAGGACATGGGTCCAAAATACTTTCAGCTATCTCTCCGCAAATACCTCCCCTCTCGAGCTCTTCGCTCCTCTAACTCCAACTCCCTCAGGGTCAGTCGTTTTTCAAAGAAACTAGCTGGGAGTAGATCTGTGTTAGGAAAGATTTCTTAATTGTGGGTAATTTTCCTTCCATGTGGCAACCCCTAAACTTTTTGCTGCTGTTTTCACCATGATCTAGACTTTGCCAGAGAAGTGCAGCCTTCTGCCGCACTCCTTTGGGCTTTCGCTCCATTCTTATGGGGAAAATGACATGCCCTTAAGACAGTCAGTACCGGGAAACATTGTTTTCCGTAGTTCTTTTATCATGTTGCAGCTTTCGCGCAACATGGCACAAGAGGGCACTGTAAGCTAAGTTACTGCTCTCTTGGGTCTCTAGTCTTCTACAGGCCCTAGACACTCTCTTTGGATTGTTAACAAACGGTGCAAGTGAATCACGGACGAGACTGGTGGCAGCAATCGTTTCTTTGTGTTTTGAGCTCCTTTTGGCTGTTTAAGCGTGTTTCTCACGCTTAGCACAAAATGATGGCCTGGCTTCCAAAATGGCCAGACCACGAGGCTCTTTGTCCTGTCCGCTGACCATCTTGCCCCCTTCACCTTCCCCAGGTTGAGCCGACCCGGGGCTTTCCTTATTTGGGCATGTACTTTCCCGCGAAACACAGATGCTTTCGTAGGCTTCTACATGCCTTGTGTGTGCCTCCAGGATGTGGGCTGGGATGTCTGGTCCCAATACACATCCTGGGTGCCAGAGAGTCTAGTGTGTCGTGAATGCCTGGGACCACCGTGGTCCGTGATAGGTCCACGTATGGTGTGAGTGTTTTGTGAGCAGATCTCCCATTGGGTCCCCTCCGTTTTGGCACAAAGGGAACCGTGGATAAGAGGAGGCTGGAAACACCACTACCATGTCGATCTCCTGAGTTCTCGCTAACGAAGAAATACAGGAGCCAAGTATCCTGCAACTATGAGGCTGAACCGAGGAATCGCTGGTGACCCGCTGAAGGACTGCTCCTCTGCACTGCTTTCGCTTGGTGAAACCCTTTCTACCTCTGATCGAACGAGAAGGTCTGTACTGGTACTTCGACCCCTTGGAATAGTGGGAACAACTATTCTCGGCATCTTCACCATCTCCTGCACGTAAGCCTTCAAAAAGTGTATCTGGGCCATCCAGCAGACTGACCAGCCTACCCAGGAGTCTTGCTCTGTAACCGCCGTCAGGTTGTGTTGTATTACGAGTCCTTATCACTCTCACACGATTCGTACACTTGGCATTCCCAGGTCTGAAGTGATTAGTGTACATTGGGCTGAAATACACACGGCCACTCCGTTGCCCTGCTGTGGTAACTGTGCGGGTTCACTGCGTTTGGGACATCCTCAACTCTAACTTCTGCTGCTGCGGAATCTACACGACGCAGAGACGTCCCCTGCTCATATCTGAACCTGCCAGCACTGAAACTGACGTGGAGAAGCCTGGGCCTGCCTGCATCAGGGACCGGTGAGTGGCATCACTAGGAACTGGTCGCCCTCCTGCAGTAGCCCATAGCTTTTCCCTGCTGTGACAAACAGCACGCCTTTCCGTACTCGCACTCTGCTTCTGCCCACAGTGGAGGCTGCGCTTGAGTCGCGGAGCTCTGTTCATCTTCATTTGTTCACCGAACTGAACTGTCTGATTCCCTCGAGGAGACTCCCCTTTGCCCGTTGGCACCCGCGTGTGCAGGTACTTTTGAGAACAAGGCTCCACTCTTCGTAGGGCTCGGACTTCCTTCTAGTTAGGTGCCTCTGAAGGCGGACTGGGTCTAACTATTATTCGCACTGCCTGTTTTCCTCCCCATCTAGGTGGTCTACACATTTTGTGCGTCTAACTCGTTAGACTCGTTTGTATTTGTATATATAATGGATTTGATTGTGATGTGTTGGTTTACTTGAGTTTTATTGTGATTTCTCACCACGGTCAATGTTACAAAGGCCTTGTAATAAATGTGTCTATATTTTTAATATAACACCTGCTTGCAGTAATTTGTAAGTGTCCTTGCTTTGTGTGCTCATTGCGGGCTTTGTCACCCTCACCCCTCTTGAGACCTAGTCTTGACCGCCGCGATCGCTACCTTGATTGGTCTGGCTTGTCCAGAGGTTACCCTGTTCCAAGAAACTAGGCTGGCCTTCTGAACCTCTGCCCCTCCAGGACAGAGTTCAGAAATCCATCTTAACAATCTGTCTTCGGCTGGGGCCTACCTCTGGAGCAGCCTCCCTGCCACTTTAAAACTTGAGGAGAACCATCTCCGGTTCCGGAAGCATCTCAAGGCCTTCCTCTTTTCTTCTGCCTTCGCTCCTCCTCTCCCCTGCTGATCTGTTCTCTCTTGGCACCGTGCACCTGGCCATCCTCTGTCCTCCGGGCCCAGGTACCTGCTCACCCCGCCACCCTCCCGCACTGCCTCTGGGCCACCCCTTGCACTGGGGTCTGTATCTGTACCCATACAGCCCCCCCCCTTTTTCTTCCTGCACTTATCAGACTTAATCCGCTGCCGTAAACCTAGCACTTGCAAATTGCTGGCTGCACTACCACTGTTTGTTGCCTTTATTATTTATTTATTGTTATTTATCTGTTTCTCCTCTGCTTCGCACTTTCCACTTCTCCCCCTTCCATATACTTTTCCCCTCTGCCATGCACTTGCACGTTCTCAACGTCACTGGGCCTAGTAAGATCGCTGCTTTTTTCTCCCTTGTTCCCCTCCCTTGCCGCGCTCTCAAACACTTGTGTGTGAGCGCGATAGAAATAAAATATCAATATCAGTATCATTATTTTGATCTTACTGGAATTTATGGCAAGGTATTTGGCGGTAGCATAACTCTGTAAGGCATCAATGAGCCGTTGAAGCCTAATCTCCGTATTATCCATAAGGTCTGGGTCCTCCGCATAAATCAGCCACGGAACTAGAACAGTCCCAATTCTAGGTGGAAAATTACGGGTCGCTCTCAGGGCTTAATCTAGGTCAGAAACATAGAGATTGTACAGTAATGGTGATGAACCACAGCCCTCCTTAAGGCCAATCTTTACTTTTAATTCAGCTGAGGTGTCTCCCTCTTGGTTTAATCGGATGGACACACTAATGTCTTGATATAGTGCCATGATATACCATAGCAGGGAGGGATCAAGACCCCAGTTTCTAAGTATTTCCAAAGCATGGGTTGGGAAATCATATCAAATGCCCTAGAGAAGTCTGCATAGCACAAATACAGACTTCTCCTTGTGGAAGTCATTTCAGTGGCGAAATATTGCAAAACGCCCTTCTTATGGATAGGAATCAAGACGGACCTCGTCCAGCTTTTTGGAAGAATGCTAGTGCTTATGATTTCTCTGAAACCACATTCCAGGATCTGGGCCCAGTTATCCAGGTTGGTTTTGTATACAGTGTTAGGAACGCAATCATGGCCAGGGGCTCTGGATGAGTGTATACGCTTAATAATCATCTTTATATCCAGGTTATCAAATTCCAGTTTCAATTTGCCATCTGCTGGTTTAATCAGGGTCTCTGGCTGTAGCTTGTCATCATAAAAAACAAATGTAATGTCAGTCAACTAAGTTATTTCTGCAATGGGGTTTTGCTCGTCGATCACCTGGCCGGCCATGCCCCTACTATAATGTGCCCAAAACTATCATTAATGTGCAGTAGTTTGTACATGGCTTTTCAGTTTGCACTCTACAGGGAGTTCATGTGCTGGCATATCCAATTTCTATGGGGGTCATTCTGAGTTGGGCGGTAAGGAGACTGGTGCCGGTAAACCCTTACCGCCCAATTCCTACGTCCCTTAGCGGGAACCGCAAAGAACGTGTGGTCTGACCACACGTCCTTTACGGGTCCCGCTAGGGGTCCAGGGCACTAATTACGGGCCTGCTATTCGCGGGCCCGGATTTGGTACCTTCCCCATTCCAATTGAGCCCTATGGGGGCTCAAAAGGGAATGGGGAATGGTTGGTTGAATGGGGACATACCTGGTCCTCACAGGTCGGAATGTCCCGGTAAATCCCCTTTCAACCAGACCGGACACGGACCCGGTATTGGAGGCAGCCATGGTGCTAATAGCACCATGGCTGCCTCCAATCTCGAAATGAGGCCCTATGTTTGGTGATGAGCAGGGTCAGGGCAACTCTCTGCTCTTTGTTCAATAGATTTAGATTTCTCTTTATAATAGCCCAGTCTCTATGTAGTTGTTTTTTCTTGTCGAAAATGGCCACATCAAATAGGCCCCTTCCAAGATGGTTCCTAGGCATCGTCCTACAACAGGGTTTCTCTGAGGCCAAGAAGAGTGTCATGACTCTGTTCATATCCCACCCATAATAGGTCAGCAGTTTAGCCATTCATTAGCATTGGACCAGAAGAGTCTGTTACCTTGGCAGTTAACACAGATTCCTCGACACTCACGCTTTTTCCTAGGTTGATCAATTCCCTGATTGAGGGTCCAGCTCAATAAATTGAGGTCACTAGGTGTATTTGAAATATAAGAGATTTCACTACATGAGGACCAGTCAATGACCTATATACACATAGTCCAGGCAAGAGTGAGTTTTCCCATTTGTCCAGGTTGTTTGTAATGGGGCACCCCCTCTCCCTTTGGTGTTTAGACAAACTAAATCATGGGCTTCCAAACAATTGCCCCAGCCCGCTATTTTACGGGCTTTTATTTTGATTTGGCTAGCTGTGTACAACTCATGGACAATCTGTTCCTCATAATGCGATTCACATTCAGTACTCTCGTTTAACTGCCGAGCCACTATTATGTAGCCATCAGGGTGCAATTCAAACCAATGATGCAAGATTGTGTACATTTTTCTCCTCAATATCTGTGATCTCCTTCTTGGGTGGATCATATATATTTATAATGAGAATTCTTGTATTCTTACATTCCAGGATCATATATACTAATGGTCAGGAAGGAGTTAAAACCACAGGTGTTCCAGAGATCCATTTAGCGCTCTTGGAGGTAACCGTAGTAGCAGGTCACAGCAGCGTATCTGGGATCCATTTGTTAATGGCATTCTGTGTGTCCACCATAGGTCTTGTCGTCGGCAGGGTGGCCAGTAAGCTAGACCTTTCAGCTGTTAGGTTAGCTTTGAGTTTATTTGGTTGGCTGCCGTATAGTGTCACGACCTTGGCTCGTCATTTCTACATACGTGGTCTGCTTCCTCCATACAGTGAGCTGGAAACCCATTCTTTGGAGCGCTGTGTGATAAGTGCTCAGTAGGGATGTCACCTCTGATGAGACAAGTTCAATTACAACCCAGTTCGTTGGCCTGTCAATTCTAGGAAGTTCCAGATGTGCAATGTCTTCCCTTTGGATATTTCTAAGTGCCGGAATATTGTGAAATAAGTTTGTAACAAAGTCATGGTTCATAAACGGGCTCTGCGCACTAGGGTTCATTTCCTCTTTTTTATCCATTTACCCAAAGGAGAGTTCCAAAGGCATTGCAATTTGTATAAAGCCTATCCGGTGTTGCAATTTATATGAAGCCTATCCTATGGGACTCCCATCTGTTTGAGTGTCACAATTGTTTATTGGGCTTTCGTAACTATGGTACCAGCGGACCGCCAGAGGTATGGCGCTCCCGTTCCAATATTACTGTGGTTTGGGGAGGAGTATGCCAATGTGTGTTAAGTGTGTTGTTCGTAGGCAAGCAATTTATCATTTCAGTAGAGGGATTGAATGGACTTGTCTCTTCTAATCGATTTATGTGGCTCACAACCTCTTGTTCCACAAACGCATTTGCTTCAGTTGATATTTGGCCTGCTCCTGCATTTGGGGCCGGGCCACATGGAAGTATGGCATGCTTTGCAGGCCCGTTTAGCCTGAATGGTTGTAATTCCAATGTGGTTGTTTTTGCATTGCCATTGATTTGCAGACATCTATCAAGGGGGCCACGCAAATTCACTTCTCTAAGTGGGCCATCTTCTTGGGTGGAGCTGATCCTAATAAAGCCTGTTTTCGCACTCAGTTTTTTTATTAGGGATATGCAAGGTGCCGTTGGAGATATTTTTACAGGGCTGTTAACTTGTAACCATCTGTTCAGGGGGCCACGTAATTGTTCTCTATGCGGGTCAACTTCTTGGGTAGAAGTAATTCTCATGGGGCCCATTGCCACACTCTGAGCATTGTTTGCTGAGTTACTTAGTGTCAATGTACTGCTGACGTACACAGCTTCTGTTCGATTGTTAGAGGCAGCTTCTGTTTGGTTATTTGAAACCACCTTTAAGTTAGTAGGTGGTGCAGATGGTTTCTTTATGGTGGATCGCATCTTCTTTTTAGCAAGCATTCTCTGCTTCAATCCACTCTTTTGTCTTCTGCTTATTTTGCGTGCCGAATTCGCGTTGCCACCGTGTGCCATCTTTGTGTCCACATTATTGGCAATAGTGAACAGGTTTTGCGAGGCGGTTGAGCAGACACTGTCCGTGGTCACAAAATGATCTGCCTCTTGGTTCATATGCATAGGTTGTGTTATAAGATCAATGACTGATGGAGCATTAGAGAGGTCCGGAACTACCTCAGTGTTTGGCAACGTGGGTACAACGTCCATTTGTGTCTCACCGTCAGGCTGTGCTGGCCCTTGTATATATGTGTAACTGCATCCTCGACTTTTCTCATTGCTCCACCTGTTCTGCTGCCATGTTAGTGCAGAGCACAAAGAGCACCTCCACAGTGGACAGTACAGTATTCAATGTAGGTCGAGGGAGGGGGTTTGCCTCCCTCGTAGAACTCTGTGGTGTGGAGAAGCCAGATGAGGTTGTTTCACTGTCTGTTTCCTCTTCTGCCTCTTTGCTAAATGCTGATCAGTTCGAGCTTGAATAAGACAGTATTTGCTCTAAATCCGGGGTGAGAGTCGGCAGTCTTATTTAGAAAAGTCGATGAATTAACAATTTTCGTTCCTTGTCCCAATGAATTCCTTCTGAAATCCATACATAGATTAAGTAGGGAATGGTTATTGTAAATACTGGGAGCTAATGCCTGGTCTGCCTCCGTTAATCGTGTGGTCAATGTCTGTGTGCCGGGTGTTAGATGCGGCTGCGTAGGTATGCCCATACTCGCTTCAGTGGAATTCTCTTGTGCAACAGAGTGAGCCCGCTCATTCAGAGTTGTTTTAAAAATATCAGATACTGTGATGGGGAGTGGGGGCTCAGTTATAGGACTACGGCCTTGTTTCCCCCCGTGTAATTGCACTGCACAAGGTAGGTTTCATTTCAACATGGAGCGTCTGCTCTCAAGCTAAGCTATTAGGCGCTTTTAATCACCTTTTCTTCAGGTGATTGTGGGGGCAACGGGGCCGCGGACTGCTTGGGTCAACCCCAATCAACCACTGTACACCACTCCACGTTCACTCTCTGCGCCACACTCTGGCGGTGAAAGCTCTAATATGCTGAATGAATGGCATGTTCACAGCGAGTGCCTCCTCCCACAAAGCAACAATGGAGAACAGACTTTCTTCAGCAGGGCACCAAAGTACACCACTCCACGTCCACTCTCTGTGCCGCGCTCTGCGCAGTGAAAGCTCTTATATGCTGAAAGAACGGCAGGTTCACAGCAAGTTCCTCCTCCGACACAGCAACAATGGAGAACAGAGTTTCTCCAGCAGGGCACCACAGTACACCACTCAACGTCCACTCTCAGCATATATAATAAGGAAGGAAGGCAGGTTAAGGTTAAGCAATGGCAGAATGCTTTCTTTGGATATAGATGCACAATTCTGAATAAGGATTCCCACCCCCCAAACCTGGGAAATCTGTAATACAAGTATTAACAAGCCCAGTCGATAAATGCTTAACAAGCCTTGCTTCTTGGTTAAAAAGTTCCACCTCCCCAATGCACTTGAAGTGGAAGAGTTTCTTTAACAGTTCGTCAGTGGTATCCTTCGAGGATGGACTCCCTTTAAAGCAGGAGCTACAAGCGATCAAGACTCGACCACAGGCTGATCCTCGGATCTACACTCTGTCAGTGTCCTTGGGACATTTTTGTCAGCTTCTGGTGGCGGGAAACCCACCAGCGGACTTTCCTCGGTAGCCGGCGACTTCGACATTCTCCGGCGGGACAAAGTGGTCGATGGTGATGGCAAGGGAACCCTTGTTCAAATGTTCTTAGGAAATGCAGAGCATTTCGGCTGCGGGTGTCGAGCAGCACAGCGTCAAGGTGTCCGCACTTCTGTTCAACACGATACGACTGGCTTTCTGCGGTCATGAAAATCTTCTGAACCCCGGTCGACGTCAATGGACTTTGATGACCTCGATGTCCAGGTGCCACTCTTCTGGATTCTCGGCACACCCCAGAACTGGCTTCAAGGGTGTCTTGATGAAGAGCAGCAGTTTTTGCACAATGGTCCCTCATAATGCGGGGAGAGGTCTCCTAGCCAGGTCCTCTCTTGGATCAGTCTTAGACCGACTCGACAGCTCTTGCATTACATCGAAGGAAATGCAGCAACAATCTTCTTCCTCCAGCGGGGCTTCAAGGATCAGCTTCAAGTTTCGACTTCAGCTTCTGAACAAATTGGTTAGTGAGAGGTCCCCAGATATACACATCTGTCCCTCATTCACTCTGGCTGAGCCAGGCTCAGTCAGCCAATCAGACAGAAGGGCATTCATGCAGGCAGCCGGCCAATCAGGCTCACAGGCATTCAGTCTGTTTACTTCCACCCAGACACCCATAACAAGGAATGTGGATTGGGGCAAGCACCCAGACTTTCAGCACACCCCACTGCGCTCATGTCAGTTTCAGGCAGGGCTGTCTCATTCATTGTGTCATACAAACAGAAACCAGAATCCCATAACATAGAATGCGTATTGGTCACACACTCTATTCACACAGGTCCCACCCCAAGGGTGTATCCACAACATAGTCACTGGGAATGCTGGACTTCCCCATAATACCACATATGGTTCTTCCACCCAACAGCCATTCAGGGGGGAAGGGACAGAGTCAAGGCTTCCCTGAATTTTGGGAAAACAAGGTACCAGCCAATAGAAACCAAGTGGCCCTGGGACCATCTTGCCTTCTATCAGGAGTCCACTGATTCCTATGGCAGGGCCTGAGTATCCCAAAATGGAGGATACTCGGAGCTCCTGTCAAATCAGCATGAAGCTGCCACCAGCACATGCCCTGATCTGTGGGCAACACACAGGTGCCCAAAAACATACACTATGGGTACAGGGTTTTGTACCCCCACCCATGGGTGCCATAAGGGTATCCCAAGGGTCTCTGTTCACACAACCAAAAAAGAGGAGAAGCTGCACTGCCAGGGGATCCCAACTGGACTCCTGTGCAGAACATAACACAGAACACACATGATAGGGGAGTATAGGACAAGGACATGGAGGCCCCGTCCCTCCAATGCATTTCCAGCATTACAAAGAGCTTGGCAGCTTTCTCCAGTCCCTTGTTGGCTGGCAAAGGTTCCAAGCTGTCTGCTGGGCAAACCGGCCCACGGCCCCTTCTCAATAGAGCACTGTTTCCTTACTCCTTGCTCCTCGAGGGAGTGTTTGACAACACTTCCTGGTTTCCCTACTCTATTTCAACTACTGTTGGACCAACAAGAAGTCGGTTTTCATAGATAATCTTCATACTTCCACACTTCTCCCCCGATCTTGTGGTTCCCTTGTGAGTTAATGGAGTTCTTCTTCGAGACATTAGTGGGAAAAGGATCTACATTTAGGTAATTCTTATTCTTCCTCGTCCCAGTACTTTCTAGGGCGTTGGTAGGGGGACAATAACTCATGACCCTGTTAGGGAAGGGGTTGTTGTTAGGGTTGTAGGAAGGGGGTCTAGGGTCAGGTGATTGGTGGGGATACCGCATTCTCTTCAGGTAGTTGTCCCCTGTCCCACAGGGGGATGCCTCCCTATGAGATCCTCCCGCTGAGTACCTCCCCCCGGGGGGTGGGGGGAATATCAGGTAGAGGCCTCAGCTCCCTGGCCTCAGGAGGATGAGCTCCTCCCCTAGGGCAGAAGAGACGCCATTCAAAGGTTTGTCAGACCACCCAGCTTTTATACAACCTTACTGCAGACTTCCATGAGAACTTTAGGATTTTGCTCTGTGTAATCGTCTTCGGCTTATTGAGCCAAGGAGATGGTGCACAGTTTGCGTGTAGCCATTGAATGCATGATGGTAAGAAATGTTCTTATATTCTCAGGAAATTACTTAGGTGCACTTTAAAGTGCCTTCATGGGTTTGAATGTCACTTATTGGGATCGTCTGTCCCATGAACCTTCTAAATTCGGACGCCCGGCCATGCAGTGTGACAGAACGCGTATTGGCTCTCTATGTAACCTGCATTGCAGAATACAAAAATAGGTGATCGAAACAAGCACGCTAATTTAGATAAATTCAGCAATTCTAAATTCACAAGGTGTTTTTTTTATTTTGATTTTTTCTGAAGCGAAGTTCATAAAGTGCAGTGTATGACTACCATTTAAAGTTGGAGTCTAATAAAATAGTAATACAATGTAAGCTTGAATTCAGACAATATCACAGACTGACATACATAACAACAAGCAATGACAATAAGTGGACACGATACTAGTAGAAACAGTTATAAAACATGTAACCAAGCATCATTGAACATATAGCAGCACCAATTCATGTGCACAAAATAGGGTACATTAATTCCTGAAGAAGGGTAACCAGTGCAAACACTAAACCATGCAAATTCATAGAGTAACCCCAATTAAAGTGCAAAATAGTAGAACTAGCAACAATAACTGCACAAAATGGAAATGTCTTATATTAGCCACATTAAATGTGGGATGATCAAAGTAATGAAGCATCATATTGTTCATTTAACAAAATAGCCAATTAGTCTAGGCAACCTCCTGGGTACACGAAATACATCAGCACTAGTGACTGAAAGGTTAACCTGCAAAACAGTGTCCCCTATAGGGATAATGTGATAGTCTCGAAGGTCGTAACCTGGATGGCAACACTTTCAGTGCCTGTATGAACCCACACCAAGGTTGAACTTAATGGGCAGCCACGGTGTGCTCACTCTGTAGTTATTAGAAGTGTATTTAGGGCACAACCCCAGCTACAAAAAAACAGAGGAGCAGTTTGAGTGCAAACAAGAGGAAAAGTGGGAGGGATGAGAAGAAACAGCCATAATGACATGGAAAGTGGTACAGGAGTATGGATGTGTAGAGAGGTCCAGAGGATGATCGGATGGGAGCAGGGGCTGGGGTGTTAAATTCTGCATGAGTGGGAATATATGTGGCTTTCGTTGGAATGATAACATGGTTGCAAGGATAGTGGCAAGTGGGAAGGAGTTCCAGAAGTGAGGGGGCCATATAAGAGAAGGCTTTTGGACCTTTCCGGCAGAGAGTGGTCTTGCTTCTTGTGTTGAATTCACCTCCAGCAGTTACAAGATTCTTTTTTGGGTAGGTTTTTCTGACCTCATATGTCCTAGAAAATGTGGGCATCCATGGGCAGCAAGTGCCGTAAATTGAAGAAAGGAATCAGATGAACGTATGTCCGTGTCGCGAATGAGGCGAGTGGGAAAATATTTAAGTTGAGAAGGGGTGGACGTGGTGACTTCTTGGGAACCAGACACAAATTCACACGCTCACACTGTGAGGATCTCAACCTCTAAGTGACCGAGGAAAGAACAGGGTTAGCAACCCAACGCCCCATGGTGCTGCAAAATAAACAAATATTAGGTAGACCAGGATAGACAATCACAGGGGTCAAAAAGAGCGCAACCAACCCTGAAATGACACCATGGAGTGCCAACTGAACAGAGTATCTCTAGCCTTGGGTGCTGGCAAGGTGGCATTCGGGGGAAACCTTGAATGCACATGCTTCTTAGCATGTTATGTTACTGGGCATTTGTACAGATCCTTTTACCATTGGCATGATTCCAAAGCGAGTGGGTTGAATGCCCTTGGGGACCGCAGTCCAGGTCAGTAGAGAGAGTAGTGTAGTAAAACGTGCTTGGGTGCACTTGGTATGCCTGCAGTCAGTGTGCAATGGGTAGCCAAACCAAAGAGAATGCACCTCTGGCAAGCATTTCATGCCAAGGAACTGTGCACCAAACATGAAGCCAGCAAATGATGGGCACTGCCTGTCTTTGAGGTGCCAACAGACCAGAGAATTGATAGAAGTCTGATGAGTAACCAAGGTTGAGATGCTGGGCTGCTGAAGGACCCAGAAAATGATGCAGGTCTCTCAATGCGACTGGGAGGTGGTAGAAGTCTTGACATGTGTTTTTTGAGAGGCCTACCACGATGGATTTACTGCTTCCA
Source organism: Ambystoma mexicanum (assembly GCF_040938575.1). NCBI lineage: Eukaryota > Metazoa > Chordata > Amphibia > Caudata > Ambystomatidae > Ambystoma > Ambystoma mexicanum. The sequence goes on from NC_090940.1 coordinate 602,479,142, forward strand.
GCGAGGCCAATGCCAATGAATTGGGCGGTTAAGTGTACGGCTTACGCAAGGGTTAAAGGTTTAATTATGCAGAGTAAGAGACGTTGAACAGAAGGGGATTTCATGTCTGTAAGTAAATGGTCTCGGAGGGAGCAACGACTGTAGTGTCAAGTCTCTGCACTTAGCATACGGAGACATAGTGGGAGGACTGAACTAAAGCGTTTGTTAATTGTGTATAATTGTTCCGCTTTACTTAGCTCTGCAGCAATCTATTGGCCGATGAGTAATTCAAGTGTTGGTAATTGCAAGATCTCAGTCGCTGTAGAATGTATAACATATTTTAAAAATCATACTGAATGATTTTCACGAATCCATTGACTTTTCAAATTACATTTTAAACAATAAAATTAGCATACTGAAGCACAGTTTAATGAGATTGTGTTTTTGCATGCTTGCCTCACAAGGTCAATGTGAAAAAACAGAAATTTAATTATGAATATTTTTCGTTGTTCTACTTTTGTGGTTCCCATGCTCCCCCGCCCCCCATCTTGGAAACACTTGTGTGTAGGCACCATACAAATGTCCAATAAATAAATAACCTAATGTGTCATCTAACAATAATTATATTTCTTTTTCTAGGTTTTGGACGCACTACTAGACCACCTTCCAGAAACCCTGGAGCTTATGACTAGTGGAGGGGAAAGTTCTGCATCAGAAAACAAGGTAGATGTTTCTATTTGGGACCTTTACTTTCAATATTAATTTCCAGAAGTGTAAACACATGTGTAATGGTGGTTGAACTCTTTCGGGCTGAACTCTTTCGGGCCACTTATTCGTTATACGTGGAGACGTTTTAAAAACGTTCTTGAAAACAAACCTGTATTAATGTGTTCAACTCTAAGACAGAATATGAATATACAAGAGAACTGTATAGAAGAAAACGTCAATTGCATTGTGATTCCTTAAAGCAGGGCTCCACAACCAACATACTGCTCTCAAGCTTTTGGACTAGGTCACCCAGGAACCCTCACTATTGACTATGCAGGCTTTGTGTGATGGCAGTTGTAGTATAAAACACTTGGATAGCCCAAGATTGGAGACCCTGACCTTAAAATTATATTTACTTTTATTACCATTTGATAACCTAAAAAGTGGCGTAGTGGAGAGGGATTCAACATGTTTAAACAGAAACGAGAAATGCTCAGATATTAAACTGATACACATTCATTGTTTTCTATTTTATTTCTTGGAGAGAAAGGCCTATCTGCCTATTAGAAGTGCTGTGTAGAAGGACAATCACAGTGAGTGGAGCAATCCCTTTGCAGGGAGCTTTGAAACAGTTATAAGGGAAAAGTGAACAGGATGCAACCAGGTGGTGGAGGCGAAGATACCAGTAGGAACATAGACTGGGGACAGCAGAGACAGCGAGCACAATTTATCCCTCTGTTACTTCTACCCAAGGGGGAGCCCCTTCCCATGAGGTCACGGTGGTGAAGCAGCTACCCGACAGTACCCCAGGGGGTAGTATAGTGCTGGAGAATCTCATGGGGAGGGACTCCCGCTTCAGGGATTAGTACGGCCATCTAGGGTGTAGCCCTTGTAACATCAACACACCCCACACGTTCTAAACACACCTTCCTTGAAGAACCTCTTTGTAGAGAGTAGACCTATGTATTGCTATCAGGTGGAGGACTTAGGGAACCTGAAAGTACTGTCACGAAGAATGGGCATACAGACATGATGATCCCTCTCCAGAACCAAGAGCAACAGTCTAGTCTCTTGCGAGGAAATGAACATTTGAACACTTTAAAAACTAAAGAAGAACACCCGAAAGATAGTGCCTGGCTGGCAAGCCATACAGAGTGGAGTCCCAGGAAGTTTGAATCCTGAGACCAAAGGATACTGGCGGAAAAGGGGGAAGAGCCGCATCCGATCCCAGAGGAGAAAGGCCGCGCATAGCTCTGTCTGAAAAGAGGACCGGCGGGTCCTGGAGAAGTGTTGAGACTATAGTCCGTGAGAAGAACACACGAGAAGGGCAAAGCCAACCAGACACTGCTTCCAATCCCAGCGAGGTCCGGCGACATGGCACAAGTCCCTACAAGGTAACATGGGGCACAGGTCTGCCGGCGGGGACACAAGGGAGGTGAGAGGGTCTATGTGTGGTCCCTGGTGTAATCCCTATGACATGAACATTGAGAGAAGGGTCATGAACCCCAAGAGTCAAGAGGGCTATTTCTGAATCAGAGGCAATCTTCCTCGTTTCATTGGGAGAGACATAACCACTAACCACAAGAGAAGGGTCATGAACCCCAAAAGTCAAGAGGGCTATTTTTGCATCAGAGGAAATCTTCCTCATGTCGGTGGAAGGAACAGAACCACTGATGATCAGAGAAACACGGTTGGAGGATCCAAGCCCAAACAGAGACACAAGTCATCTTCCATTGTGGCAGTACTTGGCAGGTTAGTGAACCAGGTCTGCCGACTCAAAGAAGAACAACCAGGGTCTGGGACCATAACACAATTGGAACTTTTATATTATTGAAAAAAGGAGACACTGGAATATCCAAGGGAAAGGAGTCATTGCCCCTGTGTCTAGTGTGACTGGCATGTTGTAAAGAGAAGCATCAGGAGGAGGGAGTCATCCTCCTCATATCAACTGTTAAGGAAACCTTTCAATCAGGAGAAGGGAGGCATTCCCCCTGATTCAAGTGGAGGAAGTAAGGAGAAGCTTCCCGTCGGGGAAAGGGAGTCCTTCCACCTGACCTTTGACTACAAAGTGCACCTTTTAATCAGGGCAAGGGAGGCTTTATGTGAGTGTTGAGTTGTGATAGTAGTTCAAAGGCCTCTCTTCACGCACTCATCCTCGAGGAGTAAAAGAAGGCGTCCATGCTAACAATAATAGTGATCAGTGTCAAGTTGTTGGGTGTATCTGACAAGGAGATGTGTTTTAAGGACTTTCACGGATCACGTGCAGCTAAGACAGAAGCAACATCTACAGTAAGGTCTTCGGTATTGTGAGAAACCTGAGAGTATCCTCACTCCTACCCTCCCTTAATCCTTTCCTCAGATGGCCAGGGAAAGGCCATCGCTTTTGGATCCTGACCCTAGGGGTGGAGAAGCGACGGAGGATCACCTGGATGGAGGGTTCTTGGGGATTGGGTGCTCACAGGCGAGACATGGTATCCCCCATTTCCTATTAAAGACCAACCTAACCCTCCCCCAGCCTATATAGGCTATTGTTAAACCTCTCACCTCATTTCCCCACATTTTACCTCTGACAGTACTGAGACAAGGAAGAGGCGACTAGGAGTAATGAAGACTAAAACCTCATTTCAGCACTCTAGCACTGGGACATGGAAGATGCCTGCAGAGTGCTCTAAAGGTCAGGCATGCCCCTTTAACTATAGTCAAGCAAACCCAATTGAGAGTTCACACCTGCAACCTATCAAGTGGTTGCAGGTGTATAAAGGGAGACCAAATGAACAGCAGAGAGGGCAACAGGGAGGCCTGTGTGGGAGAGACCAGCAGGGGACCTTTCTCGTGAGGAGGCAGCTGTGGTGGGTCTGGAGGAAAAGCCAGGATGCTGGCAGATGTCCCAGAGATCCTGTAGAGCCCAGAGCGAGTTGGGCCGTTAGGTTGCCACAGGTGTGGGAGCCTCTGTGGTTGAGGGAAAGCAGCTGGAGCTGAGAGCGAGAGAGAAGGAGAGGATGTGTCCGCGTCCGTGGAGCAGAAGCAGAGCTGCCAGCGTGTGCCAGGAATCATCCACAGAGCGAGCGGGGCTTGCGGGGACCAGCCCACCAGCCTGTGAAGCTGACTGGAAGCAGAGTAACCCGAACCGAGAGTACCGGTGAGTGCGATGGAAGGGCACCCAGAGCCGGGGCGCTCCTAGGGAATACGCATAAGCACCAAGTGCTGTATTAATTATACTGAATCTCAAACTGAATCAAAGCCTGAAACAAAGTTAAAATGCACATATTGAATGCCGCCGAACTGAATGAAAACTTGAAACTAATCTAAATTAAGTATATTGAATATCGAACTGAATGAAACTTTATGGCCAAAAGTGCTTGTTTGCAAGCAGTCTATGGAAAACAGTGCAAGTGTGAAAGAGTGCAAAAGAAAGGTGGGAAATACATAAAGCCACCTTAACGTGAACTTTATGAATGGATACAATGTGGCAAGGTCAAAGACCAGCAAGGAGAAGCTAAATGAGTGTGAATCTATACAGAGGGGCAAGTACAGAAGAACATATGTAGGCTGGGGAGCCTAGGGATCCTGTTTGCGAAACCTGTGATTGGCTGACCGTGTCCTCTGACAACTGCGCCTAGACCAGTGTGCCCTGAATTGTAAAAGCCAAAAACATTGTGAAATAAGCCAAGAAGGAGCACTGTGAGTAAACTGGTAATGCAATCCAGAAGGATGATCAAGTTGGCCTAGATTTGTGTTGAACTTTGAAAGATTGAAATCAGTACAAGTTGCTACATTGAAGTCTTGGGGAAGGGAACCCTAAGAGTGGATGAACTGCAAATACTGTCTTTGGGAAAGAGCCTCAAGGCCCCTTTTCGTTTCAACTGTGTTGCATTAAACATGGGGAAGGGAACCCTGAGAATTGTGTGAAACTATATTGAACTTGGGGAGGGGGAGCCGATGAGGAAGCTAAGAGCTGTAAGAAGTTCAGAACTTTGTGTTGATCACCATTTCTTTTATTATTGACATCCCTACGCATTGTTTAGCTGTAGTTGTGAGGGCAAGAATAGGTTTTGGACACAGACGGACTTTTAAGTTGAACTGTTTCACTCAGACTTTCCTTAGTTTCGTTCAGGTTAGGGAAATCCCACCTTAGCATACAGCAAGTTAGGCCTGCAACCATCCTGACATTTAATTTAATAAACCATTTTAGTTTTAAATTTGCATCTGTCATCTGTATCTTGCTTCATGATGCCTTCACAGTATGTTGTAGCATCGTAACAAAATATTAATTTATTACACTTTTGCTGAGAGAGGTATTTTGAATGGATTGTGTCCTTCCATGTATTTCTCATCTTTGATATTTGATATCCAGCTTTAGCTGCTTCGGAAAATAAAATTTGTCAGAGGGCGCTTTGCGTCGATGGCGTCAACTCGATGTCCCTCGAGGGCCTCCGTCTTGAGGATGATGTCATCAAAAGCATATATAGCACTCGCAGCACCCATTGGCTTCAGTTCCATTTTTCTGCAAATGCTATAGCTTCAAGAAATACAGCGCGCTTCTTTACTTCATAATCAAAACGTAGAGAAATCGAGTATGTCTTTTTCGTCGACACCAACTACCCCGAAGACCGAGTTCAAGAAGTGTCGAGATTGTGGGTCGAAAATGTAATTGACCGATCCATATCGTATATGTTTATGCTGCCTCGGGGGGGAGCATAACCCCTCGGACTGCTCCAAGTGCCACTCAATGATAGGAAAGTCCTTCAAGGGAATAAAGGGAAAATTGACTGTAGGTTGAAACCCCAAATCATCTACCCCGACCAGAAAAACTTCGACCGATGAGTCGAGAGGCGACTCTCCTCAGAGGAAGAACATTAAGAGGTCGAGACTGAGGAGTGGCTCCCACCACTCCTCATCATCGAAGAAGTCCAAGAAGAGGCACCATAGGTCGTCTTCTTCGACTTCGTCGTACGCTTCCCCTCAGAGGGCATCTTGTTCCACAAAGAAATCCACACCGGCCGAGTGGGAGGCTTTCAGAGCAGAGATGCTAAAAATATTTGAAAAACAAAAACCTCCAAGCCATGCTCCTACCGCTCCTTCCAAAGAAGTCGGGAAGGAAAGAGCTTGACCTAAATCCTGTGCGCCCTCGAACCTGGGACGAAGGCCTGACCCTCATCAGTAGCCGTTGAGGCCTCGATCCAATGATGTGTTATCGAAGGATCCGTCGAGCCGAAAGCATAAGCATAAGTCGAGGTCATGGACACCATCGACGCCGGCTGCGCCTTCGACGCCAGCCAAGCCTAGATATCGACGTCGACTAGCACGCCAGCTGTGCCATCATTACCAGCTGCGCCATCGATGCTGAACGCCCCATCAAAACCTGTGGCACCAGTGAAAAAAGTTTTGCCAGCTCTTCCAGCGTCAAATACATTATTCATTAAACCCTTGATGCCTGAAACCACTTATGTACCTTTACCAAGGAAGGACTATTTTAAGTCCCTTACCTCATTATATGAGGAGAATGAACCCTCGGGTTTTTGTACGCCAAATTTACCAGAAAGTTTTATCTCTGAGGAATCAAGGTTGAGAGACCTTTATGACAACCTGCAAACAGCCAGTTGGGTGGACACCTCAACTGAGCTAGAGTTTGGAAGACCAGAGGCAGGGGAGCATGCTGATGCGTAATATAATGTTTGTCCTGTGATCTGTCCTCTCGTGTGCTTGTCGCGCCCTGATGCTTGCAAGCTTTGGCGCGCTATAAATATATAAATAAAAATAAATAAAATAAAATAAACGGCTCATGAGCAAGGTAGTGGAGTAGGCCTCAGTAACCATTCAAAGAGAATGATCTGACAGACATCCTGGATAAGGGTCCTCAGTCAGATCCATTATTACCTTTTCACATTGCTCTGCAAAAAAGGGTGGCAACAAATTGGGAAACACCAGAAACCAATCCGGTTGTGAATACAAATTTGACCAAAAAGTACCGCCCTTCCAGTAGTGACCCCGACTACCTGTCAAAACACCCACTCCAGAGAGTCTGATGGAACAGGCCGCTACAGCAACTTCTAAGCAAGCAGCTTACCCTTCCATCCCTCCAGATAGGGACGACAAAAGACGTAGATGGATGGGCAAGGAAGGTATTTTCTGCATGGAGTATGGCGCTTAAATCAGCAAACTCCACATGTGCCCTTGCAAAGTTTACATTCACTCTATGGTACTGCATTTCCATTGTAGCAGAGCACAATCCTGTGGGGCATGAAAGAGATGGGTTCTTAGCCATAATTAGAGACAGCAAAGACACCATATGTGAGTCTCTTCATTCAGGTCTGGATTCTGCTGACAGCATCAGCAGGGCCATGGCTACTGGCACTGTTATACGCAGATTTGTGTGGCTGAGGAAGTCGGGCTTTGCACCGGATGCGCAATCCAGACTCCTGAACATGCTCTTTGACGGTGTCGCCTTTTTGGCAAACAGGCTGACGAGAGCCTTGAGAAGTTGCAGACCTCAAAGGCGGCAGCCACATCTCTAGGTGCCGCTATTAGGCAGCCTTGGCCTTTTTCACCCTATTGGACAGTCTTGGAGGAGAAGATCTTTTCGCTACTACTTCTCAGTTGGAAGAGCGAGAGGAATGGCTGGTCAAAGAGGCCAAAGAATGTTCCCTCGTGGTGGACGTGGGAGAGGTGCAAAGGCAGCTCAAGCAGGGGCCTCTTTACCATCTGCCACTGCATCAGCTGCCTCAAAACTACTCTGAGGTCTTCAGTCACAACTCACCAGTGGGGGGCAGACTGTCTCAGCATCGAGAAGAATGGCAAGTGATTACTTTGTATGCTTGGGCATTGGAAATCATAGCCCATGGGTACTGCCTTCCTTTCTTACAGAGACCTCAGAGCAATCCACCGGGGAGCCTCTCTTTGAGGATTCCAGATCTGCTACTTGTGCAGGAAATTTTTAATCCTGCTAGAGAAAGGTGCTATAGAACCAGTGCCTGTAGAGGAGCGGAACAAGGGATGGTATTCCCTTTATTTACTAATACCCAAGAAGGACTGAGACCCATCTTGGACGTGAGATACTTGAGTTCCTCAGGAAGGGCAAGTTCAAGATGGTCACTCGTTCTCAGATCCTTCAGGCCCTCCAACTCCAGGATTGGATGGTGTCATTGGACCTTCAGGATGCTTACTTTCATGTGCCAATCCATCTCAAACACAGAACATACCTGTGGTTCGCAGTTGGCGATTCTCATTATCAATTTCGAGTTCTGCCATTCGGATTAACCTCCGCCCGAGGGTTTTCACCAAACTGATGGCAGTGTTGGCAGCGAGTCTCAGTAGGGGTGGGGTATTCACATCTACCCCTACTTGGACGATTGGCTGATCAGGGCGCATTCTCCACAACAAGTCCTGGATCATCTCAACGTCACCTGACACTCTCTTCACAGACTGGTCTTCTCCCTCAATAATAAGAAGTCCCATATGTCACCATCTCAAAAGCTCCAATTCATCAGGGCCGAACAGGAAACATCCTTGGGAAAGAGCTCTCCACCCAAGGTGAGGGCTCAAGGCATTCTGCAGATAGTCTCCAAGTTTCAAAGTGCCCAACGACTCCCAGCCTTCGATTTATTATTTTTTTTTCAAGGTTGCTCAGCCTCATTTTTCTGGTGCCAGAGGCCTGCCTGAGAATGAGGTCCCTTCAATGGGCTCTCAGAACTCAATGGTCCCAGTTCTCAGGAAAGATGTCAGACCTACTTCAGGTATCAAGCAGGGTCGCACAGGATCTTCTGTGGTGGGCCTGTGAGGACAACATTCTGTAGGGAGAAACTTTATGGCAACCATGGCCAGAGATAACAGTAATGACGGACACCTCACTCACGGTGTGGGAAGTCCACACCAACGATCTGACAGTCAGAAGTCGTTGGTCTCCATCAGAGTCCAAACTACATATCAATATTTTGGAGCTGAGGGCAATCAGACTAGCGCTGAAGGCCTTCCTGCCCTCTGTGCGGGGAAAGAATGTCCTGATATTGACAGACAATACAGTGGCCATGTACTACCTCAACAAGAGAGTTGGTGTAGGGTCACTACCACTGTGCAAGTGGCAATGCAGCTCTGGTACTGGGCAATTCAAGAAGGAATCTCCCTATCAGCAGTTCACCTAGCAGGAGAGGAGAACATGGCGACGGACACTCTGAGCAGGCAGAGCACAGTCTCCCACGAGTGGGAACTAGCTCAGGAAGACCTTCAAGAGACCTTCGCCCTTTGGAGAACCCCTCAAGTGGATCTGTTTGTGACCGATGTGAAGCGAAAGTGCGAGCTGTACTGCTCCATGGAATTTCCCCCAAGAGAAGCTCTAGGAGACTCCTTCCTGGGGGACTGAGAACGTCCACTCCTGTACCTGTTTCCTCCAGTACCTGTTATTCCTCACGTGATCTGGAGGTTGAGAAAGTTCGGGAAAAACATGATCCTAATTGCCCCGGATTGGGCCAGGAGGATGTGGTACCTGGACCTTCTGGACATGTCCATCTGTCCTCCAATGCATCTTCCACAAAGAGAGGACCATCTCTCGCGAGATGAGGGTTGGGTTCTCCATCCAGAGGTCAAGACACTCAACCTTCACGCTTGGTGTCTGAGAGGCTGAGATACAAGGATTGGGACCTCCCAGATGACGTAACAGTGATTTTGCTTTCGGCCATAAGGCCAGCAATAAAGACTTTGTACTGTTGCAGTTGGCACAACTTCTGCAACTGGTGCATATACAAGAATGTAGATCATTTTCTGTGTAAAACATCAGATGTTCATCCTTTCTACTATCTTTAGCCAATCAGCGGCTCCAGATTGGTACTATTAAAGGCTATTGGCGGAGCTGTCATCTTTAAGCGCTCGTCAGAGGAATGTTCACATTTCAAAATTCTACTGGTGACACAATTTCTAAAGGGGCTCACCAATGTGTCACCCCATCTCCTTTCCAGGTTCCAATTTGGGACCTTAATCTGGTATTAAAATGTCTTATGGGTGCACCCTTTGAACCTTTACATTCATGTCTTTTAAGGTTGTTAACCTTTGAAACCATTCTCTTGGTAGCCCTAACTTCAGCCCGTAGAGTGAGTGAGTTGCAGGCACTTTCATCTAAGCCACCCTTTACTATCTCCCATAAGGATAGGGTTGTTCTGAGGGTTAACCCTTCATTCTTACCCAAGATCATTTCTGACTTTCACGTAGGACAGAACATTGTTTTACCTTCTTTCTATCCCCCACCTCATCCTGGCAAGGAGGAGGAGGAGAGATTACACAGGTTGGACCCTCGCAGAGCCCTGAGCTTTTATATATCTAGACTGTCAAAACTTTGCATTGATGATCAGCTTTTCATTAGATATACGGGCCACAAACTGGGTTAGGCTGTTACAAAACAGACCTTATCCAGGCGGATCTTTCTGGCTATTTCGGAGTGTTACAGATGGGCAGGCAAGTATCCTCCTAAGGGGTTAAGAGCACATTTCCACCAAGGGCATGACTACCTTTGCATCCCTGCAAAGGGGTGTACCGATAAAAAGTATTTGTGAGGCAGCAACATGGTCTACGATTCACACCTTCACAAAACATTACTGCCTGGAGTCTTCCCTCGGTCAGGATGGGAGCTTTGAAAAAACAGTACTGCATTTGGTTCATGAAAACCTGTCAGAAACTGAAATTCTTACTCCCTCCACTGAATCCAACACTTCTTTGGGGGTCTATCAAGGATGAGGAATACAATGGAGGACACAATCCATTCGGAGAACAAGTTACTTACCGACGGTAACGTTCTTTCGACTGAATGTTCCTCCCACGTATTCCTCGTCGCCCTCCCAACATACCCCACAGTAGAATTTCCCATGCTCTTACAGCTTTCGTTCCTTCAAGGATGCGTACGGTCATTCCCGTGGTTATGCAGGTATTTATACTGTAAGAAAAACAGAACTGAAGCCAACGGGCGCTGTGCGTGCTATATATGCCTTTGATGGCATCATCCGCGAGACGGAGTCCCTCAAGGGACATCGAGTCAATGCCATCGACGCACAGCGCCCTCTGCCAGATCTTTTTCCAAAGCAGATACAGCTGGATATCGGATATCAAATAAGAGGAATACGTGGGAGGAACATCCAGTCGAAAGAACGTTACCAGGAGTAAGTAATGTGTTCTTCTAATTGATATAACTTTCTCCCACCCCCACTCAGATTCCTCATTTCTGAAATGTCTTGCTGGGACAGAATGGTCTGGACATTTTTCCCAAAGTCACCAAAGGGTGCCTCTTGTGTATTTGCTCCGTTCCACTTTTCTGTAGTATTTTCTGAGATTCTTCAACAGGAACATTTATTTATTTTATTTTTCTGTATCATTTCTCCACCGAAGTCAGGCTTTAAGCCCTGCAAGAAATGTGACGGACACATGTTATGTGTTATGTTATGTTGATGTATACCGCGCACCACTACCACCCAAGGGCAGTCTCCAGGCGCTCACGTGGCTCTGCAAGAGAAGCTGGCTGGGTGTGTTAGTGGGGATAGGATGATAGGATAGTTTCAGAACCAGGAGGAACTGGCATCTGTGAGCGTTGTCTTGCGTGTGGAAGTTGGTTCGGGAGGCCCGCGTGTTGTAACCGTATGTGTAGGTCTCAGTGCCTTGGATGTGTGCTAGTGTTTGTGTTGGGTGTGTGTGCCATGTGATGTTAGGGTGGGGTTTGCAGTTGTGCGATCTGGTTAGTTGTGTCCATAAGGGGTCCAGAGTCACAGACGACTGTTCTGTGTTTGAATGTATTGTGTTGGTGTGCATTTGTGTAGTGTCGATGGATTTATGGATTATGCGCAAGGGTGTTCCCTCTAATGTTGCTACCAGAGTTTCAGAGAGTTGGTTGGGTGTGAGTATTAGATTTGTTCTCAGTGTGTCTATGTGTAGTGTGACTAACTCCTGGTCGTGTATAGTGGTGTTGGTTATGTTGGAGGAGCAGGAAAGTGGGAGAAGTGGATTAGTAAATCGGTTAGTTTGAGGATGCCTCTAGTCTGCGGTTGCCACTCATTGGTATCTTCCAACGTTCTTGATTGTGGTCCGTCGACCAATCTTGCCTCCTCTCCAAGCCTGGAGGCTGACCTCCCCTCGGAGTCTGGGGCAGAGGGTTGGTTAACCTGTGAACTGGACCAGCCAAGTCTTTGATATCATGCAAATGACTATTACACCAAAAAATGCAGTCATGTTATCTATCCAGCCTAAAGCACTGTAGATGCATGCAGCTATAATCATTAGACCACTGGGCACAAAACAAGTCTGGAGACATCTTCAGAAAAATGAACTGTGGAACAGACTCCTCCTAAAGAGCCCTCCACTTTGTAGCACTCTTCTGGGGCTTAGTTGGGAGAGCATGAGAAGAAGAAAAAGAAGCAACAGCAGACTTCTCATGAATCTTCCTCCTGCAGACCATGTCCCAGATCTTCAGTATGGATGAGGAGACCACACCTCATCTCATTGAGATCAGTGCTAAGCTTATCCTTTTCCACTTCAGCTTTCTCTCTAAGTATTTTGAGGTATTTAGGGTTGTAATGCTGAAGGTTTTCCAACAGGCTCTCGGTCTCTGGTTCTGATTTCAGTCTGCTGCTCCTCCTACAGATTGCACTGGCAAGTCCACAACTCACCACCTTGGGCCTAAGGCATTGGCCTGAGTTCAGTGCTGGTGTCAATGGAGCCTTAGTTCTTCCTCTGCATCACATTGAAACTTCCTCTGCGTCTGCAAAATATGCTCAATTTGTGCCAGAGTGGGTCAGGTGCTTTTCACCTGGTGCACAGATAGGCAGATAGGTGCCTCGCCCTGGGTCCAAGCTGACTGGTGCACTTTCTTTGGGCACTTTCAAGCCATTTGGAGAAGCACATTCGCTTTGACCTTCAACTAGTCTAGGGCATTTTACCTTCCAGAGGAAATTAATATTGATTAATTAATTGATCAGGCTCTTTTTGATTTTGCAGAAGATAAGAGAAATGCCAATTAACTTGACACAATTCCAGACTCTGAGATCAGCACTTTTGCTGTGTCAGTCCTAGAACTGGCCTTTTGGACTTACAAGAACATGATTGCCATGGCTGTTGGCATGCTTGGCTTTCCGTACACCTCTGAGAAGAAAAAAGCATTTGCTCTCATGGACATGTTGAAACCAACAGAGTCCAAAGTGAGCCTGCTAAGATTTAGTGAGCGGATGAACAAACCTGTGACAGCAGTTGTAGCAGGCCTGCATTCCTATCATCTGTCCACAGGGATGTGACTGTGACAAATCCCATGATATCGTCACTGCTTCCGAAGGGGGAGCCCTCCCCCCCCCTTCCCATGAGGCCAGGGATAGTGGGGTAGTTGCCTGGTGGTCCCCATGGGGGTGGTGCTCGACAGGTGGATCTCAAGGGAGGGGAGACCCCCTTTGGGACCCGTGACGACCACATAGGGAGAACGCAGTATTTTCGCCCAGACGCGACCCTGGTGCCCCTTTCCAGAACTACCCCACCTTTCCTTCCTCTCCTCATCTACTTTGCTAAGGTATCGGAAATAGAGAGTACTGAGACAAGGAGGAATAGTAGTGAGTTACCATCTCAATACTCACCTAGTACTGAGACGAGGAGGGAATCGGAAGCAACACCAGTACGCATTGGAACCACTTTCGCCAGTCTAGTGCTTCATGAACAGTGATTGGCAGAAGTAAGATAAAAACCAACAAAGGACTCTGCAGTTTGTCAAGTCCTCCCAGGGGGAAACCACGAGAGTAGAGACGAGCACGCCATGCAGCCGGGTGCTGACTGGCATGTCTTGCAGAAGGAAAGCGAGTCCGGGACTGGTTCAGGACGGGGAGGACCGCGTGGCCCAGAAGTGGACCAATACTCTAGGCGTCCCAGAGACCGGGGGACCACGAAAGCACCCCAACACGCCATCCCCGAGCAGAATAAACCTGCGGAGCCGTTTCAGCGGGAAGGAAGCTCAAGAAAGTTACCCGAGTACCACGAGTGAGCCCAGCTGCCTAGAGGGAGCCAACACTCACGTAAGCCATAACATAAGGTATGCGGAAAGCCACACGGGCTCAAACCTCAAGGAGGTTGTTGCAAAAGCGAGAAAGGCGAGTCTCAAACTCTGACCCAAGTTGTACATGGACATGCACTAAGGCTTGGCAGAAGAGTGAACCGAGTCTACTGAAAGAGAGAATAAAACCAGAAAGGTGAGTCTGGGACTTGCATCCAGATCGTACATGGACTTGCACTAAGACTTGGCAGGTGAGTGAACCAAGTCTACAGAAAGAGAGAATAAAACCGGAAAGACGAGTCTGGGACTCGCATCCAGATCGTACATGGACTTGTACTAAGGATTGGCAGGAGAGTGAACCAAGTATACAGAAAGGGAGAATAAAACTGGAAAGGCGAGTCTGAATCTCGCACCCAACCCATACATGGACATGCACTAAGGCTTGGCAGGAGAGTGAACCAAGTCTACAGAAAGCGAGAATAAAATTGGAAAGGCGAGTCTGGGACTCGCATCCAAATCATATATGGACTTGTACTAAGGCTTGGCAGGAGAGCGAACCAAGTCTACAGCTTGGAGAGAGCATCCAGGCAATGCTTCTTCAGTGCAACATTTGATGACAGGGAGCCAGGTCTGTATCCACGTGTCCGGGACCCATAAAGCTTCCTTTGCACTGCCTCCTGGCCTACCGCACACTTAGAGGCTGGAACTGTAACCCCTACAGCCCCCCTGCCTCCTTGCTCTTAACGAGAGCTGCACTGCACTGGCTGCACATACTCATTCATGCTGCCCTGATCGCACCCCCCCCCACCCTCTCCTTCCCCTTGCACTTCTATACTCACACTTGCACAATCCAAGTAACCCAACGCCTAGTAGGATCGTATTCAAGGGTCATGGACCCATACAGCTTGGAGAGAGCATCCAGGCAATGCTTCGTCAGTGCAGCATTTGTTGAGAGGGAACCAGGTCTGCCTGCACCCAAGGGTTGAGCCCCCATGACAGCTTGGAAAGAGTACCCAGACTGTTTCTCTTCAGCGCAATAGCTGGCGAGGGCAAGCTGAAGCTACCAACCAGGGTCTGGGACCCCAAAGAACTGATTTGTAAGCCTGAGGAAGGCCGCAGAAAGCAATACATTTCTCTGACATCCAATGAGTGGCTGTAGTTGGATACAGAGAATCTGATCAAAACAACAACTGCCTTTTGTCCAGGGGAGGGGAGTCACCCCTCTGGATCAAGAAGACCACTCCTTTCATTTAGTTAGCTTAGTGTGTAAGGGACAGAGTTAGGATTTTGACACTGAAGAGTGGGACCTTTACTTTGGACATTCTGACACTAGTTATTACTGTTGAGGCAGGGAAACCCCTCTTAGAGTTAGGGTGTGTTAGGGTTTTCCTTTCCTTTTGCACCTTTGAATAGAGGTTTATAGCCAGCACCATGATCCCTCTGTGTCAGAGTCTTCTGCACCCTTACATCACCCAAAGCACTGGGTGGCTCTGATTCAATGTGTTTGTCATCTCACCTGACAACAGGGTTTGGTGGTACAGGCTGCCACTGCAGACACACACCCCACTTCCTTCCCTTCAGTGCCAGAATTCAAAAAGTAAGATGCAACGATAGAAAACATTTTTCTTCTGGCAGTGCTGTGTTCAGTGAATTTGACATGCATTCTAGGTCAATAAACCCACTAATTTTGAGAGCAATTGATTGTGATGTTGGAGAAAAATCTCAGCTTGTACAAATAGATCATAATACCATGAATGTGTAGCAGGGTCCATGGGGTAATGGCAGACTTAAAATTTGGCACAGGATGCCAAAGCACGACTAATTAAATATGCATTTCCTGGCTTTATCTTTTTTGGAAGTCAGACGGTTGAAAGTGTAGAAAAGTTCAAATCTTACAGAGCAGCTGCCAAGTGCCTTGGACTGTTGGCACCATCCACATCTTTCAGTGCATTCACCCATACCCCTTCCCACAGAGGGGCAGAAGCTTTGGTCAAAGTTAACATATGTAGTAGCAGAAATAAAGGATGCATTTGTAGGAGGGGTGAAAGATAAATCCTCAACTGAGATGGACAGCTAGAGAGGGGTTCCTGGGGTCTGCCTGGGCTTAATTGCAGTTAATTGATTCCCATTCACGAATATCACATTCATCTCCCTGACCCCCATACCATCTGGTATTGCCTTGGGATGACCGGGCCAGGCAAACACTGCTGGCTTTTACTAGGTTTTGGGGAGGGGGGATAGCTCAGGGGAAACGTGTTTGTCTTGGAAGCAAGACAGCTCAGCGCAACACAGGTTTGAAACCCGACCCGCGCTTATAAACCAATCTTTAGTGTTAAGTGCGTTATAAATGAACAATTATAATTATTATATAGGTTGACGTGTTCTCTCCTCCTTGACCCTTTTCCCATCCCCACCAGACGTTGACCCCTTGTCTCCTCGGTGCCATCTTTGCTATTACTATCACCTCCTCCACATGATGCTCTTTCTTCCAACTCTCCTGTATCACTGTCATCTCTCTCACTCGCTCCTGTTAGAGGTTTCTCTATAACTACCACCTCCTGCTTTCACTGTCACCCTCTAGTATAATCATAAGCTCTTTAACTACAACTTGACCCCTACCTCTCACCACTGCCACCTCTCTACTCTCCTCCGTTGCTATGGCCTCAGTCTTCAACATTCTCCAAACACACAAGCCTCCTGTTTCTACAACCCCCACCGACTGATTGCAGATGGGTGTTTTTTTAGTGTGTAGCCTCCTCTCCCTGGGTGGATCTTGTCCCTGATGTTGTCTGGTTGTGGTCTTTTCTTTAGAAAGCACTGGGAAGCCTTTTTGGGATACTTTGTTTCACTAAGTTTGGAGGGAAATAATAACATTATATCCCCGCTGTGAGGATCTCTTGCCGGGTAACACTGCCCCAGAAGTTGTTGTTCTTCCTATGCTGAACATTCAGCGTTCAGTTAGCCGCAAACTAGCAACATTGTATCTTTGAACCATGGCATTCAGAAGAATTCTTTGAGGCATATAACGAAGTGGCAGCAGTATCCAGACCCTTGTTACTGTTAGCAAGTGCAATAAACACATTTCTATTCAAGAGAATGCTTTATTCTACTGCTTTAAAATGTTTGGCCTGTTGGGAAGCTTTGGGCTCTTCAAGAAGGGGAGAGAATTCCACAGCATTGCCCTGCAGGATCCTCCCAGGGCTTTGGAAGGGGCTATGCTTGCAGGATTGACCGGCCGGCACTACTGGGTTAGTGGTGTGGTAGAGGTCTAAATGTGGCATCTGAAAGTCCCCAGCTATATGAAGGGGATTAAGGTGGGGTGACTTGGGCATCCTCCCCATACCACCCTCGGGACCAGCATCTACTGTCTTGGGGTGGCTCCTGGATCCCTATGTCACCCCCTTGCAGGTCACCAGAACTGAGCAGGTGATTTCAGCATAGTGCCATTTTTTATACCACTCCAGCTTTGCTCCCTTAGTTAGCTCCCTGGGGATTAGGAAGCTCTTTGGAGCATAATTGCAGACCAACAGAGATTGGTCTGGGTGAGAGGGATCCCCTGTGCCGTGCTCTGAGGCAAGTTAAGTGTTTATTGGGCTCGATTGCCATCTTGGATTTGATGTACCGGCCTGCGCAATGGAACAGACAGTTTGCTGGAGATCTCTCTCCCTTCTACAGCCACAGCTATGGGGGCGACCTGCCTCTTAAGAGACATACGATGAGGTTGGGAACTACTATTGGTGTCTTGGGGAGAGCCACACCACGAGGGTGTGCAAATGTTAAAAATTGCATGCATGTGTTGCTCTGTCCCACACCATTGGAATACAGTGGGATGATTGACTGTGTATTCCTATTTGGGAATGCTGGGTACTGTGAAGGCCTTTAGGAACTGTACGCATTTTTGACACTTTGGAATTGTTTGCACTCTGCAACCACCTGGCGTCTAAATGTACCGGCCTGACATATGATTCCCCATCCAAATCATGGGAGCATACTCTAGCTTGAGGTGACAGTCCCTGCGAACCCACTTGCGTATGGTGTGGTGGACAGGGTATCCTTCCTGCACTGACCCTGGAACCCGCATCATGCAGTGGATAGTGGTAACTGGCCCCTGTGACCACACCACCATTTACCTCAAGGATCAGGGAGGTAGTTTCATCACACAAATTCCTAGTGCTTTCTATGCCTCATGCACATTCCATTAATTCAAAAGGCATGGGCTGATGCACCCAGGGTCTCTATCTTTAGACCCACTTGGTACCTGCTTTTTACAGTCCTATTTAGAACTGTGGCGGAGCACCTACAGTCCTTCTTAAAACCCCATCATCTTCTGGATTATGCCCGGGCCAGATTATGCTGTTGCGTTGGATGGACTCCATAGAGACACCCATCTTGGGCAACTTGAGTTTGGAAGCGTGATGCTCACAGCGTCTCGGCCTTAGTGCTTTGTGATCTATTTGTAGCCTTCAAAAACATTAGCCATTAATCTTAAGCTCCCATACCTGCAAATGCAATTCGAGCATAGACACAAAAGTGGAGTAAAACCTTAATTTCTGAATGGCAGCAGATATTTGTATGGGTTTAGATCTATTTGATGTAAGAAATTGACCTTTTCTGAATTGACCAAATGTATTTTTCGTTTTTGTTATTCGAAAATGCGGGGGGATCCCCACTCCCCCCGATCCCCCTCCCCACTTCCTCCCACTTTAGCCTATTCCATGACCCACCCCACATCTATATTTAATTAAAATTGACAAAAATTCCTATAATTAAAAAAAACGAACAGACATCTGGGCAATTTGAAAAAGGTCAATTGGCACGCAATCAAGTATTCTAATATCATTTTCATGTCCCCTTTTAATTCTCAAACCTTTCTAACCAGTTGCTGGGTTCTGCCGGGCTCATAGGCATTCCTTTTATTCAATTGCCCACGTCTCAGATTAAACAGATGTGCACCTTTAGAGTAAAAATACATAACTAAGTATTCAATAACCAGCACATTTTATTTTAAAGATAACAGGAAACTCTTGTGATGTGTGATACATGAAAATGTCGATTTCGCTCATTTCATGATTTCTTTTCCCAATATTCCAATATTTTCCCATAATTTGTAACGTTTTGGGACACTTGAAAAATAACAGGGTGTGAGTGAAATGATATTCAGGAAAAATCAGAATAAACAAGTAACATGTAAGGATTTTATAGACATTTTTTATATATATTATATTTTTTATCTGAAAAAAGTGACACTGAAGTCATTGTGTTAAAAAAATTAAATATAGAATTTATATTTCTAGAACTTTAGAATTATATGAGAAAAATTAAAATGTAATTTTTTAATTTATAAATAGTTTGTCATTTTCAAGCATGTCAGAACATTTTCAAAAATTATACTATGATAAGGGTTCCTGGTTTTCTTTCAGCATTTATTTGTAAAATATGAAAAAAAGCAGAAATCCATGTCTCGATTAGCTCTTCAGGTTATCAATTATGCCTTACAGGCCTATGGCTGCAAAGTATCACAACGGAGAACCTAAAAAAGTGATTTATTTCCGTGTGAAACTGTACAAAGGGCTACAGGGATCTTTATTTCGTCCACAGAAGGAGCAACTGTTTGTGTCGAAGGTGAACATGTGCCTTGGCTTAATGTGCAAGAACCCAGCTCCCAGCGCCTCCATTGCTGTCATCAATGCACTACACGTTTAAATAAATAAATGAGGAAAGGCATTTTTTCATAGAAAATCTAAATGTGGATGAATACAGATGCAATTATTGAAAGTAAATATGGATATATACGGATGGGAATTTTGAAAAAATAAATACCATAAAACCACGAGCCTTAAATATGCTTAACATTTATTCAATTCAATGATGTTTTTTAATGAGCTTTTGTTTGACTCCTTAGCTACCTTTAATTGCTAATTGCTGTGCCTTTTATCTACAGTAAAACATTTAGTGGCCGGCCATTTTGTACTCTAAAATAAGAGCAGTCTTGAAGGGGGGGTGGCTCTATGTCTAAAGGCTGCACCTGCGGGTTACAGCACAAAAGGCCTCATTCCACAGGTGCAGCCTTTTGTAAACACGCAGTCCCATTCGGGGGTCCTCCCCCGAAACCCGAACCACTAGGTGGCACCCTCCACCCGCTGCCTCCCCACTTACCTGCTGCGAGCTCTGCCTCTGGGTGCCTCCTTCCTTCACTGTTTGCGTTCCCAATACTATGGCCCTGGAGCCCGCTGCACAGCACGCTGTGCTTTTGTGTGCAACCTTTTGTGACTCTGGCTTCCAGGGCAGCAGCATCTAGACCGGAAAAAAGCAGAGGTATCCCTGATCATTTTTGTTTTGTATGCAGCGCTAACATGCTACCTTACATTTGCTTCCTGGCTCTTTGAGGCAACGCAGCATGGTGCAAAACCTAAAAGCACACTATGCAGAACTATGCATTGCACAAAAGAGGCCTTAGTGCACCTCCCACCAGATGTCTTATAGTCCTACTCCTTGTTAATTGTGCAATGGTTGAGTAACATAGAAGGTGGCACTGTGACAACACACATTGAACATTGTTATGCATATTTTAAGACATTCTACATTTGGTAATTGGACCTTATAAACCCTGACAACTCTATTGTTTCAGTTATTGACAGTTCCTGATCTCATTCCTGCATTAACAACGGCTGAACAGAGAGCGGCGAACACGCTAAAGTGGCGGAGCCACGAAAAGCTACTGCACAAATACGCATGTTTGCCTCGCGTGATATCAAGTGATCAGATTTACTATCGTTTCTTACACCGAGTGTTTACAATTGTAATGACTACGGTGAGTACAAACATATGTATTGCTCTGCTACCATGTGTGTACCTTGAAATTAATCATTTGAGGCTGGATTTAACTTTGAGCTTGTTCAATGAATTTGCAGAAAACCTTGCAAATATGATATACAAAAGGTTTATGAAGCTCTGGATGTCCTCGGATCCAACATTTGAAGTAAAATGCAGGATTTGATGGGTAGATAATGGACTCAAAATGTTGGCATTGGCAATCATATAGGATCTGTTGTATATGATCCTGCCACCCATACTGAGCTACCTGTAATTTCCACAGGCAATAGAATGTCGTAGTGGAAATGCTGCCTTTCCTGGGTTGTTCGACCATTGCTATGCACCTCCCTAAATTCTGTTTCTTCTTCTCTTTCTCCCACCCTTCTATCAGGTCCCCTACTTCCATAAAATCTCATACTGCCACCCTTTTTCCGTAGCACGGTGCCGCACCCCTTCACTTCCTGCTGCTTCCTCACTCCCTTTAGCTAGCCCATTTCAAATGTATTGTGTCCTCCAACGTATTCCTCATCTTTGATATTCTCGTCCAGCTTCGGCTGCATCGGAAAGAAAATTCTCGGCAAAGGGCGCCGTGCATACGTCAATGGCGTTGAGTTGATGTTCCTCGAAGGCTTCCGTCGAGGGTGACGTCATCGGGTCTACAAGTAGCACACGCAGCACCCTCTGGCCTCAGTTCCATTTTTCCGCAGAACGTGTTGCCCTGGGGACTACGTGCGCCTTGTTGCTATTTTCTGCTATGCAGTTCCATTCTTCATAAAAATCATCGGAGATGTCCTCTTCATCAACCCCAAGTACCCCTCGTTCGGGTTTCAAGAAGTGCAAGGAGTGCACTTATAAGATGTCGATAACAGACCCGCATCGATCTTGCCTTTGGTGCCTGTGAGAAGACCACGACACAGAGGCCGGCTCGAAGTGTCTGCGATGATGGGTAAAGCCCTACGAGAGAGGAAGGGGAAATTGCAGGTGGGTCGTAAATCTAAATCCGGCCGATCTTCAACCGTCGAGGCGAGAGTTCATTCCCCTCGACGCAAAAGGAAGGAAGAAAGGTCGAGCTCCTGAAGTGGCTTCTGCCACTTGTCTTCGACAAAAAGATCGAAAAAACAACACCACCATTCACCATCTTCATCATCCTCCGATGAATCCCAAAGTAAGTTTAGATGCCCCACTAAACATTTTTCTTTTGAAGAGTGGGAAGCATTTTGTTTAAAAATGGTGGAAGTGTTTGAGAAGGCGAAGCCTCGGTCTGCACCTTCCTCGGAAGCTGGCCGAGAGCATTCCCGTACCGACACTCGTGCGCCCTCAAGCCCAGGTGTTCGAGGGAGAACCGATCATGAGCCCTCGAGGTCTCTGATAAAGAAGAGTCATTCGAGCCATCACGCGCGCTCAATGTCTTTCCACGCCGTCCAAAGCTCTGCACACTCTTAAGGCAAAATCCTCAAAGGTTGTCATCGAAACCTCAACGCCTTCAACGCCATTTCCACCTTTGGCCCCATTTTAATCAATGCCTTTATCGACGTCGACACTGAAGCCATCGGCGCCGAAGATTCCTAAGGTTCCAACTCAGTCCCCTGAGCATGTTGCAGCAAAAGAAAAAGCTGCTAAAACAAAACCTTCCACAAAACTAACTCCTCCTGAAAGATCTTTCACTCCTTTGCCCAGAAAGGAATTCTTTAAATCTTTATCTACAATTTTTGAAGAACAGGAAAGATCTGAGGATGAGGAGCTTCCTTTTGGTCTGGAGTTTGGTACTCATAATGTGCCAGAGTGTTTGATCTCTGAAGAGAGTAAAATGAGAGACCTCATTGAGACACTACATAATGCTAGTGGTGTAGCTACAACCCCAGAGACTGAATTTGGCAAACCAGAGCCAGTAGAACATGCTTATTCCTCTTACCGGCAGCTGATGTCAAAGGTAGTAGATTATTTAGGATGGGCTAGTCCACCAGCTCAATTTATTCAGGATGATCTGACAGAAATTCTAGATCAAGGTCCGCCTACTGACCCAATTCTACCCTTCCATGTGACCTTGCAAAATAGGGTGGCCAAGAATTGGGAGTCCCCGAATTCTATCCCAGCTGTGGCTAAATCCTTTACTAGAAAATACCGCCCTTCCAGAAGCGACACCAGCTATCTGTCCAAACACCCCACTCCCAAGAGTTTGGTGGTCCCGGTAGCCATAGCTACATCTAACAAAATGGCGTACCCTACCATCCCTCCGGATAGGGACGACTAGCATGTGGATGGATGGGCACGCAAGGTATTTTCTGCGGGGAGTATGGCCCTAAAATAGGCCAACACGACATGTGCCTTAGCCAAATACACTCTGTGGGAGTTTGTTTATTTATTTTGCATGGCGCACCAAACCCGAAGGTAATGGGGCACAAGCAGTACAAGGAGGCTTTAGGCTTGAGATACATAGAGTTGGAGTCATAGTATTACAGGTACAAAGTTGGAGATATTCACAGTACACAAATTATGGTTCATATTTTGCAGGTAATCATTGAGGATATATACAATTACATTACAGATATATACAATTTCATTGCTGAGCAATATAGGAGGTGGTTTCAGTTGCAGGATTTTATGATAGCAGATACTTGGCTTAGTATGTTTAACCTTAGATCCTGGGGTGAGCGTCATTGGTTCTGATCCATTTCTGGATGTTGCGTCTGAAGTTAGGGTAGGTTTGATCCACCCGGAGTGAGTAGGGGAGTGAGTTACACGTTTGGGCTGCCATGACTGGGAAACTTCTGCTGCCAGATTTGGCTACATTGAAGCGGGGTACGCTGAGGCAGCATGAGTTGGAAGACCTGGTCAGGTGAGTGGCTGTTTTCTTGACTATCCGATCGGTGAGGTACCATGGTGCGGCATTATTGAGGCATGTGTGGGTCAGAGAGGTTGTTTTTAGTAGGATTCTGTCCTTGATTGACAGCCAGTGGTTTTGTCTTCTAATCACAGAAATGTGATCTTTGTTTGGGATATTTAGTGCCGTTCTTAGGGCGTTATTTTGTAGCATTTGGATCTTATTTGGGATGTACTTCCTAGCCCCCAAGTAAAGAGCATTGCAGTAGTCCAATCTTTTTTTTTTTTTTAAACTTTGGTTTTATTGGTAATTTTTCAGAAAAAGAAACAATGACAAACACCGGGAGCAGTATGAATATCACATTTAACATCATCATCAAACCCCCGTGGTCTCCTTCCCCTCCCTCCCCTCTTTCCCCCCTCCCCCCAGATCAGTGTCCCATCGAAAATCCAATCGCAGGAGTCGTCCTTAGTACTCGTAGTTCGGTGCCTTAGAGCTGTGCTATGCGTTCCCATAAATGCTGGCTTAGACGGATCCGCTGTCTCCCGGGCAATGGGTTACACCATTGTCCTTGAGTGGTACTCTCTGGGCTCCATCGCCCTCACGCCCCATGTTGTCCACATAATGTCACTGAGCATCCCACCCCCATGCCTGCTAAACCCCATACCAATTTGCCTGGAAGGTGCTCGATTCATTGTTTACCATGGCCGTCAGTTTGTCCATGAGGAACATGTTCTTACGTTTTTTTAGCCAGTCTTCTTTAGAGGGTCTCCGGGCTTTTCCACCTTTGCGCTAGGGCCACTCTTCCTGCTCGTAACATGGTCTCCCACATTCTTGGGTACCTATATATTTCCGTCTCCTCCGGTGGGAGGCCCAACAACATTGTCAATGGATTGAGTGGGAGTAGTTCCTCTGTGACCTCTGCCATCCATCCCAGTACCTTCTCCCAGAACCCCTGTACCTTAGGGCAGAACCACCATATGTGACCCCTCGTCCCCACTTGGCCACATCCTCTTGGGCACCTGGGGGACACCCCCGAGAACATCTTGGATAACTTCAATGGGTCTCTATGCCATCCCTGTAAGATCTTAAAGTTGTGCTCCATGTCCGACGTAAACAGGTTCCCATGGAATGATATTTTAAATACCCTGGACCATGTGTCCTCCGAGAGAGCCTCTCCTGCCAAGTCATTCCAGAACCCCCGAAACCCTCTCCTCCCTTCCAAGTTAACAGTGTTCAATATCTGGTACATTTTGGATACTACCCCCTTCCTTGTTGTGGCCGTGTCTAGTAACTTTTCAAAGGGGGTCAACTGTCTCCGCAGATTCAGGCCCCAAGTCTGGTCACAGAGGATGCCCTTCAGGCGCAAGTATTCAAAGACTGAAAGAGACCCCCGCCCAAGCGCATCTCGCAGCTCCTCGTATTCGAGGAACTCGCCCTCCTTGAACAGTTGCCCCTCCCATTCCAGCCCCCCATCAGACCAGGACTGGGCATTCCTGAATCCCCTGCTACCTAGTTTGAGCGGGTGGCCCCAGAGCGAAGACATTGGGGAGGGCCATGAAGTGAGGTGTGCAGTTGTGGGACCTTCTTTCCAGATCGACCAAAGTATTCCCAGGGTTGGGTGGGTCTGCAGTTTATTTGGGATGTGTTTACGCGGCAACCACAAAAGGTTGCATACTTTCAGAGTGTGGGCATCCATGTCCTCCAGATATGACCAATAGGTGCCCATCCCCTCCCTCATATGCTCCAACAGGACCCTTATCTGGGCGGTCCGGTGGTAGAGAAGGAAGTCCGGCAGCCCGAAACCACCCTCCTCCCTAGGTAACGTTAGAATGGCCTTCCCTATCCTCGGGTTCCGCCCTTGCCATACAAACTCTCGGACTGCCCTCTGTAGGTCTCGAAACATCTGGTCAGGGACCCCCGTTGGGAGTGCCGTGAAAAGATACAGCAGTCTTGGGAGGATGTTCATCTTCACCGCGGTCATGCGCCCGTAGCAGGACAGGATCATACTTCCCCACCTCCTCAGATCTGATTTAATCTCCGCCATAATGGGCCCATAATTCGCGAAGCTATTTTGAGAGATCTCTCGTGGGGAGCACACCCAAATACCTAATGGAATCCCTCCCCACCACAATCCCCGAAACCTATCCCGGTGGTCCAGCCCCGGGTCCTGAGCCCTCATAGGGAGTAGCACTGATTTTGATGTGTTAAT
Source organism: Ambystoma mexicanum (assembly GCF_040938575.1). Taxonomy (NCBI): domain Eukaryota; kingdom Metazoa; phylum Chordata; class Amphibia; order Caudata; family Ambystomatidae; genus Ambystoma; species Ambystoma mexicanum. The sequence continues at coordinate 602,504,672 of NC_090940.1, forward strand.
TTTTAGCCCCGAGAATTGCCCAAAGGTCGTTATCAGGGACTGGAGGGGGGGAAGCGAGGAGCTGGGCTCCACCAGGTATGCTAGAATATCGTCAGCAAACAGGGAGAGCTTGAACTCCACCTCTCCTCTTTTAATCCCTTTAATGTTGGGGTGGGCTCGGACCGCTATGGCCAGGGGCTCCATCGTCAGGACATATATTAAAGGGGAGAGTGGGCATCCCTGCCGCGTCCCCCACGTGAGAGGGAATGAGTCGGAAAGTTCTCCATTCACCTGTACTCTCGTCGTTGGGGCCCCGTATAGGGCGGAAACCCAGTTCCTGATGTGAGCCCCGAAGCCCATTCGACGGAGGAGTTGTTGCATGTACCTCCACTACCCTGTCAAAAGCTTTCTCGGAGTCCAGGGAAAGCAGACTTGCTTCAAGGTCTGATTCTTGGGCATGGTGGATTAGGTCTATCGTCTTCCTGATGTTATCAGAGCCTTGCCTGCCCCCTATGAACCCCACTTGATCCCCGTGAACCAGCTTGGGCATTATCCCCTCCATCCGTTTGCCTATCACATTGGCCAGGATCTTTACATCTATATTGAGGAGGGAAATCGGGCGATATGAGGAGCATTCAGTGGGGTCTTTGCCCTCTTTGGGCAGGACCACGATTATGGCCCTCATCATGGTATCCGGCAGAGAGCCCCCCCTCTAACACCCTGTTGAACACCCTCACCAGATGTGGGGCTAGGATAGCCCAAAACCTCTTGTAGAAGTATACAGAGAAGCCATCTTCCCTCGGGGACGTTCCCACCTTCATCACACTGATCGCGTGCTCCACCTCCTCTTCCGTCACCCGGCCCTCTAGACCCTCCGCCATTTCACCTGTCAAGGACGGGATCTGGATGGAGTCCAGGAAACCCTCAATCTGAGTGTCATCCCCGTCATATTCTGACGAGTATAACTTTTCATAATAACGGCGAAAGGCTGCTCCAATGTTTGGGGTGTCGTGATCTAATGATCCCTGATCATTCTTCACTGCCTTCACCGTTCTGTTCCTCTGGATCTCTGAGTTTCCAGGCCAGGATTTTGTCAGCTCTGTCCCCCTTCTCATAATATTTCTGTTTCACTAGTTGGAGGCTCCGCTCAGACTTATGTAACAGGAGGTCTTTCAACTGGAGTTTGTAGTTTTCTAGGGAGGCAATCTGATCCCTTTCCAGGGGTGCCTCCGGGAGGTCACCCGGCTGAAGTTGGGCTATCTTTTCCCTCAGGGACTTTTCCTGGGCCTCCCTCTCCCTCTTTTTCTGGGCTCCCATTCTAATGAGGACACCACCTAAGGTTGCCTTGAAGGCGTCCCACAGCACGCGTGTGCCCACCTCGCCATTGTTGTTCAACTCGAAGTACTCCGAGATGGCGTCCTGCACTTCCTCTGCCAGAACTTCGTCCTTCAACAGGGAGTCATTACATTTCCATCGCCCTGTGCTACCACTCCGCCATCCGCCTACTATGGTGGTACGGACCAAGTCGTGGTCGGACCAAGGGACCGGGTCAACCCTGTGTCCAGAGACATGTGGAAGAAGGGGTTCGTCTACCAGGATGTAGTCTATTTATTTCAAAATATTTTTATTAGCATTTCTTAGTTGGCATTACATCCTCTTTATGAGGTTGAAACATGTTCTATTATTTCTTATACATAATAAACAAAACTCTAACATACCACAAACATACATTGTCTTCCTTTTGTAGCGAATATGACGTCTGGATTACTTAGGGTCGGATTGGTGGCCCGTCCCAATCTCTGCTTGTGGGTTGAGGGTAAGGTTAGCATTCATTCCCAATGTGCCACACCTCTCTCCTCTCTTCTTTACGAACCACGTGTCTCTTGGGGCTGTGTGCCAGTCCACCTACTCGTTAGTTCATGGGGGCATATCATCCGACGGCAGGAACATGTCTCTGATCACGGCCTTCCATGCCTCGAATTTAGCGTTAGCGTCCCCTAGCCCTCTGGTGGTCCCGGTGCCCCACGCTTCCGTCTCTGCGGTCGTCCACCGCTCCATCTCCCTTTTCCATCTTGTATATTGCGGGCCTTTCTTTGACTTCCACGACATTGCTATTTCCCTCTTTGCCAAGATGCATGCTATGTCCATCACCCTCACAATGTGTTTTAACTTGCTGATCCTGGGGTACGTGCCTAGCAGACACTCCTTCATTGTCCAGTCGTATCTGCTTGCTCCGCCCTTCTCGCATGCCTGTTTGATGTTGGCCCAAAGAGTGCCCACCTTTGCACATCCCCAAAACATATGTATTAGATCTGCGTTTTCACTGGCACACCATGGGCATTGCGCTTCCGGTTGCCGCTTAAAGCTAGCTACTCTTTTCGGGGTCATGTACGTTCTGTATAAGACATTTGTTTGGATGAGTCTGAATCTGGTGTTTCTGGACACTGCTTTCGGAAACTTCAGTGCTCTTTCCCATTCATTGTCTGAAATCTCTTCACCAAGGTCAGTTTCCCATTTAGCTTTTAGAGTAGCGCCCCTGGGGTTGGGCCTATCATTCATCTGCGCATAGATTCTTGACACTGGCCTCCACCCATCGCTTAGATTGTACATTTCTGTTACAAGAGGGGTCGCTGTTGGCTCCTCTGGCCAGTTGCTCCATCTCGCTTTAGCCTCGTGCTTAAGCTTCTGATACCATAAAAACTGTCCCATGGGTATTCCCTCTGTCTCGTGCAGTGATTCCAGCCCTCTGAACTCCCCATCCTCAAACATGTCTCCCCAGGCGTAGATACCCAGTCTTTCCCACTGCCTGATCGTGTTAGTGTCGGCTGGTGTTTTTCTTAAGCCTGCCATTATTGGGATTTCTGGGGAATAAGGATTCTTTAAGTGCGTGATGGCTTTAACTCTTTCCCATATCAGTCTGCCCAATCCAGCCAATGGGGGTGCTCTGTCGGGACGGTCTGGGGGCACCCATATTATCTCCTTGAGGTACAGAGGTTTGATTAGATCTCCCAGGAGGCCTGTTTCGTTGGTAACTTCGTCTGATAACCATTTGGTGACATGGCTAAGTTGGGCCGCCAGATAGTATCTTTCGAAGTCCGGGAGCTGTATGCCCCCTACATCATGCGGGAGGGTCAGAATATTCAGTGCCAGTCTGTGGCGTGCCTTACCCCATATGAAATCCCTAATCTGGGCATCTAACTTTCGAAAAAAGGGTGGTCTAATGTAGGGGCAAATAGTCTGGAAGAAGTATAAATATCGGGGGAGTATAATCATCTTTACTATTGATGCTCTTCCCATCATTGAGAGTGGTAGCTTAGACCAAATTTCATAGATTTGTGAAGCCCCTGCGTTACCCTCAGCGTATTTTGCTCGTGGGTAAGCTCAGGTGTATGCCTGATCCAGACCCCCAGATATTTAAACGTGTCCGGTTGCCATCTTATCCCAACTTGGGGTAGGTTGTCTGTTCCTAGCTCCCTTAGGCCCGCCAGCGGAAACATGCAGGACTTCTGTTTACTAAAATGTATCCCCGAATAACGCGCACAATTATCTAACACTTCCAGGATTGTTGGGGCGTTGTTTTTTGGGTCCCTTAGGTAGATCAGGACGTCATCCGCATATAGCGAGATAACATGATGTCTCCTGCCCACCCTTATCCCAGCGTCCCAGAATTGACTCCTAATGTAGATCGCAATTGGCTCCAGCCCCAAGATATAGAGCATGGGCGACAGGGGGCATCCCTGCCTTGTGCCTCTTTGTATGTTCCAGGCTCCCGAGACCCATTTGCCCGTCTTCACCCTGGCCGTGGGTCCATTATACAATATCTTGACCCAGCGTACAAATCGTTCCCCGAATCCGAACTCCTTTAGCACCTCTATCAGCCACTCCCAGTATATGGAGTTGAATGCCTTTATGGCGTCTAACGACATTACCGCCATATGATCCTGGTCTCCCTCTGTGTGTGCTATAATGTGCTGTAATCTACGCAGATTGGCCGTCGTATTGCGGTCGGGCACAAAGCCATTCTGGTCCTCGTGAACTAGGCTTCCTACCACTTTTGACAGTTTTTTGGCCAGTATGGTGGTCAGTATCTTACAGTCGTAGTTTAGCATTGCTATTGGTCTGTAAGAGTCGCATTCCTCGGCCGGTTTATGTGGTTTGGGTATCGGGACTATTAGTGTCTCTGTCATGGATTTGGGTAAGGTTCCTGTTTCATAAGCCTCCTGGTATACCTCATATAACAGTGGGGCCAGTGTTGTCTCATATGCCTTGTAAAACTCGGGGGGGAGCCCGTCCGTTCCTGGGGTCTTGCATGTGGCCAGGGATCTAATGGCGTCTGTAATGTCTTCGGGCGTGAGGGGCTCTTCTAACAAGTCTCGTTGTTGCTCACTTAATTTGGGGAGTCCTATCTCTTCCAGGGTGTTTTGTATGTCTATCAGCGGGACTTGGGTGTCGTGTGCATATAGTGTGGTGTAGAAGTCAGCAAATGTGGTGTTTATGGAGTGCTGGGTTGTCTTAGTGTCACCGTTCATGTCTTTTATGGCGGTCACTGGGTGTCTGGGGTGCTCTCGTTTACATAACCAGGACAGCAACCTGCCTGGTTTGTCACCATGCATGTGTGCTCTGGTGGTGCGTGTTGCGTAGTCGAATTTCGCTAACCGTCCCCATGCCTGGTGACAGACTATCCGTGCCTCTTGCAAATGTTCCTCTTCCTCTCTAGTCCCTGAGTTATTAACTTCCCCTTGCCTTATTTCTTCCTCCCTTTCTTCCAGTTCCCTCATCAGCATTCTCCTGATTCCCGCTGTCCCGGCTATGACTTCTCCCCTCGCTACCACCTTCAGGGCCTCCCAGACCGTGCTCCAGTGCTCGACGCTGCCGCTGTTAGTGGTGACATAGTCTGCCAGCTTTTCTCCCAGTTCCTCCCTAAACATCAGATCCGTCAGTGTGTCCGTGGGCATACGCCACAGCGGGACAGGGGGTCTTGGGCCTTTCAATGCCCAGTTCATTAACAGGGGGGAATGATCTGAGATCGATCTACCCATGTATTGTATTGATTCAACCTTGGCTTGGTGTGTTTTATCTATAAACATATAATCGATTCTTGTGTGGAGGTTGTGTGGGGAGGAGTAGTATGAGTATTCTCTGTCTGCGGGGTGGTGTACCCTCCAGACATCCACCAGGTCCAGTTGTTCCAGCAGGCTGTTCAGTGCCCGGGAGGTCCTATCCACTCGTTTCTGTGGGGGTTCAGATCTGTCTAAGTTCGGGTCCCTCACACAGTTAAGATCCCCGCCCCATATGTAAAGGCCATCCCTGTGTCCCGCCAGTTTCAGCTGTAGTGTTTCAAGATAGGGCGGAATACTGTGATTCGGAAAGTAGGTGTTGACTAAGCAGATCTCCACTTGCTCTAGCACGCCCCACATTATCAGATACCTCCCATCCGTGTCTATTTCACATCCTATCAACCGAAAGGGTACCTCAGGGTTTATCCAAGTGTACACTCCCCTAGCGAATTTGGAATAAGGGGCCCCTTGCCCTTGTCCACCCCAATACTCCTGCAGTCTGGACTGGTTCTCCTTTGTGAGGTGTGTCTCTTGGAGCATTGCAATATCTACTTTCTTCCTGCGAAGGTAGGACCTGATCCTGTTCCGGCGTAGGTATGACCCCAACCCTCTCACGTTCCAGGTTAGTACTCTAAGTTGTGTTGCCATTCGTAGGGTGTCTACCCCCCAGGCTCTTATTCTTTCTCGCCCTCTCACCTTTTTTCTTGCATCCTCCGTCTGTCGGCCACCTTTCCCTACTCCTCGTTCTGTATGAAGACTGTGGTATCAAACTGGAACTGCTGCGGCAACATCCACAGCGTAAACAGGTGCGCCCAGCAACTACACAACCGGCGTTGTGCTCGGGCGCCTCCACGCTCTCTAGCCCCTTCAGGGGCATCCAGCGTGGGCTTGGGTATGCCAGCAACAGGCTGGCATCCATCTTTCCTAGTGTTGGGGTGATGTGTGCGGTGCAGTGGTTGAGCTCTGGTCGGCCGTCCGTTAAGAGCACCTGTGGTTCACCCCCAGTATTCCATGGGACTTTCACTGGTGGCTTAGTTGTCGTCGTCGCTTCCGTGCCTTTGTGTTCGTCCGTCAGCTTCCATCCTTTCGGGAATCTTTGTCTTGGCCATCCGCTAAGTTATTGTGCTCTAGCCATATGTTCGCCGCCTCAGGGGTTTCCAGGAATATGGCTCGCCCCTTATGGATTATCTTCAGGCGGGATGGGTAAAGCAGCATGTATTTTATGTTAAGCTGCCGCAGCCTCGCTTTGATCGGAACGAAGGAGTTTCTGGCCCTTTGCACCTTTTGTGTGTAATCAGGATATATGGCTATCTTAGAGTCTCCTCTCTCTATCAGCCCGCCTTCCCTCGAATGCCTGAGTATGATCTCTCTGTCCTGAAAGTTGAGGATTTTTGCTATCATCGGCCTGGGGTGTGAGCCGGGAGGCGGTTTCTTCTGTAGGGCCCGGTGTGCTCTTTCCACCGCGAATCCCTGTGACAGGTTGCCTGGGCCTATCTCCTGCTGCAGTAGGGACTCTACGTATCTTGTCGGATTCATTCCTTCGGTTCCTTCGGGGATGCCGAGCAGTCTAACGTTACTTCTCCTGGCCCTCCCTTCAGCTTCCTCAGCTCTAGTCTCCAGCATTGCCACCTTCTTCTCCAGTTCCCCTACCTTGGTCTTTAGTTCAGTCGTGGCCTCCGCGGCTTCTGCCACTCCGGTTTCTGTCACCGCCACCCTCTCCGCAAGGTTCCGTGCATCTTGCCTCATAAGCTGCATGTCCACTTTTATTTCGTCTATTTTCGTTTCTATGGAGGTTCTTAGAGCAGCTATGGCCTCAAGCACTTGCCCATCTCTATTGTCCATTCTTGGTTCTCCCTGCACCTCGATTTCCGGCGGGTTTCTTTGTGCTGTGGCTGCCGTTTTCTGTGCCACAAACGCGTCCATGGTCGTCATTTTCACCTTTCCTTTGTCTTTAGTAGTTGGCATGTTTGTATGGCGCTTGTGGTTCCGATCCGTGTGTCCAACTTCGCCCTGCGTCCTCACTCGCCGGGCTTCTTCTCGGTTTTCTCTATGCGTTGGCTTCTTCCGCTTTACAGCTCCCGCTGGAGTCTCAGTGATTGATCTTGGGTCGTCCAGTGCCCCTTCATTCCGGACTTAACCCCCACCAGCTCCTCCTGCTCTGCTTATCTGCCGGTTATCGGCCACCTGATTCTACGGCCGGTGTTTCCCGCGCTGCTCTGGGCACTGGATCCGTCAGGCTTCCCGATAGCCCCGTGGTTCGGAGCTGCAGTGCCCCACGGTGTGTTTGCGACAGACTGCTGCCGGCCCTGCCGCTAGCCCTGCTCCCCTGTGTTAGCTCTCCAGAGCCCCGGGTGGTGTAGTGGGTAGTTTCCTGCGCAGTCCGGTCAGTGGTCCCCGAGCCGTCTCTGCGCACTCTGGGTGCCGTTTTCTCCACCCCGTTCTCTCACCTGGGTGCCCGTTCCCCGCTGGGGCCACCGGTCTCACCTTGTCTTCTGCTGGCAGTGCTCACAGAGTCCCGGGGTTTCACTGTCCTCTTTCGTGGTTCCTGGGAGGGTCTCTGGCTGCGCTGTACTTCTCAGCGCCGGATTTCTGCTCCCTTGGTCTCGGGGTCCGCCGTCTGCATGGCTCTACCCATGGGTGTCCGTCTGCGGCGTCCGGTCCGATCTCCTTTCCCTCGCCGCGTTATGTCCTTCCGCTGCGGGTCCGTGGGCGCAGTTCCGCTCCCAGAGGTTTCGCCGCGTCGGTCTCCTTCGCTGCGGCTGCCTCGGTGCCGGCTCACCTCTGCGGTCCCCGCTCGGATTTGTCAGCTGGGTTCTTCGCCGACTCCGCTGGGCTCCGTCGCCGTGGAGCTCGATCCGTGAGAGTCTTCTGTAAGCCGGGGGGCCCTTTTCCGTCGCTGGTGTAGTCAGTTCTGGGGCCGGTTTGGTTTCCGCGCCCTTCCCCCTTCTCTCTTCTAGCTCCGGTCCGTCGCCGCCATCTTGGGCTGCTCAGGGGGGGACTCGTCTCACACTCCTCACTGCTTCCCTCGACGTCCGATTTTTGTCGATTCCGCCACGGTTCTGGTGCGGATCGCTTTGTCGTCCTAGTGGATTACTTCTGCTTTCTATTGGTTGTATCTGTGCTTCGCTGGAGGATCAGTACGTAGGATCATGGCCGGAGCTCAGTGCCCTGCTTCCTCACTCCGTGCGCGCCAGACCACGCCCCACCAGGATGTAGTCTATACGGGAGTATGATGTGTGGATTGCTGAGTAGTATGTGAAGGAGGGGAGCCCTGTCCTGGGAGTCGAAATGGTGTCCACCAGGCCTAGCTCCGCGTTGACCCTCTGGAAGGTACGGGCCATGGTTTCATCTGCAGCCCTAGTGGGCTGGGGCCCCAGGCGTTTTCTATCCGCGGTTGGGTCTAGGACCACATTGAAATCCCCCCCCCCCACCACCAACATCCCGTGAACAAACAATTTCAATCTGTCCTTCACTCCCTCCCAGAATTGCGCCTGGCCTTCATTGGGGCCGTACACAACTGCCAGAGTCAGAGGGGAGCCCCGCAAAGAGCCCCTTGGCAGCAGATATCGGCCCTTTGGGTCCTTCACCGTGGCTTCCACTTCAAAGCCAACATCCCTTGCTAGCAGTATGTCTACCCCCCTTTTCTTGGTTCTGTGGAATGCGCTGAGGACCTCCCCAATCCCGCCTCCTCGCAATTTCGGTTCCTTCCCCCGAGCCCAGTGTGTTTCCTGAAGAAAGAGCAGGTCAAGCTTTGCCCTCCTGAATTCCCTGCAGACTAAGGATCTCTTGGTTGGGGTGTTCAACCCCCGCACATTAAGGGAACCCACGCCCAGTGCAGGCAGATCCTCAGCCATTGCCTAGGATCAACATCTTACTGAGTAGCTGACTCATGGCACTTTTCCTTTCCTGCTCCTTTTGCGTTATAACCTGATCTCCCTTGCCCCCCCCCCTGCCCCCCAGGTGGGCCTTAAACCTATCCCCAACTGCCCCCTGGTCCCCCTTCCGAACTGAACAACCCCAACTATTCCTTCGACCCCCACCCCGGCATCCAGCCAAATAGTTCCACCATTGCTGGTAATAGGCCGGACCACCAGCCTACCGCCTCTGGCTGGGCAATGTCAGAAATCACTCCTCCTTGAGCCCCCCCCTTTCCCCTCCCCCCCCCCCAAGACTCCTCCCACAGGTAGCCGACCTACTTGCTGTTCTGGGAAGCCCCTTACGTCCTTGGACCCCATGGTCCTGGAAGTCAACTCGTCTTGGGCCAGGCCGGGCGTTGTGATCGTGAACTGAGTTCTTTGCCCGGTTTCCCCGTACCCCATTTTCACTTCCAGATTGGTGTTTCAGCTACCAGACTACCCCAGGCCCGACCGGCCCGCTCCTCCGTGTCCGGGGTCGGCGTCCTCCCTGTCCGTCGTCGGGGACGGCGGGTTCAGTTTCTTAAATTTCCGTGGACCCGTCTTCTTTCTCCTCTCTCCTTGTGGCCTGCGTTCTCTAGCTCCTTCCGCTGCGAATCCCGTGGGTTCTCTCCACGGGGACGGGTCCGACACATACTCTTGGATGGCTCCCCTTATGTCCTCCTCTGTAATCGGGGTCGACCGTTGACCCTCGTACTCGAACGAGAGGGAGAAGGGGTACCCCCATCTATAGCGCACCCCCTTCCTTTTTAGCATTTGTGTTAGAGGGCGGCACATCCTGCGTTTGGCCAGCGTGTATGAAGAGAGGTCCTGGAAGATGGACACTTGTGCGTTATTATAGGTAATCTCCCGTGTCTTTCTGGCCTCCTCCAGAAACTTCGCTTTCTCGGTGTAGTAATGAAAGCAGACTAGAATTGATCAGGGGCCCCCGGCTCTGCCCCCCGCTCGGTGGACCCGATCAAACGTTGGTTCGGTCGTCATCTCATCCAAGAAAAGGAGGGTGATGATGCCCCTCAGCACCCGGTTTAATTCTCTTTCCGTTTCTCCCTCCGACTCCGGCACCCCAAAGATTCTGAGGTTGTTCCTCCGTTCCCTATTTTCGAAATCGCCCATTTGCCTGGCCCTCTCCTCGTCTCTTTTTTCTAGAGCGGCTATTCTCAGGGACATGTCCATCTCTTGGGTCGTTGCTGAGAACTGGTTGGTCTCCAGCTGCAACAGTCTGTCCTCGACCTTGTCCACCCTACGGTCCATGTTCTCCATTTTCTGGGCAATGTCCGCCCGCATGTCTCTGATCTCCTGCAGGACCAAGGCAAAGCCCTTTTCCATTGTAAGGGTGGGCGGGGGCGAGGTCTCGGGCTGGGACATTCTGGTTGTCCGTTCCGGGCCGCTAAACTCCCTTCTGGTGTCCTGGTAGCGGTACTCCTGGAGTGTGTGGCGCCAGCTCATCCGATCTCCCTTTCTCTCCCTCCGGCCGGTGGTCCTCGGGGGGTCAAGAGCGATGACCCTGCTGGGAGACTTCCCTCTCTCCTTCGGGCAAAACCGCTCCGTGGGGAGCTATCTTTGAGCGGGCACACGCCCCACCGGCCTCCAGCGGGGGCCTCACACTCTTTACACGCCCTTTTCCCGCTGCTTGTGGTCGTCCGCCCCTGTGGTGGGGAAGTGGCGACGGTGTGTGTCAAATTGTGATCGGAAGAGTGTTCATGCTAGGCCCCCGGGGCTGCTGGTTAGATACTATCGGCCATGTTTACTTCAGAGTTCGTCTCCAGGCGGGCACTCGGCCTGGGAAGGAGCCCAGGAGCCACCACCTGCGTAAGTCTCCTCCCGCCTGGGCCTCTCACTCGCCGTGTCCCGCTGTTGTCCGCTGTCCACCGCTCTGATGGCCCTCGCCAGGGCCCATTGGACGGGGCCTCAGCGCCCCTGTTGCTCGACTACGTGTTCGGGAGCTCGGGTCAAGCGGGCTGCCTCTCCTTTGGCGGGACCGGGTCCGTGGCTCGAGTCGCCGCCGCCTGGGGCACTGTTCTCCTGTGCCGCACCAGAGCGCCGGCGTGCTCTGTGACCAGGGTAGGGTGGAGAGGTCAAGCGTGCTTGCAGGCCTCAACGGCTACCGCACACCACGACTCCCCGCGCAGCTCCGGAGGCGGGTGGGGCCTCGCGTGGATTCTCTCGTTGGGCCACGAGGCCTCGTTCTCGGGCACCCGAGGGTCTTTCGGCGTCGCTCTTTCGCCCGAGAGGGTCCCCCGGGGTTCACCACCACTGAGAACCACAGATATTTCGTGTGGGGGTTGTGGGGGGGCTCAATCCCTCAACACGGCCCAGTTTCGGCGGGAGCAGCGTCTTCAGGCAGCCATCGCCTGTGTGCCCCCTGGTGGCCTCCTAGTCCAATCTTGAAGGTATGAGGGCATTCACTAGGATGATGCAGCTGGATGAGGATAGATAAGGTCTGCAGGCCCTGATTAATTTGCATGTATATGCTGATGTGGACGCTAAAGAATTGACTTGTTTGCTCATGGTTAGAGTAGAGTCAATGTAGAATCCAAGCATTTTTACTTCCTTTACAACCTTGATAGAGATGCCATCAATGTTGAAGGAGGAGTAGTTAAGTTTTTTGATGTTGGCCAAGGTTCCTAGTATTAGAAGTTCAGTCTTGTCGTCATTCAGGCAGAGGCCATGTGTGGCCATTCATGCCTGAATGAGGAGGTAGATTTTGTTCACAAGAGCCGTGTCAGTGATGTAATTGCCCGAAAGGGGTATGAGGATCTGGGTGTCATCTGCATAGTTGATGTAGGTGACACCCAGATTGTCCAATTTGTCAAACAGTGGCTTTGTGAAGATATTGTACATGGTGGGTGAGACGCATGATCCTTGTGGAACGCCGCAGGTTATGGGGATAGGATCTGCTGAGTCTGAGGGGGAAAAGACTCGCATAGTTCTATTGTTGGGGAATGATTGTACCCATGCTACTGTGTCCTTAGAGAAGTGAGCCGCTGATTCAAGGTGTTTACAAAGGACTCCGTGGTCCACCAAGTCAAAGGCTGCTGATAGGACAAGGAGGAGCAGCATGGCAATTTTCCCTTTGTCTGTTCATGCCTCAATTTGAGTTTTTAAGTCAATCGGTGCAGTTTCAGTGACGTGTTGTGGCCTGAAAACTGATTGGCGGGTGCCGAGGAGATGATTTGTTTCCAGATATTGTTGTATCTGAAGGTACGCTACTCTGTCAAGTATCTTCAGAGGGAATGGCACCGTCCTAATGGGCCTGTAGTTGGTTGGAATGGCTGGGTCTAATGTTTGTTTTTTAAGTAACTGTAAGACCCAGGATTCTTTGAGATTGTTTGGGACAGTATTAGTTGAAAATGATGCATTGATGAGTTTGGCGATAAATGGTGACAGGTCTCTGGCTGCATCTTTAATTAATTGCGCTGGGCAGATGTCGCCCTGGCATCTAGTTGGTTTCAGGGAGGAGATGATTTTCTCCACTTCAAGGACAGAGACTTTTGAGAATTTAAATTGATCTGGTTTATTGGTTAGAGTTTTGGGGGTCAGAGTGTGAGCATCTAGTTTGGTAAGAGAGGATTTCTTGTTCGCAATCTTTCCTTGAAGGAGTACGATTTTATTGGCTAAAGCGTTCTGTATGTTGGTGCACCAGACGTTCTGCCAGAAGGGGAGGAAAGGGAGGGATTCCTAGCTATCGTTCGAGATGGCAAGGAGGCCATGCGTGAATCCCTACAGTCTGGTTTGGACACTGTAGACAGTGTCAGCAGGTTCATGGCTGCAAGCACAGTTATGCACAGGTTTGCGTGGTTGCGGAAGTCGGGTTTCGCACCAGATCTGCAGTCAGGTCTCCTGAACATGCCATTTGATGGGTCTCACCTTTTTGGCAGCAAGGCTGACGAGAGCGATGAGAGGTTGCAGACCTCAAAAGCGGCTGCCAAATCTTAAGGGGCCGCTGTTAGGCAACCTCAGCCTTTTCGTTCATCTGGACAGTCTTGGGAGGGACGATCCTATCGTTACTGCTCCTCATTTGGAAAGTCGAGAGGAATGGCAAAAGAAAAATCCCTTGTGGTGGACGAGGTAAGAGTGCGAAGTCAGCTCCAGCTGCAGCTTCCTTGCCATCAGCAGCTGCACCATCCGCCCCAAAACTGCTTTGAGAGCATGCCAACACCAGTGGGAGGCAGACTGTCTCAGCATCTGCAAGAATGGCGAGACATTACTTCAGATGCCTGGGCTCTGGAAACAATAGCCCATGGTTACTGCCTTCCATTCTTAATGCAGCCTCAAAACAATCTACCAGGGAAACACTCTTTGACGATTCCAGATCTGCTTTTACAGCAGGAGATATTAACCCTGCTAGAGAAAGGTGCTATAGAACCAGTACCTGTAGTGGAGAGGAACAAGGGTTGGTATTCCCCATGTTTTTTTATCCCAAAAAAGGACGGAGGACTGAGACCCATCTTGGACTTGAGATACTTGAACAAGTTCCTCAGGAAGGACAAGTTCAATATGGTCACTCTTTCTCAGGTCCTTTAGGCCCTTCAACGTCAGGATTGGTTGGTGTCATTGGAACTTCAGGATGCTTATTTTCATGTGCCTATCCATCTCAAGCACAGAAAATACCTGAGGTTCGCTGTTGGCAGCTCGCACTATCAGTTTAGAGCCCTGCATTCGGGTTGACCTCCACCCCGAGGGTCTTCAGCAAATTGATGGTGGTGGTGGTAGCGTATCTCAGGAGAGGGGGAATTCATGTCTACCCCTACCTAGAAGATTGACTGATCAGGGTGCGTTCTCCCGAGCAAGCCCTGGATCATCTGAAAGTCACCTGCCACTCCCTTCACAGACTGGGCTTCTCTCTCAATTTCAAGAAGTCACAGATGACACCTTCCCAGCAGCTCCAATACATCGGTGCTGTGTTAGACACATCCTTGGGAAAGATCTTGCCACTCGAGACGAGGGCTCAAGACATTCTTAAGATGGTCTCCACATTTCAGAATGCACAGAATCTTCCGGCCTACGATTTCTTGAGGTTGCTTGGCCTCATGGCATCCTGCATTTTTCTGATGCCAGATGCCCGCCTGATGATGAGATCCCTTCAATGGGCTCTAAAAACTCAATGGTCCCAGTTCTCAGGAAAGATGACTGACCTACTTCAGGTTCCAAGCAGGGTCGCACTGGATCTTCTGTGGTGGACCTGCGAGGACAACATTCTGAAGGGAGAACATTTTTGGCAGCCACGGCCGGAGATTACTGTAGTGACGGATGCCTCACTTATGGGGTGGGGAGCCCAAGCCAACGGTCTGACAATCAGAGGTCGTTGGTCTCCATTTGAGTCCAAACTAAACATCAACCTTTTGGAGCTGAGGGCAATCGGACTAGCGTTGAAAGCCTTCCTGCCCTCTATACGGGTAAAGAATGTCCTGATAACATATGCATTACCTCAACAAAAGAGGAGGTGTAGGGTCACTACCACTGTGCAGAGAGGCAATGCAGCTCTGGTACTGGGCAATTCAAGAAGGAATCTCCTTATCGGCGGTTCACCTGGCCGGGGAGGAAAACATGACAGTGGATGCTCTGAGCAGGTAGAGTGCAGTGTCCCATGAGTGGGAACTAGCTCAGGAAGTCCTTCAAGAGATCTTCGCCCTTTGGGGAACCCCTCAAGTAGACCTGTTTGCGACCGGGATCAACCGGAAGTGCGAAAGGTATTGCTCAAGGGAATTTCCACCGAGAGGAGCTCTAGTAGACGCGTTTGTGGTGGATTGGGATTTCCCACTACTATATGCGTTCCCTCCGATCCCCGTTATTACTAAAGTCATCAGGAGGTCGAGACGGTTCGAAAACCGCATGATCCTAATTGCCCGGCATTGGACCAGGAGAATGACCTTCTAGACATGTCCCTCTGTCCTCCAATTTGTCTCCCGCAGAGAGAGAATCTTCTCTCACAAAGGGAGGGACAGGTTCTCCTTCAAGAGGTCAACACTCAACTTTCACGCTTGGTTTCTGAAAGTCTGAGATACAAGGATTGGGACCTCCCGGCTGACGTCATGGAGGTGTTGCTTTCAACAAGAAGGCCAGAAACAAAATCTCTGTACCGTTGTTGTTGGAACAAGTTTTGCGACTGGTGCAGGGAAAAGAATGTTGATCCTTTTCTATGTTCAATTCCAGAGGTGTTATCTTTCATTTTATCATTGAGCCGATTCCCGTAACTGCTTAAGAGCCCAATGTCACGTGATCTCCAGTCACGTTGCACGTGACTGCTATGGCGCCCTGAATGACATAGTTTCCAGGGCAACTGTAAACGCTCTGAGAAACGGGTCCTAGCAGTCACGAAAACCTGTTGTGCCAAAGGCACAGAGTGCATCCGGGGAACAACGCCCCTTAATGCTCTGGGACGTACGGTACCAGTGTGGTGTGAAGAATAAAAACCAGGTAATCGTGGAACGACCTTGTCGCGTATCCTTACAGTTCCCTTTCCCAAAGAATGCCCCACGCTCCGGGAGGCCCAAAATTGAGAAACCAACCTGGGAGCATGGACATTCCCAACAGGCTCCCATGTTCGATCCTCCGGACCGTACCCCTTCCAGTCATTCAGATATTGACGGACGCCCCGTGACAGACGGTTATCCAGGAGATGATGGACCTCGTATTCATCCGAACCATGGACCAAAACCGGGCACGGCCGGGACTGTAACCTTGTGGAGGGTGGGCAAGGCTTAACCAATGAGACGTGAAACACCGGGTGAATCTTCCAGCGATCAGGTAACCGCAAACGAGCCACCACTGGGCTCACAACCTCCAAAACCTTGTAAGATCCTACAAAATGAGGCTTAAGCGCCTTCCGGCCAGGCATCTTTAGGTGCCTTGCGGAAAGCCAAACCAAAGAACCCACCTGATAACAAGGTGCTGACGAACGATGCCGATCCGAGATTTCCTTAGCCGCAGAATGTGCATCTGATAACTGTTGTTTTACATCATTTCATAATTTGGCTAAATCCCGCACACAAGCGGAGGCCGCAGGTACAGTCAGAGGAGGAACCAGAGATAAGGGTAGGGAGCGTGGATGAAACCCAAACAGAGCAAAGAACAGAGAAACCTTAGTGGAGGTATGTAGTGAATTATTGTATGCAAACTCCGCCATCCCTAGGACCGAAAGCCAGTCGTCCTGATATTGAAGAATGAGACAACGTAAATATTGCTCCATTGTGGAGTTGAGCCGCTCGGTTTGTCCATCCATCTGCGGATGATACGCAGAAGAAAACCTATCATCATTGCCCAAGGCAGAGGTGACCGCTTTCCAGAACTTGGAGGTACACTGCGGCCCTCTGTCAGATACTATTATGGTAGGTAAACCAAAGGATCGAAATATGTTCTGTATAAACATGTTAGCCAGAACTGGAGAGCCAACTTTGTAAAATAGTCAACGACAACCCATGGGTGTCAACACCCCGCAAACGCGGCAGCTCCACAACAACATCCATGGAAATCCTAGTCCAGGGTGAATCGGGAACAGGAAGAGGTTGTAACAAACCCATTGGCTTAGAATGAAGACCCTTTCCCTGAGCACATATGGCACAAGAAGAGACATAGTGGTTGACATACTTATACATGGATGGCCACCAACACCATCTCATCAAGAGATCTAAGGTCTTCCGCAACCCAGGATGGGCTGCCACTTTGGAATCATGACAGCAGTTCAATGCCATCATTCTAGTGTCCTCATCCAGCAGAAACACCCGACCCTGAATGTAAGGGAGACCCTGTACAATATCCATGTTGTATTCCTTGACCTCGATGGGATCTGATTGGACCCAATTCCTCAACCTGGTTTTCATGGAAGGCTGTAAGACGCAACCACAAGCTACCTGATGAGGTAAGACAAACACAGTTTCAGCAGTTGGCATTTTGTTGGGCGCATGGATACGGGAGAGCGCATCAGCGTTGGAATGCTGAGTACCAGGACCATACGTGACCACAAAGTTGCAAGATGAAAAGAACTCATGCCAGCAAGCATGCCTGGCTGTGTTACACCTTACCGAACGCAAGGCCACAAGGTTCCTATGATCTGTGAACACCTGTACAGGCGAGGAAGTGCCAAGGAGATGGTGTCTCCATACAAGTAACGCATCACGGACTGCGAAGAGTTCCTTTTCCGTGACCGAGTAGTTCTTTTCATAAGGAGTTAGTTTCCGTGAATGAAAAGCCACTGGGTGAAGATCTCCTGTGTCCCGACAAACTTGGGATAGAATGGCACCAACCGCAACGTCTGATGGCAATGAAGGCTCAGGATGCTGTAGTACAGGAGCGGTCGTGAAAGCCTTTTTTAACAGATCAAAAGCATTTTGAGTGGCTGGATTCCATACGAAACGCGCCTTGCAACTGGTCAAAGCAGTTAGGGGGGGGCCACAATCGTGGAAAAGGAGCGAATGAAGCGTCTGTAAAAGTTGGAAAAAGCTAAGAATGACTGTAGAGACTTCAGATCTTTAGGGACCGGCCAAGACAGCACCGCTTATACCTTAGACCGGTTCATACATATCCCATGGTTGGTGATGATGTACCCTGAGAATTCCACTGAGGTGACATGAAAAACACATTTTTCTAATTTGGCGTACAGGTGGTTGTCCCACAACTTTTGCAGAACCACAGATACGTGTTGAACATGGGTCTCAAAATTGGGTGAGTATATGAGGATATCGTCCAAGTAAATTACCACGAAAACATCCAGCATTTCCTTGAATATATCGTTGATGAAGTGTTGGAAAGTGGCAGGGGCATTGCAAAGCCCGAATGGCATAACACAGTATTCGTATAAACCATACCGCGTTTTAAAAGCTGTTTTCCATTCATCACCTTGACAAATCCTCACAAGATTGTATGCACCTCTGAGATCCAACTTGGTAAAGATGCCAGAAGAGCCCAATTGATCCAGTAATATCGATATAAGTGGTATAGGATATTGGTTTCTTATCGTGATTGCATTCAGCTCCCGGTAATCTATGTAAGGCCTCAAATCCCCTTCCTTCTTAGGCACGAAGAACATCGGAGATGCTGCTGGCGAATGTGAGGGTCGTATGAAACCGGTCTTGAGGGAGTTATCAATATATTCTTTTAAGAGAGCGTCTTCTTTGACTGTCAAAGAGTGCACTCTACCAACCGGTAACTTGGCCCCTGGTACAAGGTCAATTGGACAGTCGTAGGGCCTGTGGGGGGGCAAGACGTCAGCCCCCTTAGGATCAAACACATCCCGATATGTAGCATATACCTCAGGAAGTAAGACCTTAGCTACCGCCCCTACAGTGGGAGCGATCAACAACAACGGTCGACAAGGGTTAGGAGGATCAATGCTAGAGGAGAAACAAGACTCTTCACAGTAAGAGGAAACAAAGTCTACTCCACCAGACCTCCAATCAATACAAGGGTTATGTAACATTAACCAAGGTAGACCCAATGTAAGGTGAAAATGAGGAGCAGCAATGACATTGAAAGAAATGCATTCCACATGCCCAGCACCAGTAGTCATGGTTAAAGAAACAGTCTTCTCAGTAACCCAACCAGTTAAGAGTGGTACCATCGACCGCATTCACTAGTTCGGGTTTACTCTTTGTCACCAGAGGTATACACAAGCCGTAGGCATAATCGGTGTCAATGTAGTTGCCAGTGGCACCAGAGTCGATAACGGCCTTAACCAGCCACGAAGAACCACCCGGAATCGCCAGTTAGGTCTGAATAGAAAACACAGTCGTAACTATGGGGTCCTCAGAACTTGAGCGTGGCAATAAGACCCCCTCTATTGCCGGGCTTTCCAGTTTCGCTGCTTCTTAGGTTTGTGTGTGCACTGACGTAAAACATGATCAGAGGCCCCGCAGTAAAAACATAAATTGTCGCTCCTAAGCCGTTCCCGTTCTTCTGCAGTAAGAGGCCACCGAACCGCCCCTATCTGCATTGGTTCATTGCCACCAGATGATGCCGCAGGTATAGGCATGGGGATTTGGGTCTTGCATTCCCCCTTACGTTCCGAACGCCTGACATCTATTTGAAGTACCATATCAAGGAGATCGGGAAATGCTGTAGGCAACACAGGAACGGTGGCAAAGATATCCTTTAAAGGGTCGGATAGACCTTTGTAAAACAGGGAGGTCTTCTTCTCCTCCGGCCCATTGGTTTCAGCCGCCAATTGATTGAATCTGGCCAAATAGGAGAATAGTGTCGAATCCCCCTGTACGAGGTTCAACAACTCCAGATCTGTGGCTTGCGTTTTGTACCTAGTGTCAAAAACACTGCTCATTGCCTCAAGAAGGTCATCACAGTCATACAACATGTGACTACCCTCTTCCAACAGAGGCTTGGCCCATGCTGCCGCGGTACCTCCCAAGTGGGAGAGAACAAAAGCAGCCTTAGTAGTAGAGTCTGGAAACGAATTTGGCCGACACAAAAAGTGCAAGCGGCATTGGTTAACAAAGGTCCTAAACACCCTGGGGTCACCAGTGAACCATTCCGGAGGAGCAAGAGGAAATTGGGCCGTCAAATACACAGGACTTTGACCATGATTCCCAGACGATAAACCAGACGTTGAAGGTCTTGGTGTCGGGGGTACACTAGCATTAGTAACAAGAATGGCAGCCTGCAACTCATCCATGTGGCGTTGATTCGCGTGGCAGCCATTCATTCTTTAAATCAGCTACTAACTGCATAATTCCTGCCAAGTTCTCACTGATCTCCACATTTGGAGGCTTCTGATTCTGTTAGGAAACCTCGGCCTTGACCCCGTAGTGTAACCGTAGAATTCGTCAAAACAATATTCCCCTTGGGTTAGGAGGAATACCTATAACACCAATAGGAACATTGTTCAGAAGAATGGAGATCAGTCGTAGACTCGAACTTGCAGATCTGCCACGTGATGGTTTGCGACTCTCAACAGGATTAGTGACCCATGTAGATGTAGCAGGAGAGGAACTGTGGTCACGGAACGGAGAAAACCACCCGACGGCACAAGGACGCAAGACTAAGGTGGCGAGTCTCTAGTTCCCTGGACCCACCGGACCCGATGGCACAAGGACGCCTTCTCCTGAGGTGGTAAGTCTCAAGTCGACACAGAAAACCACCGGACCCGACGGCACGAGGACACCTATGGAGACTGATTCCGAGACCAGAAGTTGCGGGTACATTGTTTTCACGCTCTTCCGTTGAGTTGCAAGAGTCCTCAATAAGGCAGATCCGAGAGGTCCTGTAGATGGTGTAGTTGGAGTGTGCTGATTCCTTGAGTAGGCGAGAAGCAATGTGCAGCTTGGAGGTCCGTGCAAGTTGGTAATGGAACCCCAACACTGCACGTGGGTACTGTAGTCGTACGTGAGTACTCAGCAAGAAATGTCTATGGCTTAGACAAGAGGGCGGTCAATAATGGAGACAGGGTTTGGCAAAAGGCGGGCAAAAGCAGGCAAAGGGAGAAGACAAACAGTCCAGAAACGTAGCCAGAGGTCAAAGTACCAAGCAGACAGATATCCAAGGAAGGGTCAAGGCAATAAGAATCCGTTAGGCAGGCAAGGGTCGAACAACCAAGGGTGAGACAAAAGCAAGGTAAGCAAGAAACAAATAACTCACTTCAATCAGAAGCGCCGAGCCGATTCCCGTAACGGCTTAAGAGCCCAATGTCACGTGATCTCCAGTCACGTTGCACGTGACCGCTACGGCGCCCGGAATGACCCAGTTTCCAGGGCAACCGTAAACGCTCCAAGAGACGGGTCCTAGCAGTCACGAAAACTCATTGTGCCAAAGGCACAGAGTGCATCCGGGGAACAACGCCCCTTAATGCTCTGGGACGTACGGTACCAGTGTGGTGTGAAGAATAAAACCCAGGTAATCGTGGAACGACCTTGTCGCGTATCCTTACAATCCCTATCTCGTCTTTACTCCCCTTCAAAGGTACATCTCTGGCAAACAATCATCAAAAGGATCTGCTTAGAGAGACACTGTCAAATACGGCTGGGAGAAGGAACCCCCCCTTTATTGCCCATGAAAATGTGTACTATTATAATTAATCAAGAAGCCGAGAATAAACTGGAAACTTTGAATTGTGAAAGCGGAAGTCATCCATTACAGTTGCCTCTGACACACTCAAAGTTTGTGGACAGCATTGGCATAAGAAACCAGCAGGAGTTAGCGCAGATAGACCCGTAGCTGGCTGGATGTTTTGAAATATTATCTGTTTTAAAGGCCATAATCATGAAAATAAGAACTCCTATAGATGAGCATTGATTGAGGCAGTGTCCAAAATATGGGGGATCTCTGATTTATCATTGAAGATCTTCTCAGTTACGATTCTTTCAGGCCGTATGTACTGCGGCGGCTGTATTGTAAGGTTTGGGATGACCAATCGGTATTTGCAAGCAGCTGTGCTGGACTGTGCTGACGCAATAGCATCCAGGGGTATAGATGTGTACCCGGACCCACAGCATGATATCTGCCACTTGCATGATACCTAGGATGTACCATTGTATGACATTACCTCGAATGCGCAATCAGACAGATCTGTGCAGGCAAAGAATTCTGGCTGTCTAGGTTCTCAAACTCTAATTTCTTTTTGTTTTTGAATTTTTAACTTTTATTTATTTAAAGTGCATGTGGTTGAGTTCACAACCTTTTACACTATAAAACCAACATATTAAAAAATAATGTAAAAAATCATACCATACATTATCCATACAGCCAATTTAGGATAATAAAACATTTCCATCTCATTTTACACCCCTTTAGCACCAACTATTGGACCTACAATTTCAACCTAATGGTGACAGGGTCACGTTTTGATTTAAAACATCATGACTAAAATGGTACAATTCAATATGTTATAGCACATATAATAAAATTCCAATCTAAAACTACCTAATACAATAATGCCAGTCTAAAATAATTTAACACAATACAATTTAGTTAATAAATATATTTAGGGACACATTTCAGCCAATTTTAGGGAAAAGAAGATAAACACAGAGTAAGTATGAACACCAAGTCATCTAGCTTTAACATCCAATAATGCTATGTCCCTGAGCCATACATGGTATGCAGCAGATGCCACCACGTATGACTCTGCCGCAAAGAGCATACTCCAAAATTGATGAACTTCATGTGCAGTAAACTTAGCATAGCCTTTGGCATAGCACGCTCCTAAGGTGGGACAATGCATCAAGATATGCCGTACTGTCTCTATTTGTTGACCACATAAACGGCAAAGGCACTCAAGAGGAATTCCCTTCCAAGCTCCCATAACGGCATACACCGGGAGGATGTCAAAGCACAGATACATAATAAAACATATCGGGGCTGGAAGGCGGAACGTAATCAAGTATTGGCGCGGGCTCTGACAAAATCCCCCCTGTTGGCGTATTGAGTATATTTGCGCCTCTTAGCCAGAAGGGCCAGGGAGAACACTCGATCATGATCCTGACTCCTAAGGGCAAGTTTACTTAAAAACACAGGGACTTCTTGTTCCATAGTACATGTTAAGGAAATGTCTTGGCAGTGTGAAAGTGCCACACTTGGCAAGTCCCTAAACCATGCACTTTGGGGAATAGCTTTTGGCGCAGGCCACAGTACAGTGCAATAGAGATACATACCTGCTGTGGGGAAGACAGGGTATCACAAGTAGACACTGACACAAGAGCTGCACGTTTTAAAACATTTATTGATGGTTTAAAAGGGGTTGGAAAACTCCTATCTTGCCTTATACTAAGTTGGGAGTATTTTCGACCATCAAACAAAAGAAAATACAGTCTAGTCAGTCCTTAGTCAAAATAAAATGGCCTATACTAATAAACCTAATGCCTGCCCTCTTTCTAGTACAATACATGTGTAAGAGGAATGTGTAATGCAAAAAGGATAATCAGTGTTCAAAAGAAATGTCAATATGGCCGAGTAGCACGGGGTAAGGTGGCACACTTGGACCTTGTGACACACATTGGCTTCGGACACAAGGATGCAGTTTGTTTTGTGGACCAGGGCATGCTTGGCCTTCCACGATAAGTCACTAGTTTATCCGCTGGACCTCTCGGCTTTCTGTCACTCCAGCCCAGGTTACCTTTCATCTTGTAATACAGTTCAACAAAAGATTGTTTCCTTCTGGTAACCACAATTCAGTACAGGTTTGCCTCCACCAAGCTCAAACCTTTCAATCACATTTTCTGGGGGTTCCCTTCCACAAGCTTCAATCAGACCCTCATAGGCTTCCCTCCGCGCAAGGCTTTTGCTCTTATCACGGCATGACCACTTCGACCTTCTTTCCTCAAACCTCATCTTTTCCTCTCCTACACTAAGCCTCCTGGTAGATGTAGTTTTGAGGACAGTACTTATTTCAAAGTTCAAAGATCTCTCACATCCAGGTGTCCCTCTGCCGAGATCAAACCTAACAGTTCAAAGACATCTCTCACATCCAGGTTTCCCTCTACCAGGATCAAACCTCACAGTTCAAATCTTGCATCTCAGTTCCTTTCTCTTCTCTGTGCTTCTACCGCATCAGACATTTCACAGAGACTTTTGACTGGGAATCTTCTTTCGCCGGACCTCTCTGTTACTTTGTATCTTTAATTTACAGTTCTTTACAATGCTTTGCTTTCTCTCGCGTCTTATCGGCACACGCGCAACCTGCATTTGTTAAATGCTGTTGCTGTCAAGTTTCATTTAACACAGACCGGGCTCTCATTGCTTACAACAACTCAACGGCTATGTTAATTCATTTTCATCTTTCGCGGTTTGATCCTGAAGTCAAGGCTGATACCATTACTGCTATTGCACCTCCCCAACTCTGCCGTTCCCCTTGGAGGGTGCCGGGTATCCTTGAAACACAAGAGGGTTGGCCCTTCTCTCTGGCTGGGCTTCCTTGCGCAACCTTCAAGGCCCTTTGGAGGTAACGTTCTCTCTCCGGGGTGTCCAAGGTTTCTCTGTACCTTGGTTCTGTCCCTCGGCCTGTCACTCTGCTCCGCCTGGTTCGCCATCGCCCTGGAAGAACTGCTCCTTCTCGTGCATCGCCTTACTAGAGTGTGTCTCAGTGTTACATCTTTTAACCATGTGGGGAGAGCTAATAGGTACTAGGTGTATGTAATTAAGATCAAGTGCCTGACCCTGCCTGATCTTATTAGTGGGACATGTCCAATGTATTGCATTGGGGGTACTCCTTTTAGCCTCAAACCTCCTCTTCCTCGGCTCAGTGTTTGTGTAGGAAAGGGGGGG
Source organism: Ambystoma mexicanum (assembly GCF_040938575.1). Classification (NCBI taxonomy): domain Eukaryota; kingdom Metazoa; phylum Chordata; class Amphibia; order Caudata; family Ambystomatidae; genus Ambystoma; species Ambystoma mexicanum. The sequence continues at coordinate 602,528,826 of NC_090940.1, forward strand.
TCTTCGAAGTTGGAATATCCTATAAAATAGGATGGGACAGGGATATGTGGACAAGGGGGATACCGCGTCTTGCCATTAGGCATTCCTCCCCACTCCCCGAGGACCCCTCAACGGTTGATCCTCCAGCACTTGTCCATCCCCAGGGTCTGGATCGAAAGGCGATGGCCGCACACTGGCCACCTGAGTAAGGGATCCCCAGGTTTAGGCAATGAAACACCATCTGGTTTTTCACACTGCCCCCACCAAATTTTATATTGTTTGTTTATTGATTTTGTATGGCGCGCCAAACCCAAAGGTAACAGGGCGCTACAGAGAACAGGAAAACAAGATTGCTTAAAAACTTAGTTGCAGGCACAGTATAAACATACGCATTACATCACATGATAAATTGGCTGAATAATATACATATGTACAGTCAGGTTGATCGGTGTGGGTTGGTACATGGTTAATCTTGGGGGTCATTGGAGTGTAGCCATGCAAGAATATTTTGTCTAAAGCTATTGTAGGACTGATCTGTTCTGATGTCAAGTGGGAGAGCATTCCAATATTGGGCTGCCTTAACTGGGAAGCTGCTGCCACCTGTTTTGTTAGTCTGAATTTGGGTATCTGAAGGCAGAAGGAATTGGCGTTTCTGGTAGGGCGAGTGGAGGTTTTTCTCACAATTCTTGCTGCCAGGTGGGGGCCGGGGGGCTGCATTATTGAGGCATTTGAAGGTGAGTGATGCTGTCTTGCGTGAGATTCGGTCGCAAATTTTGAGCCATTTGTATTGTCTTCTGGTGTTAGAAATGTGATCTTTAGTGGGTACGTTGAGGGCAGTTCTAAGGGCGTTGTTTTGCAATGTTTGAATTTTGTCAATGATGTATTTGTTAGCTCCCAAATACAGAGCATTGCAATAGTCAAGTTTGGAGAGTATTAGGGCATTGGCAATGATGATGCAGCTGGCTTGGGTGAGGAAAGCTCTACTTGCCCTAATGAGCTTGCATGTGTAGGCTGTAGAGGATGCAAGGGAGTTAACTTGTTTTTTTAGTGTTAGGGCTGAGTCGAGGTGAAAGCCTCATGTTTTTACTGATTTGGAAACTTTGATTATGTTGCCATCAATGTTAAATGCTGAATAGTTGGGGCTGAGTTGTTTTATATTGGCAGTGGATCCGAGGAGTAGGATTTCGGTTTTATCATCATTCGGGCATAGTCCATGTGTGGCCATCCATGCTTGAATGATGAGATATATTTTGTTTACCAAGGCCGTATCCGTATCAAAATTATTGAAAGGGGGATGAGGATATGAGTGTCATCTGTGTAATTAGTGTAGGTGACACCCAGTCTGTCCAATTTGTCGAATAAGGGCTTGGTAAAGATACTCTATAGAGTTGGTGAGACGCAAGAACCTTGGGGTACACCACAGGTTATTTGGATGGGGTCCGCTGATGCCAATGTAGAGAAGACTCTCATTGTGCGGTTGTCCAGAAATGATTGGATCCAAGCTATAGCCTCCCTAGAGAAGTGGGCAGCCGATGCCAGATGTGTGCACAAGACTGCGTGATCCACCAGGTCAAAGGCCGCCAACAGATCAAGGAAGAGTAGCATGGCAGTGTTTCCCTTGTCATTGAGTTCGTCAATCTGTACTTTAAGATCAATTAAGGCAGTTTCTGTGCAGTGCTGTGGTCTGAATCCTGATTGGCGGGTACCTAGGAGTTTGTTAGTTTCAAGATAGTGCTGGATTTGTAGGAATGCTACTCTGTCTATTATCTTGAGTAGGAATGGTACCGTGGTGATGGGTCTGTAGTTGGTGGGAATGGCAGGATCTAGAGTTTGCTTCTTGAGGAGGGGTAGGACCCAAGACTCCTTTAGGTTGCTTGGGAAGGTATTGGAGGAGAAGGAGGCATTGATCAGTTTGGTTATGAATGGGGCTAAGTCTCTTGCGGCATCCTTGATTAGCTAGGCTGGGCAGATGTCACCCTTATAATTGGAGGGTTTTAGGGATGCAATGATCTTTTCGGTTTCCAAGATGGATATTTTTTTTAACTTGAAAGGGTCAGGGTCGGGTGAGTTGGTAGTCATGGGGATGGATATAGATGATGTTTCAATGGGAGTTAGGGAGTCTTTTTTTTAAAGCAATTTTAGTTTGGAGTATTTTAATTTTATTTGCTAGGGCATTTTGGATGCTGGTGCACCATTGTTTGTCTTTGGCAACGTTGTCAGGTGGTGGTACTGGGGATTCCAGCTCCCTTAGGATGGTAAATAATTCTCTAGTGTTGGAAGTTGCGTTTCAAATTCTTTCATTAAAGAGATTTCTTTTTTGTGAGTAGGATTTCTTTTTTGTATTATTGGCAAAGAGTCTAAGTTTCAGTTTATATTCTTCAGATGGGGTATGGCGCCATATAGTCTCTAATTTCCTTTTTTGAAATCCAAGTTATTTTAGGTGTGGGATGAACTAGGCATTTAGATGAGCTTGTTGTTTAATTTTGAAGTTTTAAAGGGGCAATGGTGTCTAGTGCTATTTTCATAGCATTATTGTAACTTTCTACCAGGAGCTCAGCGTGCTGGTTATTTGGACGAGCATTGATAGTAGGTAGTAGCAATGGCAGGAGATTGTCTGGGGTTATATTTTTTTGGGCTCTAGTGGGTAGGGGGGGGTGCCATAATTTTCTCTTTGGTGATTTGTTTATTAAGCGTTAGTGCAAAGTTGCTGAGGTAGTGGTCTAACCAGTGTAGAGGGGTAATTTTGGTGATGACGGTATCACAGTTCAGGGTGGCGACCCAGTCCAGGGTCCTTCCTTTGTTGTGGGTTGGGTTGAGAACTTTTTGGTTTAGGCCGTGTTCAGCTAACATAGTGGCTATAGATTGGGCTTGTTTGTAATCTGGGTCGTTAAATCCTAGGTTCAGGTCACCTAGTAATAAGATTTGTGAGGAGCTAAGAGGCTGGATAGATCCTCCTTGAAGGTCCCAATGGGGCCAGGTGGCCTATATATTAGGTAGATTGTTAGTGTGTGACAGTTGGAGATGGGCAGTTTGGCTATGAGGAGTTTGCATGATTTGAGAGGAGATGAGGTTTGTAGTCTAATAGCGAGGTCAGTTTTAGCTATAATAGCTAAAGCCCCTCCTTTGCTGTTGGGTCTGTCCATTCTAATTAATTAGTAACTTTCAGGGATAGCTAGGGAAAGTGCAGGGCCTGCAGCTTCATGTAACCATGATTCGGTGACTGCCAGGAGGTCAAGGTTTTTGGATAGTAAAGTGTCTGCTATTTCAGTGGTGTGAGCCACTAAGGACCTGGCATTGATCAAGGCGCTAGATAGAATGGTTACCTTAGGTGTATTTTGGATTTTTATTGGGATGAGTTTAGTCTGAGTAGCATTGTTGCATGGTGTAGTTAGGCTGGGTATGGCTTGGTGTACCATGAAGTCTGTTTATATTGGGGGTTGAAGGCTTTGTTGCTGTGACGTACAGGCTCATAGAGGCGGGGTAGTCTAGCTCAAAGTCTATTGTTTCTATCCACAGTGAGACACGGTGCGTGTTTATGGCAGGAGATAATGATCACAGTGCTGAACATGATGAGGCACAGTAGAGATGCTATCTGGGTCTTGTTAAGGCACATCGTAATGTGTAGTAGTGGAGAACAGAGTGGTTTATCTCAGGTTAGGCCAGGGGCATGGGCTGGTACCAAGGTTTCCTAAGTCATGAGAGCAGCTCAGCGACTGGCAGTAGGCTGTTTTCAGTGGGTGCACACGTCTAGTAATTGATTATTGCAGCTAGGCATGCTAAGCTAAACAGTGGCCTCTGTCAGATGGGCATACAGTAGGCTAAATGGGCTGGTATATAGTACGCATCTCAGAGAAGGCAAAGTGGGCTGATATACAATAGGCAGCTCAGGGCAGGCAGAGTAGGCTAGTACACAATGGGTAGATGGGCACAGGTTAACAAATCTGCATTGCATTGCTGTAGTGGATGGTGTCAGGCAGAGTATATAGTATGCGCAAAGCAAGGGAATTCATAATACTAAGAATGCTAGTATGAGCGTTGAGCTATGGTAAAGTCAGGGGTAGCATCAAAGTAATTTCACTGTAGTGAGTCTTGGTGGTTTCTTACCAGGTTACACAACATCACGTGAGGGCTGGTGGAGAATGGGCAGGGTTTCAGGCCCTGGCCTCTGCAGCCTCTAGACAGGCAATGATCCTTACTGTGAGGATCCTTTGTGGGAGGGCCGGCGCTCGCCTGCTGGCGCGTGATGTGATTGGCCCTTAAGAGGGGTTGCTGGCCAATCAGAGTGCATGTGCTCAAGTTTATGTGCAAACACAGGACAACAAAGTTAGGCAACTTTAGAGGAAGATGCCGGCAGCCATTTTGGATAGGGAACACCTTGTGTGTTCCAATGGAGGCACAACTGTTAAGCACAATTCGAGTGCTTGAGGAGTAGATTTATGCCTGGGATGCAATTACTGCTTATCAGGGTTCACCCATAATTTACAAACCGCAATAGTTCACTGGGACAGTAGCGCATGCAAGCCTAATTCCAGTCTTAAATCTTCTACCGGTTCTGAATCTGGCAAACCCAATAAGGAGCGTAAGACCTTTGCCTCCAATGTTGGTAACCAGGAGATTTCCCTCTTTGGCAAAACCTCAAAGGCGTACAAAATCCCTGGTACAGTTGCAGTCTTGTAGACCAAGAGCTTCGCCTCCAGTGAGCGACAACTCCATTTGTCAATCATTTTTCTGATGGCCAACCATTTAACCCAGGCTTTAGACGTAATAGTATCAGACAAATACAAAAATGACCTGGGCGCCTTTACAAGAATACCCAAATACCTATATGTATCTGTTTGAACCCGTATCATGCATGGATGGAGCAGGAGAACAATCCATATTAAAATCCCCTGTCAAGATGATGTACCCTTTGTTAGTTTGGGCAGACCACTCCCGTAGATTTGCCAGAAGGCAGATCATACAGTATGGCCACTAACGTGCCCCCGGACTCAAATGGAAAACCAGGCAATACAGAAGCAAGGAAATTATGTTTCAAGATGCCATCAAACTGAGTAAGAGAATATTCAATTGTAACCCTGATACAAAGTCCACCTTTAGAGTGGCCCGTAGATGCAGCAGTCGACAGGCAAAAAAGTGTAGTATAACCTTCCATATAGAAGGGGGCTGTTAGCCATGTTTCTTGTAGCAAATAAATATGTGACATAAAGAGTTCATGGCAGCCCAAAGGATTGACCAGAAATGAATGATGGCCACAAGAGTTCCATGATAACATTGAAAAGGAGCTGGGCCGAGATACTTAAGATCATTCAAGGCGATCATGTGCCCTTAGCCAATTTCCTTGCATTCTAGTATGAATGGTATTTTGCTCCTGCATATTTATTGCGGAGGCACTAGCAGCATGATTTTTTTACATATGATATTGCAGAGTCTTGAGTACCACTATACCTAGATAGAGTAGATGATTCACCCTGCACCATATGAGGATAGAACGAAAACACTTAAAACCCAAGTTCATACAGGGCTTTAGCATTCTTGCACACATGTTCAACAGCTAATGGGGAAACAAAAGTTGGCAGAGAATGTCAGGACAGCCCGAAAATTTCCTGCAGGAGGGATGATAGCCCACCAGACCCCTTAAGTCTGCTGGCCCAACAATCTCTTTAGTAACAACTATCAAGCTGGCAAACCCAAGGGGAAAAGAGAAGTGGAAAAAATAACAAATGCAGATTCTTCTAATGCCCTTGTCGTCTGCTCTCTCAAGTATAAGACTTCTTCAGCAGAGAATCTAAAAATGAATCACAAACACATTACTTTCTCAGGACTTCAGCTGCTAAAATGTACTGATAAACTGTTTAATCCAATCCTCCCTTGAATACCTGCTGCCTAAGCTTTAATGCCTTTAGGCTCTTGAAAAGTTCACCAACTGAAATTGTGCTGCTGTTCAGAATCCTTTCAAAGCAACGTCTCTGTAGCTGCTTACTAGCTGGTTGTTCTCTTGCTTCTGCTTTTCACTTAAAAAACATTTTATTGTATTGTTACATTAGTTTGATTGAGTCTTTGTTGGTGCCTATGATACGTTTTTTCAACTTGCTTGGCAGTACATTCAGTTCATTGTATAATGTTACGCGATCTTGCGCAACGCTTCTATAGTGTTTGCTTACTTCAGTGATTCAAAAAGCTCGCTCACTGCTGCGGTGAAGACTGATTCATTAAACACAAGAAAAGGTTTTCTCCATCGGACTACGCACTCGATATGAGGAAACTTCGGTTTACTTCCTGCAACTGCATTACGAGCGGGTAACGAGTCACGCTCGCCACGTCTATGTCCTTTCCTCGAGTATGCTCATCGAGAGGATTACTCGCGCTCAACTGACACGAACGAAAAAAAATTAAGGAAAAAAAGAAAATATTGCCCGAAAGCGACGGTTAATTCATGTACATTAGTTATTTGTTAGTCTTACGCGGCGTCACATGGCCATACGTAAAACATAATTTTCGGTGTCTTCTCGCATTCCCTTCCACCAAAATTCCTTTCGCAATAATTCAAGAGTTTTCTTAAAGCCTGGATGACCAGCTAATGATAAACCGTGACAAGCCTTCATCGCCTCTTCACGTAACTCCTCCGAAGGCATCTCGCATCCACATAAGGTAAACCTACTTAGACTAAACGCACTGGATCCTCGGTTTGCCATTCTCTGAGCTGCTCCTTAGACATCAGTTGCTGAATTCGTTTCCGAAAATCAATCCCCCCTCTGCACCTCTCCACCAATGAAATTCTTCTCCGCCAACAAAGACGTTGGTGCACACAAATCATTCTTTATACTTCCAGGAAAACATCGGGACAAAACATCCACCCTTCCATTCTGACGCCCAGGCTTAAACATAATTACAAAGTCCTATTTGGCAAAGAATAACGACCATCGTAGTTGCCTTGGTGTCAGAGTTTTTGCAGAACAAAGAAATGTCAAATTTCTGTGATCAGTCAAGACCGTCCTCCCAAAAGATAATGCCTCCATTCCTCAAAGGCAGCCTTGATAGCCAAAGTTCTCTATCTGCAATTGCATAATGTCTTTCTGCCGGAGAAAATGTCTTCGAAATGAAAGCCACCGGATGGAGCTGACTAGTTACTGGATGACGCTGGGACAACACCGCTCCCATCGCATAATCGGAAAACGTCAGCTTCCAAGAAAAATGGTTGATCAACGTCTGGATGCAATAGAATTGGTCCGGTAATTAATTTCTCTTTCAAAAACTGAAATGCTCCTTCGGCTTCCTCACTCCACACAAACTTAACTCCCTTTTTCAGTAACCTCGTGATTGGGGTGACAACTTGTGAAAAGTCTTGAATAAACCGACGACAAAAATGTGCAAATCCAATAAAACTCTGTATATCTTTCACTGAAGTTGGATGAGGCCAATCTTTCACCGCTTTAACCATGGTTGAATCCATCTCAAGACCCTCCGGAGACAGCACAAATCTTAAAAATTCCACACGATCTGTGTGAAATGGACTCTTTTCAAGACTAGCGAACTGGTGGTTCTCTCGCAATTTAATCAATACCTTCTTGACATGCTCCACATGCTGATCTTGCTCTTTGGAAAAAATCAATATGTCATCGATATATACCACTACATAGACATCTAAATATTCGCGAAGCACTTGATTGATGAAATTGAAAGGCGGCTGGAGCGTTACAAAGACCGAATGGCATGACTTGATATTCGAAGAGTCCGTAGCGAGTCCTAAATGCGGTCTTCCACTCATGAGACCCTCAAACCCTCACCAGGTGATAAGCTCCTCTGAGGTACAACTTTGTAAATATCTTTGCTCCTTGAATCCTATCAAGCATAACTGATATAAAATGTAGCGGATATCGATTCTTGATCATAATCTTATTTAACGCTCTATAGTCGATGCATGTCCTCAATGTCTTATCTTTCTTTGGTACGAAAAATAAGGGCAATGCCGCTGGCGACTGCGAATGTCGAATAAAGCCCTTAGCAAGATTCTCCTCCAAGTAATACTTCAAGTGCTCGTTCTCTTTCTCAGTAAGGGCGTACATTCTACCACAAGGAATTGGAGGGTCTATCTTACAGTCATATGAGGAGGTAACTCACAAGCTTCCTGTTTGCTGAACACATCCTGAAACTCTAGATAGCACTTAGGCAAAACCCTGATTAAGGCGCATACAAAAATCCCCTCCTGATCTCCCTCCTTAGCCCCCACTGTGCATTGCTCTCTACAATTCTCCAACTTCAATTCCACTGTTCTTTACCCAATCAATCAAGGGATTGTGTAAAGAATGACAATGGCATCCCAAGAATAATCTGTAACTGTGGTGCATCTATGAGCTCAAAGACAATGTCTTGACAATGTCCTTCCCCAATCCTCATTCTCAGCTGACCAGTCATTTGTGTACTCAATCCCGAGGTAAGTTGTGTGCCATCTACTGCTCGGACCTGTTCTGGAGCCCCTTTCTTAACTATGGGCACTCCCAGCTTTCCAGCCAAAGCTATATCCATAAAATTCCCAGTTGCTCCTGAGTCGATTACACACAGTTGATTACACTCGGACCACCACACCTAAGCTTACCTTCCAAAATTAAGGATACGTTGAGTGTGATATGTGGTACTGCTGTCTGAATAGTATTTGCCACCAGTTGTCCTCTTCCTGCGAACGGTAGAAATCGCCTTGGGGTGTGTGGACATCTCCCTACAAAATGAGTACTTTCAACACAATATAAACACAGACTTTCCTTAAGTCTCCTGTCCTTCTCCTCCTTGGTCAGAGGTGGCCTAGCTTGATCTTCCCGCACTGGACCCCTTACTTCTCTCACCGCCTGATTTGTCTTTGTTCGCTCGCTCCTAACCCAAACTCTAGTTTCAGAATAACGTCTCTGCTTTTCTGACCTCCTCTCACTCAACTTAACATCCAGCTGAATGACTAAAGAAATTAAATCTTCACTTGAGGTTGGCCTCTCTACTATGGATGACAAAGCATTCTTTAGCTCTGCATGTAGCCCCCTATAAAAAATGGACACTCTCTTTTCTTCAGGCCATCCACTCTCTAAAACTAACTACCAGAACTGAGTGATATAAGCCACTAACTCAAGATTTCTCTGACGCAATTCTAGTAACTCCCCATCTACACTCTGAGATGACGGTCTCCTCTTAAACATCTTCCCAAATTCAGTTTTAAACTCCATCCAGCTATGTAACTCAGCTGCTCCCTTCTCCACCAAAGATACTGACCATGCAGCTGCTTCCCCCGTTAAATAGGAAATCGAAATTGCAACCTTGGAAGTTCCCGTGTGGAAGACTCTGGCCTACACATAAAGTGCAACTCACACTGCAGACGAAACAACTTATATTTCCTGAAATCACAACCAAATCTTTCCAGAGGTGCTAATGGAGCGGTAATTAAAGATATGCCTGGAGAAACATTTCCCCTCTTATCCTTCTCTGCTGAACCCTTCAACCCCTCTAACTCTCCTTCAGGATATAGTACTGGAGGTTCACTTTCACTTCCAAACTCAACCTTGAGGGCCCAGCAGAATCTATCTTGTGCACCTAACTACTTAATTCCTCCATCTTCACTCCTAAAGACAAAGGTTCCTTCCTTGCTTCTTTCATTTCCTCCCTCATCTCCATCAATATCTTCCCTAAGGCTCCCAATCTCAACCCTGACTCTGGGTCCATCTTCACTCAGGCAGTATTAGTTATGTGGGCCTTTCATTCAGTCAGGTCAGCCCGAAATTTCCTGCAGGAGTGATGATAGCCCACCAGACCCCCTAATGCCTGCCGGCCCAACAATCTCTTTAGTAACAACTATCAAGCTGGTAAACCCAAGGGGAAAGGGGAAGAGGAGAAAATAACAAGGATATTAGTATTATAATACGCGACTACCGCGGCTGCTGTAGTATGCGCTTGTTTCACTACGCCGTGTCCTGCACCTAAGACATGCATTATATGCTTCCAACTGTTTTAACTAAGCACTGAAAGTTATTTCCTAAAACAGTTGCTCTTTAAACATCTTATCACTGTACCTTCTTTTGTTAAACTACTGCACTCTTCAGACGAATATTAAAGTTCACTTAGCTTTGTCTTGGCTTCTGCTGTTTTGCCTTCTCTTCCTTCCTGGAATGGCTTCATAAGATTTCTGCAACTTGCTTCTTCAAGTTCTCAAATAAGAAATTCTAAGATTACTCTCTCTTAAGAAATGATACTGGTATTGCTATGGAAGTTTAAAATACTTTATTTACTGGAGCTATAAAGGCTGTGACCTGCTTTGATAAAAACTTTAATTAAAATGCAGTTCAGAATCCAACAAAGAATTCCAAACTGCATCACTGGCAGCCTTGGCCAGTCAATGCTGTAGAACTGAGCCTCCATCTTGGCCTGGGGGAAACAAAGTCTTCCTGAGGAAAGAACATTAAGGAAAAATTCTCCTAGCCCAATTCAACCACCCTGAACCAGCCTAGGCCTTAGACAGACCTCCCCTTCTAAACTTCCAGAAGAAATGCTTGAAGCGCAATCTGTAGCATGGACCCCTGACAGTATGGTGAGAAAAGTGTGGAACCCTGACAGAGCCCAGTTTGACTGGCTATAATGCTTAGGCTACTCTAATCGTTCAATATCGTCAGAGGAGACCATTTTGAGGTCCGGGATTCAATGCAATATACCCAACAACCAAGATCTATTTAAAAAGGGGCAAGACATGGAAGACTCGAACTCCACAATTTTATAAACTTGCTGGGCGGGAACCCTTTCTAGAGCCGGTGTGTGCAGTGATGCCACTCATGTAAACCATTACAGGGCAGTTGAATTTGCCATTTTAGTTTCTCCCCCATACTAGGTATGGTTTATATCCCGAGAGAGGGAGGCCGTGGTCAAACTGGTTTTTGCACCTTCAGGGCACTGTGAAACCTCACCAGAGGTTGTCCAAGGACTAAAAGCCCCAGGTTGGTGTGTGGCAACATATTGTTGACCTTGCAACATACACAGGGTTCCATGTGAGATCACGGGCTTGGGGATCAGAATGGAAAGTAGGAGGCTGATTCCCCGGCTCGAGAAACACACAGGAATCTGAGACAGTTGGCACAATATATTTTGTGGTTGTGGCCTCAGTTTCATGCAGTAATGTACCATGACTGGTTATGTTTGGACAAAAAGAAAGGACCCAATTATCAAGTGGACCCTGTAGGACAACTTGTCTCACTATACCATCCACCATATCATTATTAACAATAAATTGACCACCATCAAGAGCCTTCTTTCTAAGTGCCAAGTATTGCTTTGGATATTTTCTTATACCCTCTGGTGCTGTAATAATTTCAACGTGTTTACCCCTATGTGATAATTGGGTCAAAATATTTTGTTTACCGCGTTTACCTTTGTTGTTAATATTGGAGAAATTGAGCAAGCTCAGCAGAGATAGCTTCCAAGGCTTGCCCTCTAGTGATCGCCGTGACACTCAGTTTCACCTGGGGGCTCTTGGGTGGTTAGGTCTACAATTTCAGGGCTCTCATGGCGAGGTGGATACGGATATACGTGATTTGACAGTGGCAGAATTGTTCGCGGCGGAATTGACTGTGGTCAATTTCTCTGTGAATACAATTTTCCCGCAGCCAAATCTGGCAAAACTTTGACTCCCCCTAACCCTGCCAATACATCCCCCCAACTTACCTTTTGGCTTCTCCGCTCGCTTCTGACACTGCAGCGTCAGTTCCATCCCTCTTACGCGGGTCGGATCTGACGTGGCAGGGTCTGCGTTTCTTTTTCTTTTTTCCCCCATCCAGTCCTCAGGAAGCAGGGGAAACCCCAGCTACCCTCAAGGCAATCACTACTGATCATGGGGAGCAGGGGACACCCCCAAAACTCCCACTCCCATGTTCAGTATTGATTGCCAAATCTGTTCGAATTAAATTGATCTAGTGGTGCAGGCCGAATTCGGCCAGATTTACCATGCGATCAATTTAATTCGAACAAATTGGGCAATAGCATAGATACCACCTTTACCGATAAACATACATCAGAATCCAAAAAGGCTTGCTTCTTTGCATATTACAATGTCCTTTATCATAATTTAAAAACGTTCTGATAATTAGAACTAGAAACAATAATCGTGTCTACTACAAGTGCCAATATACGATTAGTCTCGCATTGTTCTTCGGCCATTTTTGTACATAATAGAAAAAGGGCATCCAGTTTAATAGTAAGAGCGTTGGAAACAGAAGACTGACGACCTGCTCTATTATGTACAACTAGCTGTGATCCAGAACTAGTTGACGAAGTGTCCAACTCAGACGCTCTCCGAGGAGGAAAAATCCAAAGACGACACCAATTGTTTTCTGGCGGACGTGAGTTTTGTTTCAAACTTAAACATATGTTTAGCAGAGAGTAATTATTATCAATCATGAAAGAGCTATGATGAAGATCGTCCACAGCTATATGGACTATTGTATTGCATGAGGTTGATGTTAGTACAGGTTGCGCAAGCTCATTTCCAGGATTTCCATGTACAGACACATTTACAACGTTATCAGATGCCACAGCCATGTACTCAAGAAAGCCTGTCATTTTCTGCTGGCGCATGTCCTTACAGCCCTAATGGTCTTTCTTCCCTTTTTTTTGTAAGTGAGCAGGTTTACCAGCATTTGCAGCGAGAGGACTGCCGGCACAAGAGTCTGCGCTGCATAAACCGTATCTCACTTGTATGCCTTTTTTTGACACTGCCAGCAATATACTTCTAAAGTCGCTGCAGACCTTTTGGTCCCGGGGGTCCCAGTCCCATGCTCAATGGGTTTGCAAGTCTACACTCGCTTGCTGCACTCATACTAATGTGCATCGTAAAATGCCACACGCTGCTCAGAGGCCAATAGGGCCCGCAGACACTGTTTCCACCGATTGTGTTACCAAGATCTCCCAAGCAGATCAACGGTCAGTACGACCCGCAGTCACTGCTAGGGATAAACATGCCAGCAAAATTATGTGCACAGTTCAGGGGCCAGTATGTCCCATAGTCACTGTTTCAAATAATCGTGTTGCGGAGCCTGTCAAATAGCTCCGAAATTAGCAGAGCCTCCCGTCCTTTCTTCTAGTTACCAAAGTGACTCAGCCGGTGTTAACCCTTGTTAAATAGACCCAACAGTTAAGGCGTGTAGTAGAAGTAAGACGGCGTGGGATTGGAGGGTGGGGCAGTCTGTCCAGGCACAAGTTAGTTGTGTATTTGGGTGAAATGCTTCCAATCCTTAAGTGCTCAGTGGTTCAAAAAAGAAGACCGCTCTGCTCAGAGAGGTGGTTGGCAAAGTGAGCGGCCGCTTCCCAGTCTTCACACGGCGAACCACGGTAAACCACACTCCTGCCGCTCCTAAATAAAGCTGCTCTAGAAGACGCATTGGCTAAATCTATTCCCCCTTTATTAACAACCAGGGCAAGGAATGCGGTTTATGGTTGCATAACACATGTTCCCCCGTCTAAGCCCTAATATAAACAACAAATGTTCAAGGCTCCTAAGAATTATTTCATGCGACATTGCAGGGCTTGCTAGCAGAGCTAAGGACCCAAAATGTATAGAATTTTTTGAATCAAGCAGATATTTTGTTGTTCCAGGATAAATGGTCCTCAAATAAAGTTTATATGGATAATTTTAAGCCTTTAGCGTAAAGGCGCTACCAAGCGTACGGCATAGGAAACGCAGTGGTTTGGCAACCTATGTATCGAATGCCTTGAAATGGTAGCAGGTGCAAGTATGTACTAGTTTGCCCACGCTACTGATTATAGATGTTGTCTAGAAAAGGGAACTTGTTACATATTACAGATTTGGATAATTCATCCAAAAGTGATGGTGGTTCCCTTATCAGAGTTAGTAAATATAATGCATGCAACAAGAGATTCTGCAGACCTCTTAACCAACATCAAATTCTTAATAGGTGGAGAATTTAATTTTAAAATGGGAACTTACAGCGGGACAATGGACAGTGCTGAAGAAGAGGATGCCGCTTTTGGTATCGGCTCACCTAATTTAATAGAGGTCAGCTCTGACTATAGGGGCAAGAAATATGCCAATGCTTTGGTTGAGCTGGGGTTTAGGGCAGTACATGGGAGATTTCCTTCCGACATCCCAGGAAAGCATACTTTTGTAAATGCCAAATTCTGTTCAACAATTGTTTATTTTATTCTGGGGGTGGAACACGATCATGTGTTAAAGATTTTGAGGTGGTCATTAGTATAGAAAGCGATCACGATCCTCTTGTTCTGACATTAGGGTTTATGCAGGAATTTTCTCCCCCAGGGAATTAAAATGAGGGTGGCGGTAGCATTTGCAAAACCATCCGTTCCAAAAAGAAATCAACCCGGAGCAGCAGGTTCCAGAGGTTATGGGCCTCATTACGACCCAGGCGCTAATGGGTTAACGGCGCCGTAAAAGGCTGCGGCGCCGTTAACCTATTAGTGCCTAATTACGAGGCCCCTTTGCAGGACCCGACCTTAACGGCTGGTGTAGACCAGCCGTTAAAGTAGGGACCCGCAAAGGGACCTTGGTGCTAATTACGGTGCCACAATTTGCGGCACCGTACTTAGCGCCTTCCCCATTCCCGTTGAGCCCTATGGGGCAAAAATGGGAATGGGGAAGGGCCATGGAGGAAGGGGGAAATACCGCCCGCCAACCTTGTAATGGGGTGGTAATTCCCCCTTTCTCCATGGCAGAGTCGGTAACTTACCGGCATGGACCATGGTGCTAATAGCACCATGGTCTTCCGCCAGGGTCGTAATGAGGCCCTATATATGCCTCTTTTGATGATATAGAGAAATGCCTGCATGCTGTTAATACTGATGAAGCTAAAAGCTTGGCTTGGGGGAACATAGTATCAGTAATTACTAGGGTGTTTCAGAGAGTGCAATTTAGGGCAATAAATACATCAATGGATTAATGAGGATTGTAAAATGGCTAAGCAAATGCTCCTGACCACACTGAGAAAGCAAGTTAGAGTCCAGGAGGAATTAATTATGGCTAGGGCCTATTACAAGAAGACCCTAAAGTTAGGGAATTTGAATCAGCAGTGCAAGCATGTTGAATTTAGAAAGGGCAGTGGCCACAGGTAACCAGAAAGTATATTGGAGAATAATTGCAGAAGGATTAAGCACTTGCAATATACCCACAAACGAGCAAATGGACTTGTTAGGCGAGGTTAAGTGGATACATTTTCCGCAAGTGTACAATGTAATATGTCCAGAACAGAGGAATTGTGATCTGGTAGCTGACCAAGCACATTCTCCGGAGTATGAGTTGGGGAATTGCAGTGATGCCACTATGGCATTTTCTATGAGTGAAGTAGTGAAAGCATTAGCTTGGATGGCAAATGGAAAATCTGCGGCCCGGATTTGATCCCAATTGAATTTTGTAAGTATGAAAGGGCAGTCTTGGTGCCTATAGCCACCACGGTATTCAATATGGTACTGCATCAAAGACTCACACCGGACTCCTGAAAGGAGGCAATTGTAATACCAGTATTTAAGAAAGGAAATAAATATGATACGGCTTATTACTGGGCAATTTATTTGATCGATACTTCCACAAAGTGATTTGGCTGAGCACTGCAATGTAAAATCATGGACTTGGTAAGAGATAACCACATTTTGACAGAGTACCAGTATGGCTTTCGAGAAGGTATAGGTATTTCGGATCAAATCATGAACCTAAGTTTAGTCCTGGACAAGCACATCTGTGGCTATAAAGGTACATTATACTTGCGGGTTCATGGACCTTTCAACGGCATTTCACTGTATTAACCGTGACAAGCTTTGGAAAGTTTTATGTGCATTGGGAATGCTGGGGGGCAACCTTACAAGTTCTTGTTGCACTGCACTGAAATTTATCGGCAAGAGTGAGGATGGTGACTCAAGGTAAATCAACTTGGGCCTTTCCAGTATCCCAAGGTGTGAGACAAGGGTGCGTTTTAGCCCCAAAACTTTTTAATCTTTATATAATCTCACTACAGTGTGCACTGTCTAAATTGATGAGTGACATACCCAAGATGGCTGGGCCAAATGTATGTGTGCTATTGTATGCCGACGATACAGTACTGATGGCAAGGACAAAGCGCGTCCTTCAAACACTGGGTTGAATAGATACATGGACAACATTATTTGACAATTAATGTAGATATATCGAAGGTAATGTGTATTAGTGCCAGTAAACCTTTGGGGAATGCAATACCAATTGAAGGCAAGAAATTGGAGTGGGGTTGTTCGTATTGCTATTTGGGCGTAACAATCTCTTGTGACTTGAAGTGGGATTTGCACATTAAACAACAAGTGATAAAGGCTTCCCAGATAAATGGCTCCATTGTGCAGTATGGCATGAACCTTGGTGGGCTTCCACTACATCACACAGTTCGGATCTAAAAGGCTAAATCTGTACCTTAGTTGACCTATGGTGCAGCCACTTGGGGTTATTATTCCACAAAGGAGCCTCAAGTTATCGAAAGTCAGTTCTTGAGAAAAATCATGGGGGTGCCTCCTGCATGAAGAATGTGATTTAATGTATACTGAGGACCTCATATCTTTGTGACCATTGCTTTATTGGTTGTGATTATGGGGAAATCCGCACTTATCGTTAACAAGACACTTTAATGAAGATGTTATGTTTTCAAACATTCATGCTTTTCCCCTTGGTTAAAAGACATTAGATCTTCTTATCTTCTTTGCATACTCGCCATCTTGTAAACTTCTTTACCAAGGAGTTAATTGTTAGCAATGGGATAAGAAGGTTACTGGTGGCGAGATTCCTTTGTCTTAAACATATAGTCAGGAAGGAAAGCGAGCTTAAAAAACAGATGGCCTGATTCACAGAACAGTTTCCTATGGGAATGTGCCATTATAAAACGATTCAGTGAATCAGGCCCAAAGTGTCTTATTTTATCATAAGATCGTCCCTGTTGCTGTCAGGCCAGGCTATATTCAAAGTTTCTCAAATCCGAGGAAACAGGCAATTCTTCTCTGTTTTAGAACAAACCTATTATTTCAGGGAGAAAATGTCGGCTTTTCGGTGGGTGAACCTATTACTGATTGCAAATGCAGTTCCCTCTGGTCTAATGCAAACAATCGCCAGCATTCTTTGATTTTTTTGCCTATTTATGCAGTTCTACGAAAGACATTCATTTTAGCAATATTGAGAGCCCAGGGAGTGAGACATCTTATGATAGTCGTTCGGTTGTTTTTAGCAATTCACAACTTGTTTATTGCACAGTGTGTTTATTCTTTTGAAAGCCACTTTCATTGAGAAGTCAGCTGTTGTAAATTTGGCAGTGTATGTTTTTAATGATTTTATGATGAATGACATGATGAAGTATGTTCATTTTTGGGGGGTGATAATGTATAGACTGTGTTTTATATGGTTTTATTAATTGATGGAATGTTTATTCCCGAATAAAGGGGTTTATTGATTGATGCAATGTGGCCCCATTGTTTGACAAATGTACTTGTGGGTTAGCCCCCCCCCCCCCCCCCACCCCAATCTGCTTCCCCAAACCCTGCTTAGAGGGGTTGGGCTTGCTGGCATGGGGTAGAATTCATAGAATCACCCCTGGGTTCAACTTCCACCTGAGAACCATTTCCAAACTAATGATGTGTGATGGCATTTCCTTTCACCACCTACAGCATGCATAGGAGAAG
Organism: Ambystoma mexicanum; assembly: GCF_040938575.1. Lineage (NCBI taxonomy): Eukaryota > Metazoa > Chordata > Amphibia > Caudata > Ambystomatidae > Ambystoma > Ambystoma mexicanum. Next base: position 602,546,478 of record NC_090940.1, read on the forward strand.
CCCTGTATCCGCGGCTATAAGCAGATCATGTCAGTTCATGTGAATTAGAATGAAGGAATTCACTTTTAATTGGATGTTGTTTGCTTCCCAAAGAATGTGCTGCCTGTGCAAAAAGCTGCTGCTCGAACTCTGTGTATATTTCTGCGCTTTAATCGGAAACAAGAGCAAAGGCACGAAATCATTCAGAAAATCATTGAACGTGAGTAATATATTTCACTTGTTTTATTTTAAAGTAATGTTTTTTTTTCTTCCTCTAAATATCTTTAGAAATACACATTGGGCCTCATTACGAGTCCGTCGGTAACCATGCCGAAAATTCTGGCAGGTTACTGCCGGACTCGTATTACCATTCCGCCTCCGTGATTGCCGGAATCACCGGGGCATTACAACCCTGGTGACCCGGTAATTCCGGAGGCGGAATTCTGTTAATCCCCATTCCCATGGAGTCCTATGGGACTCCATGGGAATGGGGAAGTGGAAACACCGGCACCATTCTGTAATGGTGCCAGTGTTTCCATGTCCTCCTGCAGGCGGGTGGTGTTAAAACTGCCAGGTCAGACCTGGTGGGAGTGACACCTCCTGCCTGCAGGACTCTTAATCAGCCGGTCCGGAAAGAACGGTGGTGGCGGAATTACCACCACCGTTCTTTCCGGACCGGCTGACTCGTAATGAGGCCCATTGTCTTGATGGATTTTGTGATTCCTTTGGCCTGTACTCAACACTGCAGGTTTCTTCCCCACAACCCCCTTTCCTGCGCTACATGGTCACTGAAGTGGTAGTGGAGCGCTACCAGACTATCAGTTCACAGTGATTTGCAGTTAAAAGATTTGGGAAACAATGTTATATTGTAACGTACCATGAAAAACATAGTGTAAACATTGCCTCAGATTTCTTTGAGCCTATAACTAAGTCAGAAGAAGTTGCTATTCATATTTTAAAGGGGAACACTATGGATTGTTTCCAGGGTTTCCAAACAAAAGCTCATGATATACAGGTGAATGTAGCATAAAATCTCCATTCTAACGATATTCATGAGTCACTGAGGAATGATTTGTCCTAGAAGCAACAAACTACAAGAGGACTTATAATATATTTTTTTCCAACACTTTATTTATTCATTTTACAAAATAACCAACAAGTAACTAATACGAGAATTCCTTTAATAGCAGAGTTACAATTCCTTTCTGAATAATAAAGATTGCCCACGCTATCAGCTCAGGAAGTCTTCATTCGATTAAAGACAAGGAGGCTTGCATTATGCTTTACTTTCTTTTACTTGCTGCCACACCAGCACTTTAAAACTTAACTTTAATACTGTACATTTATCTTCTTACAAAACCACAGTTATGGAAAACGAAAATGGACCGGTTTAAACGTTTGTTTCACATCTGCGTGTGATCACTGTAATCACCCGGGAACTACTAGTCCCATGATACTCATGTCTCTGGTAGTCCAATCCTCCCAGCTCTGCACCTATCAGAGGGCAGCCTTCTGTATAAGAACCCTTGTGCCCAGGTCCTTTCCTCTTTCTTTGTGTCTGGCCCTTAAACTCAATAGTCTCTTCGCCAACGGAGCAATCCTCTCGGGGTGAACTGTTAACAATCCTCGGAACTGGGGGGGGCGTGGCTTGGAAGCCATGTGAAAAGACGCGTCTGTACGGGGGCTCCCGCAGATCCGTACATTATCCGACTGAAAACCGTGCAAGGACCGATGCGATTCGGTTGAGAAGGTGCTGACTGCGTACATGAAGTTCGGCTGCACGTGTGGATACATTTTTATCTGGGTCCGCACTGCGGAAGTGTGATTAGAGGCCGGGTGAAGAATTGGAGGCGAGACCTCGACGGATGAGAAAATGGCCGCCGCCGCTTGACGAGGGGACAAAGGAGTGGGGGATCGGGACCCCAGCGGCGGTTTCCACAACGCACGTGCGCCCTCGGGTCGTTACGAAGGGTGCAGCGCAACCCGGCCCACCTTGGGACAGCGGTGGACAACAACAGTCGCGAAGATGGTCGGGTGAGCCGGAGAACAAAGGATCCCCAAGACGGAATTGGGGTGAGTGGACCTGAGCGTGGCCCTTCTGACGGGAGACATGTCGAACAAGCTGAGAGCAAAGAACAAACAGCCCACGCTCGACGAATACGCCAAGACGCCGCCCGGCCCAGACGGAGCCAGGAGCAAGGAGAAGGCTCAGGCCAAGGAGATGGCCGTCGGGGGTGCGAACCAAGAGGTCCTCGCTGCGATCGCAGATCTGAAAGCGACGTGGGAGACCAAGCTCCAGCTCGCAGTGGCCGAACTGAAAACCGCGATGGAACTACAGGTTGGGGCGGTGCAGGAGGACGTGAACCTCCTAAGGCACGACGTGCGAGCCCTGGCAGAGCGCACGGAGACCTTGGAGAAGGAGATGGGCCCTACCGCGGCGGACTGCGCCGCGCACAAGCATGATCTCCATGCCTTGGTGCAACGTGTGGGTAACTTGGAGAGTAGGGCTGAGGAGGCGGAAGGACGCGCCCGGAGAAATAACGTCCGCATTGTGGGCCTGCCGGAGGGGGCTGAGGGCCAAAGTCCCACGGAGTTTATTGAAAACTTGTTGCTGCAGGAGATCACGGGGGGCGCCCTGTCGCAGGGGTTTGCGGTGGAGAGAGCGCACAGGGCCTTGACTAGGAGGCCACCGCCGGGAAATCCGCCCAGGCCTGTGATCGCCAAGATCCTCAATTACCGGGACCGGGAAAGGATCCTTGAATACTTTCGCAAGGGGGGCACTATACGACGAGGAGGGGCGACCATAACTGCCTACCCTGATTATACCCTGCAGGTACAGCGCAGTCGCATGAACTTTGGAGCGGTTAAGAGGCGATTGCGGGAGGCTAGGTATAAATACATGTTACTTTACCCGGCCAAACTGAAGGTTCTCTTTAAGGACAAGATGCTGTTTTTTGTCACTCCGGAGGATGCCATGGAGTGGCTGGACGCGCAAAACTGCCCTCAGGAGCCAGATGTTCGGACGGCTGTTGGAACGGGACGAGATAAGTGACGCTGCGGGCCCGGTTGGGCTATGAACATTGGGACTGGAATATAGTCTGTGACTTTGTGTGAGAACATGTACGCGTTAGGTGTTGGAAACATGGTCTGCGTGCACGGATACGAATGCGAGGGAGAGGAGCCTCCAGGGGCCGTTCTTTGTACCCCAGTTTGAGTTTAGGTTAGTCACTGCTAGTGGGGTGACACCCCGTCGGGTTCTCTGCTTGGGTTTCCAGAGAGAACCGAACACAGGGATGCCTGAGATCCAGGGATGGAGCTGGGCAGTTGGTTGGGTTAGGGGTGTGTGGTGTGTTAGTTTTTATATGAGCCTGGGGGTGGAACTGGGAATGGGTGTCTGCGAGGTGGGGGGGAGGCGGGTGGGAGCTACTGATAGACCATGGGGGACCTTAGAATGCTAACGTGGAACGTTAGAGGGCTTAACAGCTACCTAAAGCGAAACAAGGTCATGTTGTACCTGAAGAGGCAAAAGATAGATGTGGCCTTGTTACAGGAGACGCATCTGACGCGGGAAAAATTGGAACTAGTGGGAAGGAAGTGGAAGGGGACCGTAGTGGGTTCTACATATTCTGCCTATGCTAGAGGAGTGCTGGTTTGGGTGGCACCACATGTCCCGTTTAAGCTGCTTGGGGAGGTTGTGGAGTCTGATGGGAGGCTGGTCATGGTAAGGGGGCTTGTGGAGAACAAAGTAGTGTGTATTATAAACACTTATGCTCCCAACCAGGACACGGCGACATACTTTAGGACGCTGTGCACGAGACTTAGCGATGGGATGGGGGGTACGGTGATTTGGGGCGGGGACTTCAATTGTGTTCTGAACCCCAGGGAGGATAGGTCAGACGACAAGATAGCCAAGCCCAGCCCGGCGGCTAGAGTATTGCAGACGTTGCTGGCAGACTTTGGCCTGGTAGATGTTTGGAGAGCGAGTCACCCTGGCGTGAGGCAATACTCGCATTATTCGGCCCCGCACCAACTGCACACGAGGCTGGATTACTTCTTTGTCACTCTGGACGTTGTCGCGGAGTGCGACCAGATAGACTACAGGGCGAGAGTCCTCTCGGACCACTCGCCCCTGGTCTTGCGATGGCAGCTTTACCCCCCACGAGCGCGCATTCCAACATGGCGCCTTAGGGCAGAAGCGCTCAGGGATCCAGTCTTCCGAGAGGATATGAGGGAGGAGATAACTGCTTACTTTGAGGTGAATACAGGGAGTGTTAAGTCGGCTGGTACTTTATGGGAGGCCTTTAAGGTTGTAATGCGGGGGGTCGCCATTGCGAAGTCCAAGGGGTTGATGGGGGGAGTCCTGGCCGATCTGCATATGGCCGAGATTGAGTTGGAAAGAGAGTTGGAGGAGGGTGGAATCGATACGGAGGCGGTCTCTGCCCTGCAGCAGAGGTGTGCGGAACATTGGGACAGGCTCTGTAATCTAAACTACAGAAAGTATATTGAGAGACTACATGCGGGGGGGGACAAAACGGGCAGGCTTCTAGCTTGGCTTTATAAGAGTGAGACCCCGAGGTCCCCGATCCGATCGGTGATCACTGAAAAGGGTGAAGAGGTGGATACCCAAGAAGGTGTAAATGGGGCATTCGCGGAATATTATCAGGCATTATACGAGGATCGTGAGGGGGGAGCCGGGAGGAGATAGATGAAGTACTCGAAGACATAGGTCTGCCCAGGATAAGTGATGAAGAGCGAGAGGAGTTGGATGCTCCGATCACTCTGGAAGAGTTGAAAGAGATTGTGAGGCAGTTACCCACTTGCAAGGCCCCAGGGGCGGATGGGTTCCCCAGTGAATTTTATAAAGCGTATGGAGAGGAGGTGCTCCCGCCCATGCTGGAGATGCTTAATGAAGCATTCGAGGTGGGGCGGCTGCCTGAATCGCTCAGGGAGGCGATTATAATACCGCTCCCCAAACCCAATAAGCTGGGACACGGTTGCGGCTCCTATCGGCCCTTGTCGATGCTGAACCAAGATAGCAAGATCCTAACAGCTGTCCTGGCGGCCAGAATGCGGAGGGTGATCGGCAAGTTGATCCATCCTGACCAAACGGGCTATGTCCCGAACAGGAATATCACTCACAATCATAGACGCCTTCACAGGGTGGTTGAGGGGGGATGTAGTGACGAGAGCGAAATGGCGATAGTGGCGTTGGACGCGGTTAAAGCGTTCGACTCTGTTCGATGGCCGTGGTTGCTGGCGGCTTTGGGACGGTTTGGACTGGGACCAGGCTACATTAGGTGGGCCGAGATGTTATATAGTGCACCTCTGGCCAGGGTCCGCACGGGTGCAGTGGTGTCAGACAGATGGCAGTTGGGCAGAGGCACTAGGCAGGGGTGTCCTTGGTCCCCAATGTTGTATATATTGGCCCTCGAACCCTTAGCAATTTACCTTCGGCAGCAGTATGACCCGGTGGGTATTGAGGTGGGAGGGGAGTGTCACCTTATATCCCTGTATGCAGACGATATGCTGCTATACCTGAAATACCCGGAAGAGAATTTGCAGTATGTCCTGGAGGTAATGGAGAGGTACGCCTGGCTCTCCGGCATAGCAGTAAACCCCCAGAAATCCATACTATTTCTGCTGGGCGGTTATGTGGGGACACCCGTGGAGAGGTTGCCGGTGCTGCAGATCCCGTGGGCAACGCGCTCCTTCCGGTACCTGGGTATGGACGTGTATCACACGACCGAGGAGGAACATAAGCATAATACCGAATTAGCTGTGGGGAGGATTGAGAAGTGCATGAGGTTCTGGGAAAGATTGCCTTTAGCGATGATGGGCCGGGGAGCTATGCTCAAGATGGTGGTGCTGCCCAGGCTTTTGCACTACTTTAATAACATACCTTATATGATACCTAAGAAGTTTTTTGTGAGGTTACATAGTGTATGTAGGGATTTCCTATGGCACGGAACACGCAATAGAGTTGCATTGTGGAAACTGCAGAACTTTTACGAGAAGGGTGGCGTGAAACTGCCGAACTTTGAGGCCTATTATGTGGCTGCGCAATTGCAATATGTGGCCAGGTGGCTCTCGGATGACGAGACCCCTGAACACAGGCTGCTGGGGAGGGACTGTTCCCCCTTTTATTTGCGGGAGGTGATCTGGGTGGCCAAGGCCTGTATGAGGGAACGTCCTAAGATGCTGGCCTTGGGTAGGGACATGTGGCGGCGAGCCTGCCGGATGATGGGCGACCCCTCGCCGTGTGTGCCGCAGTTACCACTGGTCGCACTGGCGAAGGGAGACGGGCAGCTAAGAGCAATCCTTCGGACATACTGGGAATCTGTGGGGTTGGTCACCATGGGAGACATCTGGCAGGACGGGGCCCTTATGGAGTTCGAGGAACTAGAGGCGGTGTCGGGGCTGCACACGGGTCAATACGTAACATATCTTAGGGTGGTGCGGGAGATACGGAGTATGTGGCCTGAAGCTACCTTGGCCGATGAACCGGATGCTACGTTGGAGATAATATACGACACATCGGAGGGTGGGCATGAGGTCTCCAGGTTGTATGAGATGTTAATGACAAAGGTTGGGAAGGATTTGGGGCACTTGCGACTGGAATGGGAAGCAGAGATGGGGGCCCCGATGGCGGATGGGTTGTGGGAGCGCGCCTTGGGGTACCACAAAATAGTATCGAGGAACGCCAGGTTTAAGCAGATACAGCTCTATATTACGCACAGGGCATATATGACCCCCCTGAGAATATCCAGATTTCGGGATGCTGGGCGCTAGGCGTGCCCCAAGTGTAACGAAGAGAATGCGGACATGATACACATGTTCTGGGCGTGCCCAGTGATCGCAAGTTATTGGGGTGAAGTGGCGCAGAGGCTGGCGGGAAGAGGTATTACACTCGAAGTGGATTCAGCCTGGGCCTGTCTGCTGGGGGGGTATCCCAGAGCGCGTAAGCTCCGACACGTTGAGAAACTTAAAGATCTGGTTTATGTGCTTGCCAAACGTAGGATTGCCATGGGGTGGAAGGAATGTCATAAGCCACTAGTTGAGGTCTGGTGGCGAGATCTCCAAAAATGGGCAGATGCTGAGACAGCGGCGTGGCGGGATGCCAGTATGGCAGGGGAGGAGGAAGAAACGGGCTCCCTCACGGCATGGAAGTCATTGATAGCCGAGCTGTTTGGGACAGGGTCGGCCTCGGCTGGATCTGAGGGCGATGAGGCCCCACCGCACGGAGCGGATACCGATGGCGGACACCACACAGGCTCATAGGGGGGAGGGTTGGGGATTGCATTTTTGTTGTTGTTTGGTGTGTTTTATTTATGTTCTGTTGTATTGTTGTTTGGTTTACTTAAAATGAAAATAAAAATATTAAAAAAAAAAAAAAAAAACAATCCTCGGAACTGGAGGCTTTAAGGTCAAACGCGACCAACTTGAAAGAAACATTACTCCATTTTGCGAGGTTCTTCATCCTGTAGTTTTCTGGTCATCTCCTAAAAGGAATGGAGAGTCATTATGAGGGTGGGAATGAGCAATGGTGTTACAAATTTAACCACATGCCAATGCAACTGATATGTTACTATTCTGGGTGGGATATAATGCTCCCCTCCATGTCTTTAATAGAATGAAGACTTCCTGAGCTGATAGCGTGGGCAATCTTTATTCTATGACAAGACAGGAGGCTCGCATTATGCTTGTTCAACGCTGTTCACCACCCTATTAGGTATTTCCGATACAGGCTTAAAATAGAATGTCTTGAAGGTTGACTCAGAGGACCAATCTGCTGATTTCATAATGTCTTGTAGCGACATCCCTGTAGTAAAAGCTTTTGAAGCCATCGCCCCCCTGGCTGAATGCACGCCAAAAAGAGACAAGTGAATCCCTGCCCAATGCATTATTTCTCTCATCCATCTAGCAATGGTCGCTGATGCTACTGCATGATAGGGCTTCCTGCGCGCAATGAGTAGCTGGGTCACTCCCTGTGGCCTAATATGCGCTGTTGCTTTCTCATAATCTTTGATACATTGCGCTACGCAAAGCTTTATATTACTAGTGAAGTACGGGTAGTCGATCCCTCTCGAATCTGTCTTTGTCCGTTTAGTAATGGTAAAAGATATGCCGTCCGGATAGAATATTTTCCTATCGATTTTCAGAGCTTTGACATCAGAAACACTCCTACAGGCTGTAAGGCAAAGCAGCATGGCTAGCTTTCCCGATAACTGAGATCGGGACAAGTTCTCGTTATCGGGCCATGTAAGAAAGAGGTGAAAAACTTCTCTAACATCCCACAAAACTTTGTACTTGGGCATAGGTGGTCTTTTGAGCTTCATCCCCCTGAGTAGACGTACAACTGCTGGGTGCTCGCCTACCGCGGTACCGTCTATCTCATCGTGGCCCGCCGAAATGGCTGACCTATACACTCCCACTGTTCTGAAGGCGCCGCCTTCTTGAAATTTGAAAGCTAGGAAGTTGAGGACTTCTACTAAAGGGGCTGAAACGGGATCCAACTCGTACTCGGAACACCACCTGGACCACCCATTCCATGCCGCACTATAGCTCCGAAGGGTGGAAGGCGCCCAGGAGTCTCTGATACAATCTGCAGCGAGTTGTGAAATTCCTGGCAAGTCCCATCTTTTCCTGAAACCCTGCATGCTATCAAATGTAGCGAGCCCGCGGTCACTAGCGGGTGAGGATGGGTCGAGAAGAAGGTTCGGCAGCTGAGGCACTATCCTCGGAAAATCCGTAGAAAGTTCCATCGCTACTGGAAACCAAGGTTGTGCCTTCCATATGGGGGAGCATCATCACAATTTCTGCTTGGTCTCTGCGAACTTTCGCTAGAGCTCTCGTGATCATAATGAACGGCGGGAAGGCATCCGGGTCTATCCTCCAGCTGAAGTACCTTGATGTCTGGGCGTTCAGTCTGGACGCGAACAGATCTATGTGTAGGGGCCCACATAGATTCTGCAATCGCTGGAAGACTTGGGGGTGTAGTTTCCAATCGCTGGAGTCCACAAGATAACGTGAATTCCAGTCTGCTACTTCGTTCTGCTTGCCTGGTAAGTATTCCGCTGATACGGAGATTCTGTTTTGAAGACAGTAATGCCAGAAATTCTTCGCTAACTCGGCTAGCATTTTGGATTTTGTGCCTCCCAATTTGTTTATGTAACGCACTGCGGAGATGTTGTCCATCTTGAGCAGTACGCAACATTTCACCTTGTCTTTCGTAAAAACGCGCACTGCGAAAGAGCTCGCTAACAACTCGAGACAATTTATATGGAGGTGTAACTCTTCCTCTGACCACTTCCCTCCTGTCTGCACATGTTCACATCTGGCTCCCCAGCCTGACCTGCTTGCATCTGATTCTATTACTAGTTCTGGGGCGTCGCCAAAAATGGCGCGGCCGCTCCAGGCCTCCATATTCTCTAGCCACCAGTTGAGCTCTGTGAGGGCTTCGCGGTCCAAATTCACTAATTGATGGTATCGCAGACCTCCTTGTAGATGTTTTATCTTGAGCCTTTGCGGTGCTCGATAATGGAGAGGACCCGGAAATATCGCCTGAATGGAGGCTGCTAGAAGACCTACTACTCTGGCTAGTTTGCGAAGGTAAATAGTCCCTTTCGCTAGAACTACTCTGAGTTCTTTCTGGATCGCTCTCACTTTGTGACCCGGGAGCTCGAGGGAGGCTTTCACTGAGTCTATTGTGAAGCCTAGAAAGTCTATCCTCTGGACAGGACGTAGTTGGGATTTGTCTAGGTTCACTAGGAATCCTAGCGAGGTGAGGAGTGAGAATACCCATTAAACGTTCTTTGCTAGAGTAGCTTTTTCTGATCCGCAGACGAGAATGTCGTCTAGATAGATGATGATACGTATGCCTCTCTCTCTGATGGCTGCTGCCACCGGTTTCATGAGCTTTGTGAAGGCCCAAGGAGCGGAGGACAGACCGAACGGGAGACACGTGAATCGCCATACTTCTCCCTTCCATCGGAAGCGCAAATATTTCCGATAAGTTGCTATCGGAATCGTTAGGTATGCGTCTTTGATATCTAGACGAGCTAGCCAGTCTCCTGAGCGCAGAAGGTCTCGGAGAAGATGAATCCCGTCCATCTTGAAATGGTTGTATAACACCCATTAGTTTAAATCTTTCAGATTGATTACTGGTCTTATTTTGTCCCCTTTGTGAACTAGGAACATGTTGCTGAGGAAACGGGGGATCTCTCTGGAGTTTGCGCTCTATCACATTTTTGCTTTCTAGTTTGCTGAGCTCGCTGTGCAGGAGCGCTGCTTCCTCTTGCGCCATAACTATGGGGCGGGGTTCTGTTCTCTGCATTGGCGTACCTATAAACTCTATCTGTAGGCCTGTTACTGCCTGTAGGACCCATGCATCGCTTGATAATGCTTGCCATTCGCGCAGGTATTGGAGGGTTCTTCCTCCCACTCTCCGACATGCTGTACTCACCGGCTGCTGCCCCTGGTTGTCTGTAAGATCCTCTTCCCCTGCGGCCTCTAGGGAACCTCGATCTAGCCGGGATGGAGTCTTGTTGTCTGGAGTCCCAGTACTGGGCGTGCTGATTGTAGGGCCTTCGTTGGGAGTTATAGCGACCGGACGAGCGACCCCTATGTAGTCCGGTCCCGGCAAAAATCCGTCCTGGAAAGATTTTTCTGATTGAAGTCTGGGCCTTCCCTAAAGCGGAATAAGTTCCTACGAACTGCGCCATTTCTTTAGCGAACGCCTTGCCGAACAACAGACCTTTGGCGCCTTCGCCCGCTTCGTAGGTGGCCAGGTCGCTCAACTTGTTGTCAATCTTCAATAAGATTCCTCTTCTTCTTTCCGAAGATAAGGCACGATTGGCGTTGCCCAATAGGCATAATGCTCTTTGCGCCCAGTGGCTCAGGACGGTTGTGTCTATTGGCATACCTGTATCTTTTGACCTCCCAGCGAGGTCCATCATTTTTGCTAATGGACCCTAAATGTCCAGGAGCTTATCCTGACATCCTTTCCAGGCTCGGTCCACGCCTTTCCTGATGTCTCTAGCTGTTTTGGTCACAAACGTAACCATCTTAGGGTTTAAGTCAGGGGTTTCTGTTAGTTTATTCGGCAGCTCTGGACTAGGACACTCGGATCTCATTCTCGATCTTACCTCTCTTTCTAGAGGTTTTCTGATATGCTGAGCCATGTAGAGTGCCACTCTAGGGGAAGGTACCCATTCCGAGGAGTTAGGGTGCCGGATGGCTTCGGGGTTGAACAGGTCTGCCGTATCTTCTATGATTTGGGGGTCTTCCACACCTCTACTGATATCTTCTTCCTTGCCCCCTTCATCATCGGGCGAATAGCTCTCGTCATCGTCCCCTAAATTGTACACCCCTGAGGTCTATCCTGGCCGTCTCTGTTCTTTGCCAGGAAGGCTTCTTTAAGCCTGGTGACAGGGTCGCCTGTCAATTGGGGAACAGTGTTAACCCTTTCAGTGTTGCCCGGGGGGGTGAAAGAGGGCTTGCTCTTCCGGGCTACTTTACACCCCTTCTTCTCAACCCCTTTTTGGGGGTGTCCTGCTGATGTTCCTTCATCATGGTTACTAGCCCGTCTTTTCCTGGCTGTGCTCTGTTTCTGTTGTTCAGCCATTATCATTTCCAGAGTCTCCTATCTCTTCGTAATGGGCTGCACCCCTTGAGAGACCGCCTGCTGCAAGGAGTCTCTGAGTACCTTCTTAAAACTGTGTCAAGTCTGATTCTTGCTGGGAAGGATCCTCTTCCCACTCTTCTTGACTACACTCCGGAGAAGTGGAAGGGGTGTTGGTGGGGGTGACAAACTGAGCCATAATCGAGGTGTTGGCAGGGCCAACTGTGTGGAAGTCAGCAGATGAAGGCTCTTCAGGCTCTACACACGTTTCTGAGGAGAAATGTAGTGTGTGCCTGTAAACCGCGTCTTGTGTTTTATAAAGTATTCAAAAGATATATATATATATATATATATATATTTTTTTTTCGAAATGAATCTGGAGCTCTGGTTAACTACTTCCCTCGTACGCGACTGCAAGCGCAATGTTAGCGGAAGCTAGAATCCCTGGGGAAGCTGGGAAAAACCTGAGGGGGTTCCTGCTCCCACAGGTCCTAACGGCCGCCGAGTCCGCCGGCGCCGATTAATACAGAGCGCGCGGCTCCGGCCCTCACTCGCTCTTCACAACACTCGAACCGTCGTGAAAGAAGTCTAACGCGCGCTTACTGAATGTAATACGCTGCGCAATGCTCGCACTACGCGTTCAGGTAAACTCTTTTGAGGAGAATGAAACTAATTCCATGCGCGCTACGGTTTAATGCCATACTGATATACACATATTACAGAAATTATAGAAATATATACGTGACTAACAATCCTTCTATAAGCAAAGATGGAGAAAAAATGTCACTTATCTTATGGCATCAAAAAGAAAGAGGAAAGGACCTGGGCACAAGGGTTCTTATACAGGAAGCTGCCCTCTGATAGGTGCAGAGCTGGGAGGATTGGACTACCAGAGACATGAGTATCATGGGACTAGTAGTTCCCAGGTGATTACAGTGATCACACGCAGATGTGAAACAAACGTTTAAACTGGTCCATTTTCGTTTTCCATAACTGTGGTTTTGTAAGAACATAAATGTACAGTATTAAAGTTAACTTTTAAAGTGCTGGTGTGGCAGCAAATAAAAAAATAAAGCATAATGCAAGCCTCCTGTCTTGTCATAGAATCAATGAATACACTAACACAACTTAAGAATCCTATGATACAAGCTTGTACTAAAATTACTGTAATATGGCACAATCCCACTAACATACATTGTCCTTGGACATAATACCCACAGAACACATCGAACAGTGACACAACATCAAACAAAAAGAATGAGAAAAGAAAAAAGGAAAGAGTAACCTACTTCACACACAAGTGATTAAATACCTCCCCACCCTAGAGGCTGTTAAAAGGAGACCAGAGTTCTAAGTAATCATCCTCTTTATTTCGTTTTTGAAACAAGACCTTCTCAAAGTCAGATAACACTTGCACATTGCTCACACATTTCTCCACTAACATTTCTTTCCTTGTTTTCCACAATTAAAATTTTTGTTTCACAGCCACTTTGTCAATCCATTGACTATACTGCCTAGCAATCTTACACCATCTTCTATTGGCTGGTAAAAGGACTTGCAAAGGCATCCTAGGAATGGTCATTGATAATACTGTATCCATTCTGTCCAATACATCCCCCAAAATTCCTTCGCACTAGAACAATCCCACAGCATATGCATAAGAAGACCCCTCTCCTTAACACAACCCCAGCATACAGCATTTTCAATCAAGCCCAAACCATGCATGCGCACCGGAGTACAGTACAGACGTCCCAAAACTCTATGATGTGTAAGTCTCAAATTCAGATCTAACTTACTCCTAAAACCTACTCGTCCCATCTGCCCTCATTCCTTACTAAAAATGTCACAACCCAGGTCCTCTTCCCACATCTCCTTCAATTCTTTCCAAGAGTCATCAATGAGAGGATGCATGGGCATTAGCTTAACATATGTGGCTACCGTATATGGTGACGAAGCAAATATAGCAAACCGTGCAGGTTTATCCAGTATTGGCATAGATAGCATGCCTAGTGTCTGTAAGAAAAGCGCCTATAGTCCATTGAATCTAACTCTCTCTCTGTTGCTCAGACCAGATAATCGTTGCAGTTCATCAAAAGGTACCATTAGTCCATCTCGCAGCACAACCCCTATTTCAAGTATTCCCCTCGAAACCTAACTGCACCAATACAATGTCCTATTAGCAATTTGAACACCAGGAGTATGCCAGAGTGAGGCGTTTATAAGGAAGATAGACATTACCTTCAAAGTTAGATAGCCACCAATTTAGTATTTCTCTAGTCACATTAGTGGTGGGCAACTTCTCAACTACATTTGATATCTTTGCCATTGAGTAAATATTGCTCAATTTATGAGGTTTAAAGGTTTGTCTCTGAATTGATAACCAAATAGGCTCATAGAGATTCTCTTGTGATATGTAATGTGCAGCTTTCTTCAGTATGAAACCTCTGTAATATGTATCCAAATCTGGGTAACCAAACCCCCCTCCTATACATTAAGTAATAGAATGAAAGTCAGGATTTTTGTTTTTTTCTTTTCACCCCACAGAACATTTTGAAAGATCTGATAAATCATTTTCAACATAATTTTTGTGATTCTCAATGGTATGGACTGTATAATATAAAGCACTTTTGGTAAAAGAGTCGTCATTATTGAATTGACTTTAGCCCAGGTTCCCAAATTCAAATGTTCCCACTTTCCTATGTCCTTCTTCAAAGTCTCTGCTAACCTATTTAGGTTGAATTCTACAATTCTCTTCAGATCCCCAATCAAGTAGCTCCCTAAATACTTCACATGTAAATCTGACCACTTACAATTCCAATGCGCAAAATCCCCTCTCCTAGAAGCCACTAACAGTGGGAAAACCTCTGTTTTGTCCCAGTTAACTTTGTGGCCCGAAATGTTGCCTACCTTCTGAAAAGCATTCTTCAAAATTGCACTTCCTTCTTCTGGTTTGGAAAGCATGAACCACCTTGTTATCTGCGTAAGAGAGAACCTTGACCTCAAACCCCCTAAACGTTAGTCCTCTTATTCTTTGTTCACCACTGATGTGAGCCGCCAAAGGTTCTACTGCAATATTGAACAAAAAGGGTGACAGAATGCAACCCTGCCTCGTACCCCGTGTAAAGGCAAACGTGTCCGATAATTCATTATTCACCCACATTTCAGTCCTCGCTGCATCATGTAGACAACCAATCGCCTTAAGAAAATTAGTGCCAAAACCCATCCTTCTCATGGTAAATTTCCAAAATTCCCAGTCGACTGTCAAAGCCTTCTCTGCATTGATGAATATCAACAGTATCGGGAGTTTGTTTGGCGAAGACCCATTAAATCAATAATGGTCCTTATATTATCATACCCAAACCTACCCCTCATAAATCCAACCTATGATGCATGAAATAGACTCCCAATACATTTACCCACCCTACTCGCTAACATTTTAGAAAATATTTTCTCATCAACATTAAGTAGAGAAATAGGCCGATAATTCCCACATTTATTGTGGACTCTTTCAGACCTCTTTTCCTAATACACAAGCTCCTATTAATTAGTTCACCTCTTACAGCTGCCTTGAAACTATCCCACACTATCATTGTGTTTTCAGACACTATATTGAACCATATTGCCCCCAGTTTCCAGTGCCCCCGACAATTATAACCAAACTAAGCATTCTCCCCCATTCCAACCCCAATCCCCATAACAATTGTCAATTTCCAGGTTGAATCGCCATTTTAAGTGTAACTAAAATCTTTCTGGTCCTACTTTTATTGCTAAACTATGTCTTCAAGGTAGACCACATGCTAAAAGTACAATACATTTGCCAGCCGCATCGTATATTCAAAAGACCACAAGTGAATTGCAATGTATTTGCACTCTCTTACACATCAATCCCTTTTCCCCTATCCACTTAAGTACATCGACGGTTCCCCAGCAATTTCCTGGAAGCCATTGCCTGTATTCCAGCTTTGAAGTCCACCTAATGTTCCTCCATCCGGGTCTCCTAGTCACTTCCTGGTATCGCGTCATTACGTTCGGGCACGCACTAAGTCCATTCCTCTAATGTTATCCTCTGAACTCACAAAATCTATATTATTATTGTATATAAATTAAAAGATTTAAAAAAATCTTCAGTGGCTACAACGGTTGCCAATTATAGGTAAACACAAAAGTAAGGACATGATCCCCTGTTGAAAAATAAAATCCGACTTTCATCATTTCTGTTTCTTTCCAAATATCGCACTCCTCTGTTTTGCTACAGACTCCTCCGTTGGTTCTTGATCCAGATCAGATAAGAAAGCCTCCGCTCCACGATGGTCAACAAAAGAGTGAACCTGACCCTCCAGAACAACCCTAAATAATTGCAGTATTCACCATGTAATATTTCAAGTGTTTGCCATGTTAAATGCTTAACTTTTTTCCAAAACATCTCTCCTCAAATCCCCAAAAATCATTATTTTATGACCCTCCAAAGCAAGGTCACTTATTTCACAGGCATTCTTCAGAATCAGCTCTCTTGTAGGGAACCTTAGAAACTTCACTATGAAATGTCTTGCTCTCTGTCCAAGCACAGGCTTTTGACCCAAGGACCTATTAGCCCTCTCCATCTCCAATGGCAGTTTTGGGTCCAGGTTGAACAGTTTAATTAAAGCCTTCTGCATAAAATCCAGAGGACAGCCAGTTTCAATGTTCTATGGAAATCCTGCAATACGGATGTTGTTTCCTCTTGAGAAATTCTCCTGCTCAGAGAACTTAAGGGTTAGCTTCTCATTTTGTATTTGTAGTTGTCTTATTTACTCAGCCATTCTCCTTGTTTCATCATCCACTGAGTTCAAATTACTTTCCACAGAAGCAACCTTGACAAACAGTGCAGCAAATCTCTCCTCTGAGGCAAACAGCTTTTATTTGATCTCTGCAATGTCACCAGTCACCTTGCTAAAAGTTCCATCAGCCTGTCCTCCCTTCTCTTACTCTGAGTAATGTCTCCTTCACCTTTGTGTCTCTTTGCTGTTTGGGTTGCTTCAGAAAGATTGTCAGCCTTCATGAATGTATATAGGTGATGAATACATGGCACAGGAGCTCACCTCTCAAACTGCCATCCCTGAGGCTGTAGGTTTTAGAATCAACTTATAATATCTTTAAAGGGTACTTGATGAGAGTAGTCTTAACATATAATACCACAGTGGTGAATGGTGTTCCGTTTTTGCTTCAGAAAACAGGTCTCATTAACTTATGAAAAGGTTGCGGTATTTAGACAGGCTGGCTTTTGTTTTTGAATGTGCCCACTGGAGGGGCTTCTACCCTACTAAATGGTAAACTCCCTGTAGAAATAGCTGGCATAGGCCATGCCTTGCAGCTAGTGCACACAATAGGGCGCCTAGGTCATGGCCATAAGCCATGTTCGGGGTTCCCTACTTCCATGGCATGGTCAAAGGTCACACCAGTACCAGTACCAGTAATGGCAATACGGGGAAGAGTGGCACACCCAGGATATGGTGCGAGAGCGGTGCACTGTATCCAGCGTGACTATAGCCAAGGCATGTCTAAAAATGATGCTCTTAATGTGGTGCTGCCAAGTGTGTTGTGTAATGTGTGGCTATAGGGTATATGGTAAAAGTATATTGTTATAAAGATGAATACATTCACAGAAAGAAAAAATAAGTCCTTACAGAATATTTGTTTTAATGTTGTCTTGACCATTAAAAGGCATTTACAGATTCCTTTCCAACTCTCCCTCCTTTACTTAGATCGCTCCTTTATTAAATTCCCGATCCTCTTTCCCGCCATCCTCCTTATCATTGGCTCGTACCTTCCACCTCCTATGCGCTTTTTTCTACTAGAACCTACCCTTTTACTCCTTCCTCTGCTCCCTTCTCTCTCTCTCTCTCTCCTGCGGGTTTATCTCTTCCCAACACCTTTGCGCCTTTCTTTCCCTCTTCTTTAGCTCTCTGCCTTTCCACCTCGCCGAGCCGCAACTCTCCAAGCTACAGCATGCTCTTCTACTTCTGACTCCTGTATCTCTAGACGTTTTCCCCTCCTGTTTCATTCCTATGTAGGGCTAGGCTTGGGAATGTAATGGTCCTAATACGAACAGGTGTGCAGATTGTGTTACTGTATGCGCTGACTGGCCACCACCCCTGGGAACTATGAATTGCCAGTGCCTTCTACTTGGCTGATATCCACTCGGCACTCTGTCAGCCAACGTTACTTGACATCAAGTCACCATCTTGCATTCATCCTCTACAGTACTGAGGTCAACGTGAGTGGGTGGAAGTTGTCTTTGACAAACAAGTAAGGTTCCAGGTCGTAGGCATACCTGGTTCTGTGCAAGGTTCACAGGAGGCTCAGCGAGCACTGCTCATGGTCTGCAGACGTTTATGGATTCAGATGTCCTTTTTCCTTACATGCAGTTCACAGAGACACATGTTAGAGAAACAAAGCTAGGGATAGACTGAGGTGCCTGAAGGATCAACTGTATGCCTTCTCCGGGGCAAACATTGCAGTTTGGGACGCGATCCCTGGCCCCAAGCTTCAACCAAATTCACTCCACTGCCTCAAATATGGCATTGTGTCCTGGTAACCTAGATGTCATGTGTGATACTGTGTTGACATGCCAGATGTATCTCTATGGCTTATGTGTTAAGCACATATCTTCGCAGACAGACCTGCCACTCTGGTTGCAGCTGACGACTCCTGCATTCTTCATCTCCACTGCGTCTGGAAATGTGAAGTATAGCATGTCCAGGAAGCTTGCACTGGTGCGTCATCTTGGGGTGCTGGTCTGGCTGGAACTGGTCTGGCCATTTTTACCACTGGTCCAGAGTTCTCCTACTGGTTCAAGCAGCTCTGGCGCTGATTCAGGCATCTTTGACTCTTGAGGAGGTGGTACTAGAATCTTTCTCCGCACTTAGCAACTGGCATTGCCGGCCTGCAACAATGAGTCTGGCTGCATTAGGCTCTTTTTCCAGTGGAAATGAAGGGCCCTCCATCCCATTCTCCTCCAGAGGACTATTGATGGGAGGCCAAGCTGCCTAAGCGTAGATGTTGATAACATGATTATATTCTTCTCTTGCGGCTCCATGACGATGGCTGCTTCTTCTGAGTCACTTGTCTTGGTGGTGCACAGGATGTGGTGTCTAGAACAGTATGTCGCTGTGACCAATCTGCAGTGGTGAAAATCCCATGCAGAATCCCTCTGTTGGTATCATCTGCTTTGCTTTCCCTCCTTTCTAGGTGGTCTGCTAGTGCAACAGCTTTTTGCAGATGGGAATCCGTCAGACTCTATCATTTCTGCTTAACTAGGGAGAGGGTGGGAAAAATAGGTTTAAATTTGAAGTGTGTGGCACTAAAAGCAGGGATTACTATTAGGTCAAAGACATACAAAGGAGGAATGCAGGGAGTATGAGGAAACAAAAAAGGAATGGTGGTGTAAGAAAGAGCATTAAAGAGTGTGAAAAGTAACAGATGGGGGTTTCTCCACCGGTTGCTGTGAGGGTCCGAAATGCAAGGCGGGCAAAAAGGTATAGTTTTCTCAATGTTTGCCATTTATTAAATGTAAAAGGGTGAGATCAACGCATATCTATCCCTATCCTAACAAGGATGAAACTACCTAGCAAACTAAACCTCCCGAAAGACGACCTAGTGTCCAAAAAATTTCTCTGACCCTCACACTGATATAAACAACAAAAGTATACAAGGGATATGATATGATATGATATGGTATTTGTAACGCGCCTATACACAAGTGTTTCAAGGCGCGAAATTTTTTTCACATAAGTGCCATTTCGGGAGAGGGTGAAACACCAGGGACAAAAACTGGCGTCCAATCCATCAGTGATTAATGTTATCCAGGTACCCAGCTTCTTAAGGCCTCAGTAATTCACTATGTATGCACACAGTCCTAGCCCAGTGGCCCAAAAAAAGATCACTACAAAGGTAAACCTGCCACATAGCTTACGTTAAAACAATACGGTAGTCTTAACAGTGCCTCCAGAATCTCTAAGGAAACTACCACTACATTTTTAAAAGGGCTGCGTTGCCTTCACTCCTAGCGTCAATAGGACTCCAAAATTCACTATAGCAATTTGTCATTTTAGGGCAA
The DNA here is from genome assembly GCF_040938575.1 of Ambystoma mexicanum. Classification (NCBI taxonomy): domain Eukaryota; kingdom Metazoa; phylum Chordata; class Amphibia; order Caudata; family Ambystomatidae; genus Ambystoma; species Ambystoma mexicanum. Next base: position 602,566,172 of record NC_090940.1, read on the forward strand.
CATCAACTTTCAAGAACCGCTTTCAAACACATTGCCATCTATTCTTGAAATCCAAGAAAGCATACCATAGTTCACATTGAATCAGTCTGAAGTTTACAGTTGAATACAAATTTGGCCTGCTCAACAACACTGGTCTTTCTGGTTGGATTAACTTCACAATGACAAATTATATAATAAGATTGATTATAATAAGATTGATTCACAGTATTATTAGCCCTCATTTGGTAGTTTACATGTTCGCTTGATCCTGGAGTAGGGGCTAATAGATTCTTCAAAAACAAAATCCCAGAGAACGCATATCCAAGAGTTGTGCTGTGGGAGGGTGTCGTAGTATTCAGCTGCTATTTTCTTTACCAAGGGCAATTTGCTTCCGGGAACGCTGGGAAATCTGGCTATCTCAAGTTCAACAAAACAGTGTAATGTTCCAACTCAGAAAGTACTCCTTGTGACCAGGGTTGGCCTCCCCTCTGAGAGTCTGAGAAAGGAAGCACCGCTCGGCGTCTAGCAAGACCAGTAGGGAGTCTAGTGTCTCCCCTTCTCGCGCGCCTCAAGGCCCAGGAAGAGAGACTCCTCGACATAAGTCAGTCTTCCTCGGCACACAAGAAAGAGCCTGTGTCTGTCCCCTCGAAGCATTCATCTTCATATCGAAGCCTTCTTCGAAGGTATCAAAGCCATTATGTTCATCACCTGAACCTTTGAGGCATGTAATCCATCACCAGCCATCAAAGCATACTAAATTGTCATATCATTCACCGACTGCTTCGAGGAAGTCGTTGAAGCATTCCACGCCTTGACTTCATCGGCGCATTCAGTGCTCTCGAAGGGTTCAATCTTTGAGGAGGAGGAAGATCAGCCCCCTTTTGGGTATGAATATGGGACACCAAATGTTTCAGAAGAGTTGATCTCTGAAGAATCCAAGATGCAAAATCTTGTTGAAACTCTAAAGGAGACCAGTAGCTGGGAAACATCACCAGAGACAGAGTTTGGTAATGAAGAAATGGCTGGTCAAGCTGCTCCCTCCTGCAGAGCTGTAATTTATAAAGTGGCTGAATATCTGTGGTGGTCCAAACCTGCAGCTGCTATGAAGACTGATGACCTCATTGATATTTTAGACAGTGGTCCAGTTAGGGAGGATGTGTTACCATTTCATGCCACCTTAAGTGTAAGGGTTATGGAATCCAGATTCTGTTCCATCAGTCAACAAATTGTTAACAAAGAAATACACAACTGCTTCTGTGGACCCTCCTTTTTTGAACAGGCACTCACACCAGAGAGCCTGATTGTTCAAGCAGCAATAGTTTCTTCAAAAGCTGCAGCTTACCCTTCTGTTGCGCTAGATAAGGAGAATAGAAAAATTGATTCTTTAGGCAAAAGAGTATGTAGTGCAGGGAGCATGGCGTTAAAATCGGCTAATGCTCTCAGTGCCTTAGCAAAGTACACTCGCACCCTTTGGGGTTTATCTGCTCTTGCAGCAGAACACATTCCGGAGCAAGAAGAGAGAGAAGGTTTCATGAGCCTAATACAGGCTGGACTGCAAAGACTGCCAAGAGGCAGTCTTTGCAGTCCAGCCTGGATATGGTGGATTCAGATAGCACGTCCATGGCTGCCAATACAGTGCTTAGGCTCATGTCTTGGCTAAGAAAATCAGGATTCTCTGCAGACGTCAGGCAAGTTTACTTGACACGCCATTTGATGGAACTTCCCTGTTTGGTGAGAAGGCTGATAGTAGCCTGGAAAACCTGCAAGCATCTTGAGAGCCAGCAAAATCATTAGGGCGGCTATCGGACAACCTCAATTTTCAAATCAAGGATGGAGAGGACGTCCTTTTTGTTTGTATTGCTCCGTCTCTAGAGAAAGAGGTCAATTCTCACAAAGGGGCCCCGCAGAGTTATCCTCAGCTCCAGGCGGTACAGCAAAATGACTCCCTCACTCACAAGTCTGTGGTATGAAGCAGACTGTCATGTCATATCGTCTCTGGAGTTGGCAAAGCATAACTTCAGATGCATGGGTGCTACAAACCATACCAGACGGTTACTGTCTTCCATTTATAAAGAGACCTCCCGATTGCCCCACGAAAACCAGATCAACCATGATTCCAGATCCGCTCCTCCAACAGGAGATTCTCATCCTATTGGAGAAAGGTGCAATAGAATTGGTTTCTTAAAAAGAGCTTGACTATGCTGGTCAGGTCTACCATGGCGACATGTTTTTCAGAAATAAGTAAGAGATGTTCTTTTCTCTACAACAAATTCAATGCGGTTGCGTCCCCTTGGAGAGTGGTTTAGCCAAGTGAGAACCACATCTGAATGGTTTAAATAAAAGGAAAATCCCAAGTTGAGACTGCGCCCAGTTTGTTCAAAAAGTGTTTTATTATATCGATGCCCTTTGCGATGACACGTGTTTCGGTCCCTCTTGCACCTTTTTCAAATCAGGGCTAGTTTTAAATATCAATCAAACAAAAATAAGTGGTCACAAAATTATGAAGATTGGTTCCAAAATAATATGAAAACATGAAAGTCACAAAAATGTTCATTCACATGTAAGACCAGTTATAACAAGAAAGTTGATGAATCAGAACAAGCCATAAAAAGTCGCAATAGTTAATAAATTAAAGTGAACAAAAATACCAGACAACAACTGGAATGGGGAAAAGGGAGGACTGGTGGGGGTCAAGAGTTAGGCAAAACCACATTTTCGTTAGTCAATGTTACATGTAGTATCACATCATCAATCAAGGAAAATTAAATGTAGGTTGTCTCTTTTTACCTTGTTTTCATATATACTGCCCCTTAAAGCAAATAGTAGTCTCTCTTCAAGTCTCGGGTTAGATCCCTCCGTAAAAAATACAAATATATCACCTCCAATTGTATGTGTTAGATCTCCATAGATATCACCTTATACTACGAGATAGTATAAATTAATGAACAAGATAGTATAAATGAATGAACTCAAATATCTGTTACTTAGACTGCCTTATTAATAGTACTGTGTGTTATCCATCTATTTTATATTTAAACAACCAGGCTGACAGGTAAGAGACCATCCCAAGTGTAGCACATGCTGCGCTTGATAGATTGACTTGCCGTGTCCTCGGGACTGAGTTTAAGACGCTCTGCAACTTTGCTATTGTTTGCCGTGCGCGGCGAATTACGCGCGCACGGGTTTAGTTTGTCAGAACACTTTTGAAGCCAGAAACTGAGTCAGCCAAGGAACGGAAAGATAATGAAAAGGCATTACTTTCTCATAAATTTAAATGTAAAATAGATGGATAACACACAGTACTATTAATAAGGCAGTCTAAGTAACAGATATTTGAGTTCATTAATTTATACTATCTTGTTCATTAATTCATACTATCTCGTAGTATAAGGTGATATCTATGGAGATCTAACACATACAATTGCAGGTGATATATTTGTTTGATTTGTATTTTTTACGAAGGGATCTAACCCGAGACTTGAAGAGAGACTACTATTTGCTTTAAGGGGCAGTATATATGAAAACAAGGTAAAAAGAGACAACCTACATTTAATTTTCCTTGATTGATGATGTGATACTACATGTAACATTGACTAACGAAAATGTGGTTTTGCCTAACTCTTGACCCCCACCAATCCTCCCTTTTCCCCATTCCATTTTTTGTCTAGTATTTTTGTTCACTTTGATTTATTAACTGTTGCTACTTTTTATGGCTTGTTCTGATTCATAAACTTTCTTGTTATAAATGGTCTTACATGTGAATGAACATTTTTGTGACTTTCATTTTTTCATGTTTTCATATTATTTTAGAACCAATCTTCATAATTTTGTGACCACTTATTTTTGTTTGATATTTAAAACTAGCCCTGATTTGAAAAAGGTCCAAGAGGGACCGAAACACGTGTCATCGCAAAGGGCATCGATATAATAAAACACTTGTTGAACAAACTGGGCGCAGTCTCAACTTGGGATTTTCCTTTTATTTAAGCAATAGAATTGGTACCTGCAGCAGAGAGAAACCCGGGTTGGTACTCTCCCTACCTCCTAATACCCAAGAAGGACGGAGGAGTACGACCAGTCTTGGACTTGAGATGCTTGAACAAGTTCCTCAGGAAGGACAAGTTCAAGATGGTAACTCTTTCACAGAAGAAGTCCCACTTGACACCTTCACAGAAGCTTCAATTCATGGGAGCAGTACTGGATTCAGCTTTGGGAAAATATTTGCCACCCAAGTTGAGGGCTCATCTCTTGCAGATGGTCCAAAAATTCCAGAGTGCCCAACGCCTTCCGGCCTACAACTTCGTAAGGTTGCTCTGCATTTTCCGGGTGTCAGATGCCCAGCTGAGAATGAGATCCCTTCAATGGGCTCTTCGATCCCGGTGGTCTCAATTCTCCGTCAGAATGACGGACCTTCTCCAGGTCCCGACAAAGGTCGCCCAGGATCTCCTGTGGTGGGCCAGCTGAGAGAATGTGATGAGTGGAGAACACTTTTGGCAACAATGGTCGGCGACAACAGTTGTGACACACGCCTCCCTCACAGGATGGGGAGCGCATATGAGAGATCTTTCAATAAGTGACACTGGTCGCAGTCGAAGTCCAGACTCCATATCAACCTTTTGGAGCTGAGGGTAATCAGACTAGCGCTGATGGCCTTCCTGCCCTCAATACGGGGGGAAGAGGGTCCTGATAAACATGGACAACACAGTGGCCATGCACTGTCTCAAGAAGAGAGGGGGTGTAGGGTCACTGCTTCTGTGCAGAGATGCAATGCAGCTCTGGTTCTGGGCACTGAGAGAAGGAATCACTCTTCTGGCAGTTCATCTAGCTGGAGAAAAGAACACAGCAGCGGATGCTCGGAGCAGGCGTAACACGATCTCCCACGAGTCGGAACTAGCTCAGGAAGTCCTTCTGGAGATCTTTGCCCTTTGGGGAACCCCTCAAGTGGATATGTTTGTGACCAATGTCAACCGGAAGTGCAGGCTGTTCTGCTCAAGGGAATTCCCGCAAAGAGGAGCTCTAGGGGACACGTTTGTGGTGGACTGGGAGTTTCCACTAAAGTACACGTTTCCGCCAGTCCCCATCATTCGTCATGTCATCAGGAGGTTAAGGAGGTTCGGGAAAACCATCATCCTGATTGCTCTGGATTGCGCCAGGAGAACGTGGTACCCGGACCTTCTAGAAATGGCCACCTGCCCTCCAATTTGCCTTCCACAAAGAGAGGACCTACTCTCGCAGGAGGGAGTTTGCATTCTTCATCCAGAGATCAGGACTCTTAATCTTCACGCCTGGTGACTGAAAGGGTAAGATATAAGGATTGTGACCTACTGGAAGACGTAATGGTAGTGTTGCTTTCGCAAGGAGACCAGCAACTACATCCCGGTACTGCTGCCATTCGAATAAGAGTTGCAGCTGGTGCAGGGAAAAGAAACTACATCCTTTCGCATGTAAACTTCCCCATGTTTGGTCTTTCTTGCTCCATCTGACCCATTCTGAGTTGCTAGTGACCACTGTGAAGGGCTAGTTAGTGGCACTATCTATCTTCAAAAGATCAACAGGTGAGGGGTCATACTTCAATGTTCCACTTGGTGTACAATTTCTGGAGGGCTTAACCAATTTTTCGCCCACTCACTTCATCGTGCCATAATGGGATTTAAATCTTGTATTAAGAAGTCTTATGGGAGCTCCATTTGAGCCCTTATATTTGTGTCCTTTGAGGATGCTCACTATGAAAACGGCCTTTATTGTAGCTATCACGTCTGCCCGTAGGGTAAATGAGCTACAGGCCTGATCTTCCAAACAACCTTTTACGTCCTTTTTCAAGGATACAGTAATTTTAAAAGGTAGGTCATCTTTCCTTACGAAAGTTGTGTCAGAGTTTCATTTAGCACAATCTATTGTGCAACCATCTTTTTACCTTCCTCCTCATCCATCAGAAGAGGAGGAGCGACTACATCGTATAGACCCAAAAAGGGCACTAAGCTATTATATTACAAGAACAGCTAATATTTGCCAAGATGATCAGCTTTTCATCGGTTATGCTAGCCATCAGGCATGGCAGTCGCAAAAAAATCTCCAGATAGATTGTAATGTGCATAAGTTACTCGTTAACAGGCAAAGATTCGCCCGGAGTTTTGAGGGCGCTTTCCACTAGAGGGGTAGCTGCTTCTTCAGCTGTTGAAAGAGTTGTGCTGGTGCGAGACATTTGTAGAGTGGCAACCTGGTCATCCCTGCATACTTTCAATACATTTTACAGTGTAGATTCTTTTTCAGCGGAGTAAGCCAAATTTGGCAAGGCTGTCCTCCATAATATTAACAAATTCTTGCCACCCACCGTCTAACTCAAACTGCTTTGGGAGTCTATCAAAGATGAGGAATACGTGGGAGTAAACAATCCATTAGAAGAACAAGTTACTTACCCCTTGTAACGTTCCTTTGACTGGAGTTCCGCCCAAGTATTCCTCATCGCCCACCCATCCATCCCCTCTTGCATGCCTAGAATTTCCGTGTCTTACACCTTCCTTTCTCGCAACGTCAAGATTGCCTCCTCCTATGACACAGCATGCAAATTAAAGAAGAGAAAAAACTAAGAACTGAGGCAACAGTCAGCACACAATCTTTATATACCAGCGTCAACGTCACAAGGGACGCTACAGAGGACATCGAGGACCAAGACTTGATGACGCTCGACAAATTCCAAAGCAAGCTGCAAGCAGACTTGAATATCAAAGATGAGGAATACATGGGAGGGACATCCAGTCGAAAGAAAGTTACCACGGTAAGTAACTTGTTTATCTCAGCACTCCACACTGCACATGCCCTCTTTAGGATTTTGGGGAACAAGCATTGGCTATGGTCAATAGATGGATTACACTAACAATGCCTGCTTAGATTTAAAGAAAAACACTTGGGCTCACAGGGTGCTGAATACAATGCAAATATTCCATACCCCGGGCATCGATCCGTAATAGATATAATTTCTTACCCCAACATCTACTTTTACCTGCTCTTTAGAACAGCTTATACAACGTGATGTCACCTGCATACAAACACGTCCTAGGCCCCCCTCCCCTCCCCAGGGAGATGTAACTGTCAACATTGTATGTAAACATGTCCTATGTAAAGTGCTTTATATTAAAGCGCTATATAAAAAACTAATTATTATTATTATTTGGTTCAACTCTATCCTGGGGTATGGCACTCAGTACACTACTTGGATTCTGTTGGGTTTCCTGTTGGTCCAGATATTGCCATGATATGACGCAGGTCCTCTTTCTAGGCTCCTGAATGTAGAAAACACCTACCATCATGTCCTTTTATGTGCACTTGTCTTGGAGGATTACCTTGCCAGAGAGAATTTCATTGCCCCTTGGCTGCTTCTTACTATTCTCATATCAGCAAGTATTTCATCCCCCTTATCCGGGTTGTCAGGTCCAACAGTTCCTTTCCCAATGATACACATTGCAGGACTTCAAAACAGAATCTTAGATGTGTGGCTCCAATGATGAGGAACTCCTCCACTGGCTCTGCGAAGTCAAGAGCGGCACCTCGGGAGCTCAGCACCCTGCCTGCAGGAGATGAACTTGGCACCATAAACAGCTCCTTGTAAGGCTCTGGAGATATCCTGGGGGCCTGCGGATATGAGGGTGGAGGGAACGGCCTTAGTCATGTTAATAAGGTGTATTCTGCAAATTAATTGGTCCTTGAGGCCCATACTAACTGTGACACCCGTAATGTCATCTATATTATCAGGTGCCCTTGCCAAAAACCTTAGGTGGGCATGACCACCAGAATAAAGTCCATTAGAATCTACGAACACCGGTCAAGCATTTGTACTAGTGCTTCTGCCATCTGGCGCAACACTATGCGACACACAGGCATTCGGACACAGAGTTAGAATGGATGGCCATTGACCATGAGAACCCATATCCTAACAATTACAGCATTGCTAATTGCTTGGATTTTCCATCGAGAAAATGCATGAAGATGTGCTCAATGTTGGCATTCAGTGGTCAGTCCTGACGTGAAACATTTCCCCATTGGAACTCTGACCAGTTTGATCGCTAACACGCTTCAACTTTTGGAATTCAACTTTTTTTTCATATTAGTCCACATAGGCCAGTATAACAGGCTTTCCTGGTTGTTTATTCTCTTTAAAGATGGCTGCCGGTGTCTGCCTTCATTGAGTATACCATCAACAGAACGCTTGCCACGTGACTTTCACACGGGATCACGGCTGCAGTGTTTAACTTCCTGGCAGCGCTGTTGGGTGCTTGAATCCTACAGTTTAGTCTAGTACACTCATCTCTGCAACAGACAGGTAAGCAGGCTTGTGTCCACAGGGCTCTTGAGCGTGTGCTGTGACTTTCTGCATTCTGCCTAGTACTCACCCATGCCTTTTTGGTCTTTTCAGCCCAGAACTGTTTTTAACCTTTTTCTCGTGCAAGTAATGCATCACGAGCCCACACGTGGATAGATATGCCAACAACATGCAGGCCAGTGTTTGGGCGAAGCTGCCTTTGGCGATGATGGGGCGGGGAGCGATGCTAAAGATGGTGGTCCTGCCAAGGTTCCTACATTACTTAGGGAATATTCTGTATCTGATTCCTAAATGGCTTTTCGCCAAACTTAATAGCATGTGTAGGGACTTTCTGTGGCATGGCACGCGAAACAGAGTGGCGTTATGGAAGCTCCAGAACTTCCATGACAAAGGGGGTATAAAGCTGCCCAATTACGAGGCGTACTATGTGGCGAGCCAGTTGCAATATGTTGCCAAATGGCTATCTGATGAAGAGACCTCCGAATTTAGGCTGTTTGGGCGGGATTGTGCACCCTTTTATTTGAAAGGAGTTATGTGGGAACCCAGGGCGGAGATGGTAGGGTGCCTTAAAATGATGCTGGGGTGGAAGGTGTGGCGGAGGGCATGCCAATTGATGGGGAACCCGTCCCCATGCTCGCCGCAGATGCCATTGGTGGTATTGACAGGGGCAGACGCTCAGCTGCGACTGATACTACGGACCCACTGGAAGCCGGCTGGGGTGGCAACGATGGGGGATATTTGGCAGGGGAGCTCTTGTGTTACCTTTGAGGGGCTGCGGGAGGAAGCTGGGTTGCACGAAGGCCAGTACATCACGTACCACAGAATGGTACAGAGGATTAAGAGAATGTGGCCCGAAACTGTGTCGGAGGAAGAACTGGACGCCACCATAGACGTTATATATGATATAGCTGAGGGGGACCATGAGGTCTCCAGACTGTACGAGATGTTGATGTCTAAACTGGGGAAGGAGGTCACTCAGCTGAGATTGGACTGGGCAACAGAGGTTGGGGCCCAAATGGGAGATGGGATGTGGGAACGGTTTACATAACACACAGGGCTTATATGACGCCTGGGAGGATATCGAGGTTCGAGAATGCAGGTCGGCAAGCATGCCCCAAGTGCGACGAAGAGAACGCAGGCATGGTGCATATGTTTTGGTCTTGCCCGATCATAGAGAGGTTCTGGAGGGGTGTAAAAGAGAAACTAGAAGGAAGAGGGGTCAAGATAGTAGTGGACACGGTATGGGCCTGCCTGCTGGGGGGGTTCCCCAGACCACGGAAACTTATGCATGTAAGCAAACTAATGGACCTGGCTTATGTGCTTGCAAAGAGAAGGATTGCCATGGGATGGAAGTCATGCCATGTGCCGAGGATAGAGCTGTGGTGGAAAGACTTGCAAAAATGGGCAGAAGCTGAAACCATAGCATGGCAAGAGGCGTGCAGCAACGGGGGGAGGAGGAGAATGAGTCCCTGATGGCCTGGAAATCACTGATAGCCGGATTGTTTGGGTCTTTAGATGACCCGACTGAACCTGTTGAGGAGGAGACCGAACCACAGGGTGTGGAATCTGATGACTCAAGGTGATAGACTCGCAAGGGGGGTGGGGTAGTGGGAGTAGTGGTTAGGGAATTTAAAAAGTGTAATGAAACTGTTGAACATGCACTGTTTGTTTGGTTTTGTTTGTTCACAAATGTAATAAAAACTTTTTTTTTTTTTAAAAACATGCAGGTCAGTGTTTTTACACTCTTTGAATTTGCCCTGCAACAGTTGCCCCTCGATTGAATGCACAACCAAATTATTCTGGTTCTTCTTGTTTTTAGATTTAGCCGTGTGCAATGTAGGGTACTGGCCTTAGGATGGATCTCCCACCATTTTCAAACTGATGTTTTCATGATGCTTTTTAAGTTTGACTTTTTTTTCTCTGATATGCATGCTCGTTTCCTAATGCCATACAATTTATTATAGTGTATGTCTTGCTGCAAGCACTTGGAATGAATTATCATTTACACTTGCAATGACAGAGACAGGTGTGTGCTGATGTTTGCCAGTCTATTTTAAAACCTGGTTCGCCCTGAAGAAGGCTGGCCCTGAGAAGTAATTTTGGTCCATAGAAGCCAAAACTTGAATAGGCCACTCATGGACTAGCTCCTTATATAATATTTCACTTCTGTAGACTCATTCTTTGGAGGGATATCTGAGGAGTCAGAAATTAGACTAAGACACAAGTTTGCTATGGTCTCCCTGACCCTGCTCCAGAGGAATTTCCCTACCTAAATAAAAATTAAGGATCCATCTGTGTCAGGATGTCAAAACAAAACTGTCCTATGTCCAATGTTCTAGTCTGACCCTCACACTACAAACTTAACTCTAATGTGAAAAAGGGAAGTGTCTTTAACCTTGAATGGTTTGGAAAAAGTGTTCATAAAAGAAGGGTAAATGACTCAAATGTTTCTTCAAGGTTAAAGTTCTTGGTTCCAGAGGGTAGCTCCCTTCTCCTGGAATCTTCTTTAATCCTTGAGGTTTTCATACACTGGTGTTCTCACAACCTCTTAAGGATAAAAGTCTTTGTTCCAGAGGGTTGTTCTCTTCCTCTGAATTCCTCTTTACTTCTGCAGTGTTTTTTCACCAAAGTCCTTTGGAATTCTCGTGGCCAAGTAGAACACTTGTATAACAACAGTTTAACTTCACAATTTTGGTTTCATTCAAAAACAATTCTTTGGGCTTCTCTTGGTCAAGTGCAACATTTGCATACAAAACTTGTTTAACTTCACAGTTTCTTTCAAGAGCAATTCTTTGGCCAAGTGCAATACTTGCATATAAAACGTGTTTAGCACAATTCTCTTCAATTGCCTGGTATATGCCCATGCCAGAACTTCTGTTTTATACACTTGAAATTGCCTGGGGTAGTTTCCTACCAGGACTTCAGATTCACTCTTCTTGAGACTCCCCTGCTAGAACTTCGGTTTCACACACTTAAGGTTGCATGGTGAACTCTTCTGCCAGGACTTCTGTTCATTTGGGTTTATCGTCCACTCCCAGAAGTTGTCTATATAAAGTATTCGACAATGTATCTTGTTGATATATTATCTTCTTTCTGCTTTCTTCGAATTGACACTCTGTACACTTACACATAAGAAAGGGGTTTATTTGCGATTCAAGTTCCCTTCTTTTAATATGTCAATTTATTTTCTATTTCCGATTTAAGTAACTTTCAATTGTTTGTGCTCTGTGTGTTCGCCAATATGCTCTAGTGTCCCTGGTGCTTTTCGGAGGAATCTCTGGTATCTGTAGACGTTTGTATCTTCTCCCGCAGTCAGCCGGTTAAGGATTCCCATCTGCTTCCCTCTCGTGGTCTTCTTTCCTTCTTTCTGCGGTCCTCAGCGACTTCCTCTCGACACGCATGCAGTCTTCTCGGCTCTTGTAAGTGAAAATGCTGTTCCCCTTCATCTGCAAAAGCCCAAGAGTTCCTTCTTCCACAGGTGGTGAGTCGCCTGACTCCACCATGCCGGTCCTGGCTTCTCGGCTCCCTGCTTCTCGTGGAGAGGTGAAGCCCTCGCTCGCCAGTCGCCACAGCAGCTGCCCTCTATTGCTTGTTTGGGCTGCTTAAATTTACCAGGGACAGGTGAGCGCCACCAAACACTAGAGCACTTTCTAGGTTAGCAGTTTTTTGCTCCACATTGCTCGATCCTGCTTCTTCTCCTTCTTCTTCCTCCCAGTATTTTGGACATGCGGGAACAGAAGTCCATTGTTTTTTTTTTATTTGTGTTTTTTAAGTATGAAAAGTACATTTACACAATTCGTTTATACACAAAAAGAGAAAAGACATATAAAACATATATACACAATCCCAAAACTTAACAATCGCTCCAATCAGGAGCAGAGATAATAAAACAAGAAAGGGAAAAAGACAGAAACTAATAACATACATCTCGAGCAGCACTTATCATGATATAAACATCCATATCAATTCAACTAGCATATATAATGATATGGTACCTACAGTGCTATGGAAGACTCATGTCCAAACATCGTCAATCCCTGCAAGGTCAATCGCACCCTGCTCTATTACTTTAGTTAGTTTGGCAAAGATCACCATCAACATCCTAACAAGGGCCAGACTAAGGAACACAAGCGACCCAATCATGAGTCTACTCCATAGATCCTGCATAAGGATCTGGGAGGTTGAGTGGACAAAATCCCCCAAGAATTTCATTCTCAGATCCAAAAATGCAGGGCAACTCTACATATTTGCAATTCTCGGGGAATACTAAGCTTTGGGCCAATTAACTCTAAAGTGGGGAGGCATCTTAATCTAAATTTCAAATACACTGCCAGAATGTTGGTGATGGAAATCTAGCTACGCAAGGTCTTAGATCAGTTAGCGGTAAGTGAAAACATTCCTTCGCAGAGTAAGATTTTAGCCTGCCCTGATCTTCGAGATCCATCGACCCATCTCAGTGTTTGATCTTTTTCTTCAATATACTATCAGTTTCCAATCCATTCAAATCCATCATCTCAAGACCATTTTTACATCGCCTCTTATATTTAGGTACAGACTTGAATCCTTTGCAAGTAGTGCAGCTATGTAGAACCCCAATGATGATTTGCTCTAAAGTAGTGAGTAAGGAGATGCTTCTTCTGATGTACTGTGACCACCAAGAGGTCAGACCAAGCTCCAATTTAATGGCACTGATAAGGACAGAGATCAGGAGCCCTAGAGCGCATTTTAGAATTTTGGATTCAATAGCATCAAAAGATTTCCTGTCACTGACGTGCCACAATTGCATCCATAGAGAATAATGGATGTAACCGTAGCTCTATAAGCTCAATAAACTGAATCAATGAATAGGCACATAATTTCCGATTAGTAACCTTCTACAATGAGGTACAAGAGCGGATCTTCTCATCCAATCTTAATTTAAGATGTTCATGATGTTTTTTTAGCAGATATGATGAACCCAAAAAAACAATTTGATTTAACTCTCTGGATCGGATTGTTAGTTAGTTTCCAACTAAATTTACAGGATTTCCTTCAAGCAGTACTGACCACAACATAGGATTTCTTGGAATGAATCTGTAGATGGTTTACATTCAGATACTTTTCTATGTCCATAAACTGACGCTGGAACTGCGCTGAGGTATAATCCATAAGAGTTAGATCATCCGCATATGCAATGCAGCTCATCCTCAGACCCGGCCACAAGGGGACATAACCCACCCCCACTCACCACTCTTTGCCGATAAATCGGCAAGACATGAATTAAATAAAGTATGGGGCGAGAACGCACCCTTGACAAACTCCTTTTTTCTAACTGATACTTCTCGATAGCTCTCCTGGCGTGTTTATTCTGATCTTTGTGGGGTTATTAGAATATAGCAATTGAATCAGGCATAATACACCTGGATTAATCCCCCAGCTAGACAATTTGGACCATAACATTGAGATGTCAACATTATCAAAATCTGAGGATAGGTCTCTTGTCGCAACATAGAGTGATCGACCAGAAGCAGACCCAGTGTCAGATAAACATTCAATCAAGGCCATCCCATTCATCACCTCGCCCACACCCTTCCTGAAGCCCATTTGCAACGGGCTCAGGAAGTTGATCTCGTCTGTCCACATGGTCAGTTCTCTTAATAATAATGTGGCGAATATTTTTCATTTCATGAGGATCCTAATTTTTTTCCTTCTGAATTTCTCTATCGAAATTGCTATTTTTCTTAGGGAGAGAGATGTTATGCTGAATCGATGAAATGTCTTGCTTCGTTTTTTTTAGCCTTGATAGCAAATTTGAAAATTCCTCTGGCGCTAAGTATATTACTTTATCTTCCTCCGACAAATTATTCCACCACGTGGACAGAGCTACATTAACTTGTTTTTAGTTGGTGCTATACTGAGCAACCCTATTACCCTGGCCCTCGACTACCAGAGACCCGCTATTCATAAAATCTGACAATTCCTGCTGGCCCCTAGAAGATAATACTAATTTTAACATTGCATGGTCGCTTAAGCTCGTCTTTTCAATTTTAAATTGGAGTACGTCTTCTGTTCCAACTTACTTTAGGAAGACGTAATCTATAATTGAAGATGAAAAGGCATTAGACCATGTAAGTGTTTCCTGAAGGGAGGATTCAAAAAGAAAATGAGTCTGTAAAAAGGCCCATCTTGATAGACATCTGGATCAAATTCTCCCGTTGTTAGCTCTACCTACCAAGTGGCTGGGCACAGCAACCCCACTGTTATCAAGCTCGTCCCACCCACCATCAATAACCAAGCATTTACAGTTGAAATCACCAGCCACAACAGGACCCTCAGGATAGGCTGTAGACCAATCAATTAAGATATTATCAATCTCATGAATAACAATATCCCAATCCATTGAAGTTGGATTGAAATAGATGTTGATAATCAAAGTAACTGCTTTATACTTAATTTCTCTAGTGCCCACCATCTTTAATATCAAGAGGGCATCAGAGTGTGGAGGAACCTTCTCGATAGAGCAAAACTTTTTTATTTTCACAGCAGTTGATAATCCTCACGATAGTCTCCCCCTCAACCCTTTCTTAGCTAGTGTATAGAGAGTTCCGTCCCATATAGGGCACGTCCAGACCATGTCTCTTGTAGGAGGATGATATCGAAAATGTCAAACACCTTCTTCTTATCGTCACTCAAAAAAGAATTATGGCCCTGTGAGTTCCAGCTCACTATATGCAGCATCTCCCTAGAATCCTGGGCAACTTCCTGCTGAGGCTGGGAGAGATGCAGCCAGCCAGCCCCAATTCAGAGACTCAGACTGATTGGGAATATATCTCTGCTGATCTGCGTCAAAATAACATCTCACCATAAGGTTCGGCTTGTGAACATCTTTTAGAACAGGCCTTCGATAACACGCCTGTTACCACTCAAAGCCTTTCAAGCGAATTTCCTCTTGCTGCACAATCTCCAACTTCTCGATCATCTTTGAGTGGAAATGAATGGTGCATTTTCCCAGACAGGCTCGATCAAAAAGATGGACGAACTTCACATCCTGCGTAGAGATCGAGCTTAGCTTTGGGATCGACCTCAAAAGAGTCAGCTGTCTTCGGTTTAATGTAACATCCCAGTCATCATCAAATAAAGGCTCAAGCATTAGGATTTGACCATCCTTCTTCACAGATAAGCCAGTGTGAGTAGTAGGGATGTAGACTAGCGCTTTCCCCTCATACTGCAGCAGGGATTGTCTCCCTTTGCTCAACCACTGGAAATCTTTCAATGCTATTTCTTCATCAGGTATCAGCTTTTTATGTGCAGCTCCTGGGACAATATTAGACTTGTATTTGTCCCACTGTACTACACAACTACAGGACTCAGATGGGGTACAACTCTGGGATCTCCTCGCCCCAACCTTAGGCTCTGGAATTACCACATCTGGCACATCTCTCCTTACAGCCCTTTTGTTTTGTTTAGGTTTGAAACCAGACCCAGAGCAGCAGGGCGACGATATATGCTTCAGGGGAGGCTCATCTTGTTTTTCCACACTGGTGCCCATGGCGTTAGGAATGCTCACTGAACTCGTCCTGTCATTGATAGTTATCAAAGTTTCACACCCCTGCGCATACTGCTTCTCTTTTAATGCAGATATATTAGCTGCTTGCAGGATTTTGCATAAGAACGTCCATGATCCTTTAGTCCTGGGTTTAGAGCCCATTTTCATATTCTTGGATTTTCTTTGATTCCCAAGATTAGATTTTGGGGGATTATTCAAAGAATGATCAACTCGAATTGCTGCATCTTCTTGCATATCTTTAATGGATATATTTCCATTGTGGGTAGGCTCTCTGGGGTTATCTGCCACTGTTGGTTTCAGACCAGAGAGCTTACATACCCGTAGATCACTCTCACAGCTACATAGCGGATATCTCTCCAGGAAGAGTGTTCTTATCTTATTCAAAGTAGCAGAGTTTGCTCTAACTTCATGAGCCAACGTATCATAAAGGCAAATGAATGATTGGAGCACTAAATTTAGTGCTTCCAATGAGCTAATGCCAGTGCCAGAAGAGTCATGAATGCTAGAGTCATCTCCCAGAAACTGAAAAGACATCTGCTCCCTTGTTGAAAAAAATATGGAATACAAGTTGGAGGTATTATTGTGTCAGAAATAACATCATCAGATATAACTTGCGTTCTGAATATACCCGGCGGCACCCTCAAGTGCTCTCGAATGATCTCAATTCCAGGCTCACAGGCATTGAAGGTAGAAGTGTTCACGTTGTGCTCTACTAACGATAGAACAGGACTGGATATATCACAATCCACTGTACTCATATTGACTTCTCCCGCTAGATTAATGTCCGATATCATGCCCTCCTCTTGTATAACCTGTGAATACATTTTCCACGATTTCAAAGGAAAAAATGAGGGGATTTTCCCCTTCTCAGTAGTAATCGTGGCTGGCTCTTGTTATAAAGTAATTGATGTAGCAGCAAATTCATTGCTCGATCCTTCTTCTTCATCCCTAATATTTTGTGAATTCTGAGAACAGAAGTCTATTGTGAATGATTGACTCTTGGAATTTGGATAAGCATTTTCAAAAGGTTTTGATGGCAAGTCAGTTCTGATTGATTGCCAAGTGGAATTGAAAGAGGTGATTTCATCACACTGGCAAATTAGACCAAAGTTGCAATGTTGGTCAGTAGTTTTGGTAAAAGGGTTTCCCTGCTTTTAATAGGAAAGGTAGTGGATATATGACAATAGGCTATAAAGGTTTCAGACATGGGGATGTAATTTTCAAGGGAAAATGGGGGATACCATGTCTCTTCCCATGTGATCCTCCCTTACAAAACCGCCCCCAGGATCAGCCTCAGGTAGCGACTGTCGTCCCCTGGCCACATGGGAGAAGGTCACTGCCAGGAAATCAGTGATGACTCCACCGTATTCATCACAGATAGAAGCCCAGTTGGCATCATCTACCCTAGTTTCTGAATTGAACCTTACACATATCAAATTAACTTGTGCAGAGCCAACATACAAGTTTTTCTCTAGGTATAACTTCTATTAGAACTTTAGTTTTGTTTGGCTGTGTGCCCTTTCCTCCAAAAACGTTTTCCTATTTCTTTTTCTCTAATCAGTGTTTCGAAGGGATTGTGTCCTCTGACGTATTCCTTATCTTAGATATATCCTTCCAGCTCTGCTGGCCTCGGAAAATTTTTCTCTAATGGGCGCTGCGCGTCGACGTCCTCCGAGTCGATTTCCCTCGACAGCTGCCATATAGACGTCGACGTCATCCTGCCTATAAAGGCCGCGCGCAGCGTCCGTTGCTCAGTTCCTTTTTCCGCGCTTACTCAGTGCCTCGGAATACCGTTGCTCAGTTTTGTCAGGTTAATCCTATTTACCTCGAGTTATTCGATCCGTACTCGATGGCTTCTTCGTCGGAACCGATAACTCCTCGGTCCGGCTTCAAAAAATGCCGAGATTGTGGGAAAAAGATGTCGCTGACTGACCCTCACAGAGTTTGTCTGTGGTGTTTGGGAGCTGAACACCATTGTTCGGAGTGCGAGGACTGTATGTCCATGACAGCTAAGGCCCTGAAGGAGCGTAGGGGGAAGCTGGAGAAAGGTAAGACTTTTAAAGCTTCTTCTTCCTCGATGAAGTCGAGACATTCGTCTCCTCGTCACCATTCGCGCTCCAGGTCTCGGAGTGGGTCCCATCACTCCTCGAGATCGAAGCACTCGAAGAGGAGACGTCGAAGATCCCCTTCTCCGTCTTCCTCTTCCTCTGTTCCTCCAAAGAGAATCCCTTGCCCCACGAAACATAGTTCCCGGGCTGAATGGGAGGAATTCCGCAAAAATATGATGTGCGTCTTCGAGAAAGCGGCCTCGACCCCCTCGAAGACTGCCGAGAGCGATGCTCTGGTCGAAAGACCCGAAGGTCAAAAACGCCACGAGTCGCAGTACCCGGCGAAGGAAACTTCTCGAGCGCGTCTCGAACCCTTGAGTAGGACTATGACCTCAAAACGAAGGTTCCGTCGACGCCGAGGTCGGTGTCTTCGACACACGGGTCTGTCGACTCGACGCCATCTTCGACACCGGCGTCGACGCCAAGAAAAGTCACGGTTACGACACACCCAGTGGCTATCCCCAGGTCCTCGATGACGATGGCGTCGATATTGTCGAGCAGAATCCCAATTCTGTTGAGGTCATCGAGGCCTCCGCCTTTGTTTTCGACGCCACGCTCGAAGCCTTCGGCGTCGACGACATCGACGTTTTCGAGGCTGATTATGACAAGTTTGGCACCCGCTGCCTTGGAGATGGGGTTTACACCCTTTATGAGTTCAGAACAATTGAGAACTATGTCCTCAATTATGGAAGAGGGTGAATTGTCTGAACAGGAAGACACATTTGAATTGCAGGGACCTGTAACCCCAATTAGAGAGGAGTTTTCCTCTGAAGAACGCAGGTTAAAGGATCTTCATGATTCCTTACATGAGGCAAGTGGGTTAGACACTTCCCCTGAGGTGGTGTTTGCTAGGCCAGACCCGGGGGAGCATGCTGAAACCCCCTATAGAGCCTTAATGGCCAGGATCACAGAGTTTATGGGGTGGTCTGCACCTTCACAGTCTTTCCAACAAGATGACCTCACGGATATTCTTGACAAAGGCCCCACAGGAGGATCCTGTAGTGCCCTTTCATAAAGCTCTTCAGAGGAAGATTATGACGAACTGGGAAACCCCAGATGTCGTCCCGGCAGTAAATAAAAAACTGTCTACAAAATACAGGGTATCTTCTACAGACCCGGAGTTTTTGTCAAAACACCCATCCCCAGAAAGTCTGGTGGTACAGGCAGCATCTTCTACTGATGTCAAGACTGCTTACCCTACCGTCCCACAGGACAGGGACGATAAAAAATATGATGCTATGGCAAAGAAAGTTTTTTTGGCATGTAGCATGGCGTTAAAATCTGTTAATGCTACTTGCACCCTTGCTAGATTCAGCCATACACTTTGGGAGTGTGCTTCTACAGCGGCTGACTGCATCCCGGAGGGAGAAGAAAGGGAGGCGTTCCTGAATATCATACAGGACGGTAAAGACGCTATGTGCAAATCCCTCCAGACGGGCATTGATTTGGCTGACAGTATCAGCAGAGCAATGGCGGCAAGTACGACAACCAGGAGATTCGCTTGGTTGAGAAAGTCTGGTTTTGCCCCAGATGTGCAAGCCAGGCTCTTGAACATGCCATTCGATGGCTCTTCTTTGTTCGGGAAAAAGGCGGATGACAGTTTAGAGAAACTGCAAACTTCAAAAGCAGCAGCAAAATCCCTAGGCGCTGCAATCCGTCAGACTCCTTTTCGTCCCACAGGAACCTCTGCGAGGGGCAAGTCCTTTCGCTTCTACTCCGCATTCGGAAGAGGTAGAGGACGACCGGCTCAAAGGGGACAAAGAAGAACTACCCGAGGTGGACGGGGTAGATATTCAAAAGCCGCAGCAACAGCAGGTGCCTCTTTGCCATCGGCATCTGCATCAGCCGCCCCAAAACCACTCTGAGGACTTCCCTCACAGGACAGCTGTAGGAGGCAGGTTGACTCAACATCTGGCGGAATGGCAGGCTATCACGTCAGATGCTTGGGCATTGGAAACAGTTGCCCGAGGTTACTGCCTGCCTTTCCTACGCATACCTCAGAGTCATCCACCGGGGATCAGCTCTCAGAAAGCTCCAGATCCGCTCCTCTTGCACGAAATTTTGGACCTGCTAGAGAAAGGTGCCATAGAACCGGTACCTGTAGCGGAGAGGAACAAGGGCTGGTACTCCCCTTACTTTCTCATTCCAAAGAAAGACGGAGGACTGAGACCCATCTTGGACTTGCGAGAATTGAACAAATTCCTCAGGAAAGATAAATTCAAGATGGTCACTCTTTCTCAGATCCTCCAGGCCCTTCAGTTGCAGGACTGATTGGTATCTCTGGACCTTCAGGATGCTTATTTCCATGTGCCTATCCATCTCAAACACAGGAAATACCTGAGGTTCGCAATTGGCAACTCTCATTATCAATTTCGAGTGCTGCCATTTGGGCTGACGTCCGCCCCGAGGGTCTTCACCAAGTTAATGTCGGTAGTGGCGGCAAGTCTAAGGAGGGAAGGGATTCACGTCTACCCCTACCTGGACGATTGGTTGAACAGGGCTGTATCTTCGGAACAAGCCCAGATCCAGCTAAATCACGTGTGCCACTCCCTTCACAAACTGGGCTTCTCCCTAAATTTAAAGAAGTCACAAATGATACCATCGCAGAGACTCCAGTTCATAGGAGCGATCCTGGACACTTCCCTGGGAAAAGCCTTGCCACCAGAGGTGAGGGCTCAAAATATTCTACAGATGGTTACCAAGTTCCAAGATGCCCAACGTCTCCCAGCCTTCGACTTTTTGAGGTTGCTAGGCCTCATGGCATCCTGCATTTTCCTAGTGCCAGAGGCTCGCCTGAGAATGAGATCCCTCCAGTGGACACTGAGGACTTGGTGGTCACAATTCTCAGGGAGAATGACAGATCTTCTTCAGGTTCCCGACAGGGTGGCTCGAGACCTTCAGTGGTGGGCCTGTCAGGAGAACATTCTGAAAGGAGAACAGTTTTGGCAACCCTGGCCGGAGATAACAGTAGTCACGGATGCCTCACTCACGGGGTGGGAAGCCCACGCCAACGACTTGACCATCAGCGGTCGTTGGTCTCCATCGGAGTCCAGACTACATATCAACCTGTTAGAGCTGAGAGCCATCAGACTTGCGCTGAAGGCGTTCCTGCCAGCTGTACAAGGGAAAAATGTCCTGATAATGACGGACAACACGGTGGCCATGCATTACCTCAACAAAAGAGGAGGCGTAGGATCACTACCCCTGTGCAGAGAGGCGATGCAGCTCTGGTTTTGGGCAATCCAAGAAGGAATCTCTCTATCGGCAGTTCACCTAGCCGGAGAGAAGAACTTGACAGCGGACACTCTGAGCAGGCAGAGCACAGTCTCGCACGAGTGGGAGCTAGCTCAGGAAGTCCTTCAAGAGATCTTCGCCCTTTGGGGAACCCCTCAGGTTGATCTGTTCGCCACTAGCGTCAACAGGAAATGCGATCTGTTCTGCTCAAGGGAATTTCCCCTGAGAGGAGCTCTGGGAGACGCGTTCATAGTGGACTGGGAGTTTCCGCTTCTGTACGCGTTCCCACCGGTCCCTGTCATTCCTCAAATGATCAGGAGGTTGAGAAGATTCCGGAGAACCATGATCCTAATTGTCCCGGATTGGGCCAGGAGAACGTGGTACCCGGACCTTCTAGACTTGTCCATCTGCCCTCCAATTCGACTTCCACTCAGAGAGAACCTACTCTCACAGAAGGGAGGCCAGGTTCTCCATCCAGACATCAAAACCCTCAACCTTCACGCTTGGCTTCTGAAAGGCTGAGGTACAAGGATTGGGACCTCCCTGATGATGTTATGGAGGTGTTGCTTTCGGCAAGGAGGCCAGCAACAAAGTCTCTATACCGCTGCCGTTGGAACAGATTTTGCAGCTGGTGTAGAGAACAGAATATCGACCCCTTTTCATGTGGTACACCAATGGTTTTGTCCTTCCTACTCTATTTGGCGAATTCAGGCCTTCAAGTTGGCACCATTAAGGGCTATCCCGCAACGCTATCCATCTTTAAGCGCACTGCGGAAAAACCATTTTATTTCAAGTTACCCTTGGTAATACAGTTTCTAAAGGGGTTAACCAATGTTTATCCCCGAAGACCATTCCAAGTTCCCCTATGGGATTTAAACTTAGTCCTAACTTTCCTGATGGGCACACCTTTCGAACCACTCCATTCTTGTTCGTTAAGATTCCTTACCCTTAAAACTGTTTTACTAATAGCGCTTACATCTGCTAGAAGGGTGAGCGAATTACAAGCTCTTTCTTGTAAACCTCCTCATACAATCTTTCACAAAGACAAAGTTGTCCTGCAAGTGAAGCCTAATTTCCTCCCAAAGGTGGTTTCTGAATTCCATATCACTCAGAAGATTACCCTACCATCTTTCTATCCTCCTCCTCATCCGGGGAAAGAGGAAGAGAGGTTACACAGGCTGGACCCTAGAAGGGCTTTAAGTTTTTACATCAGTAGACTAGCCAGGATAAGACAGGCAGACCAGCTGTTTGTAGGTTACGCAGGCCACAAGCTGGGGTTACCAATAACCAAGCAGACCATTTCCAGATGGATCATTCTAGCCATTTTGGAATGTTATAAACTGGCAGGGAAAGAGCCCCCTCAAAACCTTAGGGCTCATTCGACCAGAGGTATTGCAGCTTCATCGGCCCTCAAAAAAGGTGTGCCGGTTAAAGACATCTGCGCGGCCGCTACATGGTCGCCTGTCCATACCTTTGCACGATTTTACAACTTCGATTCCTCCTCCAGTCAAGAGACTAGGTTTGGAAGGGCTGTACTGCACTCTATTCATCAATAGAAGACAGCGTGAAGTCAGTACTCCCTCCTCCAATAATAGAATACTGCTATGGGAGCCTATCTAAGATAAGGAATACGTCGGAGGACACAATCCCTTCGAAGAACAAGTTACTTCTTACCTTGTAACGTTCTTTCGACGGGATGTTCCTCCGACGTATTCCTTATCGACCCTCCCATCCATCCCCGCAGTTCTACGTCCCTTGTTGTTGCAGCTTACGCTCCTTCAGGGTGATTAGTCTAGTCCAGACAGAAATACTGTGGGCTACAAAACGGAACTGAGCAACGGACGCTGCGCGCGGCCTTTATAGGCAGGATGACGTCGACGTCGATACGGCAGCTGTCGAGGGACATCGACTCGGAGGACGTCGACGCGCACGCCCTCTAGAGAAAAATATTCCGAGGCCAGCAGAGCTGGAAGGAGATATCTAAGATAAGGAATACGTCGGAGGAACATCCCGTCGAAAGAACGTTACAAGGTAAGAAGTAACTTGTTCTTCTGGAAGCACTTTCAGTGCTTTTCTTGTTGTCTTGAGATGGGCATGGCGTTGTTTTATACCAAAGAATATATGTGTTTGTTTTGTGCTTGTAATGTTTATTTTTGTCAAAATTGGCTTTGTGTTTTTCAATGTAAATCAACACTGTTTTTTTTAATTACAATGCTCTGCCTTTTTATTAAATTATAATATATGTTCTTATTTTCTTTTCTTATCCCACTCATTCTTTGCAATTTAACGAGCAAAACGTTTTTTTCATTCATTGTGTAGTATCAACACCTGCTCTTGTCTTTGGTATGTTTTGACCCCACTGTTTCAGGTCCTTTCTAACTGATTCCATGGGGGTTGCCTCGCTTTTTGTACTCCACATCAGCGAAGGCAGGTACTTTAACAAGCAGAGCTGCTTCTGTAAGCAGATCACTTGATCCACAAAAGGGCCATAGAAATGGTACCCAATGGGGAACACTGTGCAGGGTCGTTCCACAGATAGTTTCTAATCCCACGAAAAGAACAAGGGAGGTTGTCTAGACCTTTGGGCCTAAATTAATACACAAGAAAGGACAAGATCCAGGTGGTGGCTTTGTCCTTGGACATTGGCGCATTGTGCTGAGGTGATTGTATGGTGTCCTCGGACCTCCAGTGTGCATATATTCCTATGCCTATCTTACCGGCGCACAGGAAGTTCTTGGAGTTTGTGGTTGTGGGTCCACATAGGCAGTTCTGGGGTTTGCCCTTTTGCTGTCGCCAGCCCTAATGCTCTTTGCTATTGATGTCCTAGCATCTCATTTGTGGCTAGCATGTGTGGAGGCTGTCCTCTACCCTGAAGACTGTCTATTGTGGTCATTCAGTCAAGAGGAAGAGCTGTTTGCGTGTGATGGAACAGCTCCAAATTCTCGGGTTGTCGCTAAACTCAAAAGGTTCTGACCCCTAGCTTTCATCTGCAGTTCATAGGGGCAGTACTGAACACAAGACATGAGGGCATTCCCAGTGCCTGAAAGGTCTCGGGCCATTAAGGTGGTGCTGGACAAGTTCAGATCAGGTTTCTGAGGCTCTTGCACCTGATAACTTTGTTCATGCTTCTCCTTCCTCAGGCAAGGCTCCGTATGAGGAGGCTTCAGTGGGAACTCAGGTTCACGTGGAACCAGCTGATTGTGTCCCCATAGGACAAACTGTGAAGGATTTGAGTTGGTGGTACAGAGAAGGGAATGCCATAGTGGGCGTTTCATTCATACTTTGCCTTTCAGGCTCAGGTCATTGCAGATGCAACCATGTCATGCTAAGGGGCCTATTTCACAGGTTTGGAGAAATGTGAGAAATGGTTGAATGAAGAGGTGAGGCAGCATATCAGCATTCCACAGCTGGGATTGACGTGCCTCGCTCTGCAGGCTTTCAAGTAGCAGTTGCTGGGGAATAGAGTGATGTTTTGACAGACAAAACCACCTCAATGTATTATTTGTGCAGTGGAGTTTGCTTCCTCATGGTGTGTAGGGAGGCTGAGGCCTCCTTCTGGCCGGATTAGAGCATTGTGAGGGAGGAAGCACTCAGTAGAAGGCAGTCTGTGTGTCACACAAGTGGTCTCTAGACTTATCAGTGCTGGACCACATTTTCATAATGTATGGCTTGTTGCAGGTCCATCTGTCCCTGATGCATGTCAACAGGGAATGGTGGTGGTTTTCCTCAGCGAGGTCTCCTGGACAGGGGGTCTTGGGTGATTTGCTACTGATGCCCTTGAATGCTACAGAAATGATTTGCGCTCCATCCAATTTCACTGCAGCAGATGGTACTGAGGAGCTTCAGGTACTACAGGGGATTCTGAAGATTGAACCCAGCATAGCTGTGATTTCAGGTTTCTCCCTCTGAAGACTGCTTTCATGGTTTCCATTATATCTGCCAGACACAAAAGTGAGCCACATGCTGTGTCGGCTGCCAGCTCTTACATAATTTTTTGGAAAAGACACAGTGACGCTTGGGTGAAGCTGTCCTTGCTGCCTAAGGTCATCAGTGAGTTTCACATCAACTAGTCCATATAGCATCAGCCTTCTTTCTATGTAGGCTTGACCCTAAGTGGGCCCTTAGCCACTAGATGGCAAAGTCAAACGAGTTCCAAATGAACAGGCAATTATTTGTGGCTGTAACTAAGCAGACCATGTCTAGGTGGATTGTTGCATGTATCAGGATTTGCTACGAGGCGGTGCACAAGGCACTCTCTGAGGGGATCATGGCCCAATCCACAAAGTGTCTGCGTCAATTACCACTTCCTTGATGGGTTCACCCCTTAAGGGTGGCCACTTGGTTTGATTCTGCATACATGCTTGGACATGGGCAATAAAGACTACGGCCTTGTTGAGCAAGGCTATGGTGCAGCATATCTTTTGGCGGAGTGCGTCGGAGTGTTCCTGGTGTTCGCTGCTCTTTTCCCCCTGCTGCTGTGTTTGCTTACCGGAGTACTGGAGTACCTCTTTTAGCTCAATTGAAACTATCCTTGAAGAACACACCTCCGGACGCGGAGTGTCGCGGTGTGCGTCGGAGTGTTCCTGGTGTTCCAGGTGCTCCAGGCGCTCTGACATCTGATTTAGCACTGCGAGCTACGAGCAACGAAAATAAACTGTTTCAACACCCCGAACGAGCTGTCCTCAGACCTGGGCTCAGACCACTCCTGGATTCTGGGATTGAGTGGGACTGAGTGTGCTGTGACCAAAGCGGAGCTACCTGTGCCACGTACCCGTACCCGGACGGTTTTCGTTGCTTTAGAATTCCGCGGCTCCTCCTCCCGGTCTCTGACTGGCCCAGAGTGCGGAAATGGAACTCCTGAATGCGCCTCGACAGGTACCCCAAGTAAGTAATGCGCCTGTTACAACTGCAAATGTTCGCACTGCAAATTACCCCTTCATTAGTCCTACAAACATTACCTCGAGAACTTGTTCCTCCAAATTGTGTGTGCGAGAGAATATGCTGGAGTGGGTTACGCCTCGCAGTCTGTTTCTTCCAGCCTCCTCTCCCCCTGCCTTGTTTCTGAATATCCAAACGGACGTGTTCTGTGGCCCTTTGCTGGTACACATGCTCGAAACCCCCAATTTGGATTCAAAAAACGACGAGCACATACGCGACTCTGCCATGCCTTTTCCATCATGTTCTCAAAAAAGATTGGCATGCAACAAGGAAAACGACTTCAGCTTTGTCACAAAACTAAAACCCAATATCAGCACAAGAGCCAATCTGATTTCAACTACCTCGGATTAGTTGTCTGGAGAAGGTTTGACAGACTCCTCATTCATGGAACGTGATTTCCCAAAAATACGCCGGCCAGTGCCTAGACGTCAAAATAGAATTCAACCAGCTAATGACCGGGAGTCTTGTACAAACCTTGTCGAGCAAGTAATCAACGATGTAAGACCAAATCTGATATCTGCCCTGACAATTACAGTGGCTCCTCTACTAAAACTCTACGAACAACTAAACAAAGCATGTAGAGATCAAAACACCCTCTTAACGACAATGAACTCAAAAATAATTAAAATGGAACATGCACTTCAAGATCTGAAACGGGAATCAAATAGTTTCAAGAACAACGAAATGTTAAACACTTTACTGAGAGATCAACTGAGGAATAACTCTGAAGATAAACGACTTCTGGCAGAAGTCGCCAGAGAGGGGGTTGCGATTCTTCAAAAGCAACAAATTAAGAGTGCTGACAATCTAAGGGAAAAAACGGAAAGAATGAGTTGCCCTGTCCTAATGTACTATCCAGAGAAATTGGGGTCTCGTGCGACAGAGCCTACTCGCCAAGTGGCAATCGATCTCCGAGAGTATCCTTAGTGGCCACCAGGCTGGCAGACAACTTGATCGATCTATCATCTGCAAAACAACCAAATGCGGCTCTGCCGCAGAGAGTGACGTAACATCTTGTCCGATGAAAGACGTCATAGTAATTGATGCGCCGAATGCTCTACCAGGAGTTGTCTCTACTCTAGCAAATGCTGAGGGTTCGGCAACTCCATATCTGGCTGCGCCAATTGTGAATGAAGAAAGGATTACTCCGACGGAGCAAAACTTTGCTATTTTTGAAAAGACAAAACCCAGAGAGGTCAGAAACAAAGGCGAACCTTCCAAAGCACAAAAGCAAACAAGAAAAACAAAAAACTTAAAAAGCAGTAAAAACGTTAGAGCCAAAAATTCAAACAAATTCTTAAGGAATATAAAAGCTCTAAACGTAACGATACTGACTGAACGCAAAAAAGATTCAGCCGATATCACTCCTGAAATACCTGCAAAAAATCAAGATTGGGGAGCAACAACCAGTACAAAAGCCAATCACCTCAAATGAACTAAAAAATAAAAAAAACGGAGACGAGAGAAAGATCGAATTACTGGCTAACCTGTCGACGCATGACCTAGCCTCGGAAGGAGAACCCACTGACGACGAAACAAAGGTAGACGACGACTTTGACTATATCTCTGACGAGGAGCCTGAACAGTCTTTTGAACCACCGCCTTCGGACAAGCAGGAATCGGGAGTTTCTTCTAAAAGAATATGTACTTTCTCAACCCCTCCATCTGTAAAGCCTAAAGGGGTTCTTTTGGACGGTGTAGGTCAAAACGGATTCATGACCATAGCCGAAAAAAGAGCCAGGGCTCTGAAGAAATTGGACCCTACAGTTGATTCAACAAACCACTCAAACGAACGTCCAACTGAAGGAAAGGAAAAGCCTGCTTTTGAAGTAGGAAAAAAACTCCCAGTGAACCAGGTCAAAAACTTAAAACAACTACCTACTCCACAAACTAATTTTTCTCAAGACTGGAGAAATGACACGAGACCGCAAGCAAGTAGAGTTTCGAAATCAAAGAACAAGTCCTCTAACTCATCAATGGAAAATCGTCTTCTGATCGAGAGAATATTCAGATCAGGCGATTCTCTAATTTTGAACAGATGCAACGTGCTCCAGTTGCTCGGGCACATCCCCAAACTATGTGCAGTCTCCAAAGAAAACATCAAAATTGTTGAATTCATCGATGAGTCTGTAACTGACAGAGTCTTACTGCACATTCTTTCGAGACTGATTTACAATTTGATCTTGAATTGTGCCTCAGAGATAAACTCTCTAGGATTTCACATAAAAGAAGTCGGTGACGAAAAAGCAACACCACAAGCAAGAACACAAACGAGTATTCCAACAAATAGAAATGGAGGCGAAAAAATAAAAACATCTTTGGAAGCTCCGACAGGAAACGGAGCCCGAGCCTCCTCTAGATCTAATCGGACTGACGAAAAGGTTTTATCGGATATTATTCCACTCCACGATTCCGCTCACCATGGAAGTCCTATGAAACTAATTAAAATCGGCATGAAGAACAATCTGAATGCTTTAAATGGCATTGTGAATGACCCGAGAGCGGAAAACGCTGATATTGCACAAGGATCCTGGAGTTGGATGTCAGCGTCACTAAACAACTGTGAGGAGCTCTAACGCCAATCCGAAAAGACTGACCAACAAATTCTGATGGGATCCTGGAATACGAGGGGCTTTAACCATCTCTTTGGAAGATCGTCTCATGCTCTTGAAAAACTAGACATAATTTACCTTTAGGAAACATGGCTTCTAGAACTGCCCTGTGCCGACGGTTTTGAAATAGTTCTGAATCCAGCAATCAAGCAAAGTATGGACAGGCCGATGGCAGGTCTAATTATAATGGTGAAAAAATCAAAAAACTTGAAAATAACAAGAACTGAAAATCCCTCCACATACTTGCAGATTGCGACTATCGAACTAAACGACCCTACATATTATAAATATTTACTGGCAGCATGCTGCCACTGACAAATCAGTTTTCCTCAGATTAATTTGTGATTCAATTGACCGCATAACGGAGACCTGTGTAGCGCCACATTTAATCCTATGTGGAGACTTTAACATGGAATGTGTTAAATTGAAACCTGAAATCACATTGAAAAATAAACCAAACAGAGAAGCGAAAGACCCATATCAAATTAAATCAGCATGGCATGACGAGATGGAAGATCGAGAACTAACCCTATTAAATGGAAACATCAGAGGTCAAATTCCTCCCAAACCGACTTGGACTCAAGGGTGAAAAGCTTTGATCCTGGACTATTTCTACGCATCAAGTGCCATTGTCGAAAAAATATCTGAACTAGTTGTGACTCCTATGGATCAGAGCGATCACAACTTAGTAATTTCTGGCCTGGGGTGTGTAGAAAGAGACCTCTGGAAGCAGAAGTTAAGTGTGATGCCAGGTCGAAACAAAGTGCGTATCAAAAAAGATAACATCATCGACATTGCAACTGCTCTCCAGGCAAACAACGACAACTTATTCTGGGACCAAATTGAATATCCAAGATTGCTAGAGAAATACACCAAACACAACTTTGGCCCGCAAAAAAAAAGGTTTCATCACCACCATACTTATGACCCGGAAGTAGTAGCCAGAAAAAAGGGCGCTGAGGAAATCTCGAAGAGACGTAAAGAAGAGCCCCACACAAGACTCCCTGTTGGAAGTTAAAAAAGCCAAATCATCGTACAGAGCATGGTTGAGGGCCCACAAAAATCTAATCCTACAAAATGACGCTGAGGTGATGATAACGATCGTGACACAAAAAAACTCAAAATCCTTTTGGTCCATAATAAACAACACAGAAGCCAGTCAAGGTTCACTTCAGGTCTGCATGGTTACGGAGGCCCAGTGGATCACCCACTACACTGAGATATTTAAGAACCATCGAAAAGAGCGTCAACAAAGATTGGAACACCATAGCCCTTGGGATTTTAAGATTTCCAAAGAAAACATCTTCAAAAACATCAAAAATCTTAGCCTGTCGCGTGCTCCAGGCCCTGAGGGGCTGACCAACTGGATGCTAAAGCAGAATCCGGAACAATGGACTGACTTTTATTATAACCTTTTTTGTAACATCATAAAAGAAGGAAGGCTCCCTAAAACCTGGAAATGTGCCTTGATCGTGCCAATTTTCAAAAAAGGTGCACGATCAGACCCTAAAAACTTCAGACCCATAGCCTTACTTGATGTGATTGGGAAGATCTTTGCAACTCAAGTCCTCAACCATTTAACATCATGGATTAAAGATGTAGAGGCCATGGACATCCGGCAAACTGGATTCACAAAGGGAATTGGGTGCTCGCTCAACCTCTTCATCTTAAAACATCCCAAAAATGGAGGCAATAAAGAAAAAAACAAAGATCTACTTAGCCTTTGTTGATCTGGCAGACGCCTTCGACAGCGTAGACCGAGACCTACTTTGGTCCAAAATGATAGACCACAAATGTCCTCCGAGCCTAATGAAAGCAGTGCAAGAACTTTACTCTGAAACAACAGTGAAAATTAGACTCGACCAAAAAGGTTCTGTGTCAACCGCAATAAAAACAGCAAGATGCGTGAAGTAGGGCTGCCCGCTGGGAGCAACTTTATTCAGCCTTTTCATTCATGATGTCCAGAAAGACCTAAGAGAAGTTAGAGCATTTCTGCCAAAGGTAAACGGAACCCATATTGGGCACATTCTATATGCCGACGATTGAAGCAACGCCGGTCGGCCTACAGAGAAAATTGAGGGCCTTAGAACACTACACTGCCAAAAATGGTCTCGAGATCAACGCTGCAAAAACCGAGATCCTCGTTCTTCAAAGTTTAACTGGCGTAACATCACTACGAAAAAGGAAATACAAATGAGACATTGGAGGTAAATTGATCAACTGTGTCAGTCAGGTGCCATACTTGGGAGTCCTGCTCAGCTTACACCTAAATAATGACCCGATGGTCCAAAAGATTAAGAGAAAATGCAAACTGCTAGCAGTTCAAGGTGCAATGGTAAATAAGAAGTATGGAAAATTCTCCATAAAACCTGCCCTTGAATATTACAAGGCTAAGGTGGTGCCATCTCTAATCTTTGGGGCGCAGGCCATGCTGGTTTGTGCGCATGAGACATGGTTGTGGTGTGAGAACACCTACTGGAACCGAATTCTGCACCTACCGAAAGGGACTCCATCTGCGTGTACTCGAAATGAACTAGGGCTGACATCCATCAATGCATTAGTAATATGGAACACGCTGGCTCTATACAGAAAGATCATTGGCTCTGAAGACTTCCCCCAATTCACCATTTTGAAACAAACGAAAGGCAAGCTATTTTCAGCCTCAATACAGGAAGAATGGGAGTGCAGATGTTTAGCTCTATTAGAACAAGTGAACTCGGACAGAGAAACCTTGATACAGAACCCTAATAAAGTTAAAAAGAAATTGTGGGAAGCTGACTGGATTGAAACTTGTGACACCCGAAATGCTCATCGCTGTATGAACCTTGCTGCACCTGAAGCAAGAGCTTGTGGATCGATACAGAGATACATGGAACTATTTCCCTGTACAAAGAAGCGAAGACTGTACGTGGAATTCCGAATGAACTTATTTTTAACCAAGGAACCTTTGAACCTACGCCAACCACCGCCAACATTGGTCAACCTATGTAGATTCGGTGACTCTGAAAACGAGACACTAAAACATTTGACCCTATATTGCTCAAAACTATCAGACATAAGAACTACGTCAATGGGGAAACTATTGGCGGCGAGATCTTGTCTATCCGGAGAAAACTGGTGGAAAAGGATGTTTGAAGGAGCGGATAAGAAGCTAGTCTACACCCTGGTGTTGTTCTTGGAAGCATTAGAAAAGAGATTGCTGGGGCCCGTGGCAGAATCAAGTATTGAACTTCATAAACCTTGATGCCTAGTAGGCTTTGGGAGGAAAATTAGAAAAGTGCCTTATCTCTCTTTTCTCTCTTCTTCTCTTTACTACACCTTCCCGGTCCGCTCCTTCTTTCATCTTTCCTAGTGGATTTGAATCTTTTTTTTAAAAGTTTGTAAACAGACTAATACAAAATAAAAATTAAAACAAAAATTAAAAAAAAATCTTTAGATGAGATCTTGTTTGCCTTCTATTTGTACATTTGGAGCCCTTGCATGCTGCCTTGAATATTTTAGTGGCCATTGCTGGAATAATCTGCAGAGAATATACTCTGCATTAGAAGATCAAGTCACGTAGCATATGGGACATATTGGCTATGATGCCTACAATGTCCTCTTTGTGGCTTACCGATCTTTCTGCCTTCCTCCCCTCACTTTTATGGGATTCCTCATCTGTCTGCCCTCCTCCCCTCACTTTCCTTGAAATGCTGTGCTTGATATGTGGGAGGAAGTAATCAGGAACTGTTTGGCACTGGCTTTACCAGTTATAACCTGGAGAGTGTTACTTTGGGGTGGCAGCTGCAAGCACAAAATTGCGGCATTGCGGGTATTCATGTCGTCGTGTAGCACCGTGCAAGTGTCGTTCAAAATTTCCCAGTCCGCAGGCTAGACATTTCATAGATAAGGAATGTGTAGAGGAGACGTTGGGCCTCATTACGAGGTGGGCAGTAAGGGTTAACGGGCACCGGTAAGGAGACCGGTGCCGGTAAACCCTTACCGCCCGATTCCGAGGTCCCTTAGCAGGAGCCGCTAAGGGACAAGGGAGCTAATAGCGGGCCCGTTATTAGCTCCATCTCCATTCCCATTGAGCCCTATTGGGGCTCGAATGGGAATGGGGAATGGTTCTCGGAATGGGGACATACCGGGTCCTCCAAGGTTGGAATGACCCGGTAAATCCCCATTTTGAGAACCCGGACCCGGAATGTGGTAAGGGGTAGCCATGGTGCTAGTAGCACCATGGCTACCTCCTACCTCGTAATGAGGCCCATTGTATTCATCAGAACGAATGTTACCAGGAAGGTATGTAATTTGCTATTTTACATCACAATTCAAAATGGCAAGCCTAAGTATTCATGTTCATAATTTCTCAAGGGTTTAATGGGTATCACTACATATTATCCCCACCAAAAATATCGCTGTATATATGGTTGTCTGGAACGGCCATAGGCGATATTTTTGGGAGGGATTATTTTTGGTTTTCTTGGGAGCGGGAGGTGCGGGGTTGTCCTCCGCTCCTTTAAAAATAATGTGGGGGTTGCAGAGGTGTCCCCCGCAGGTTCCATGCCTTAATATCGCTGCAAAAATACGGCGATATTTTTGCGGGGATAGTAACACATGGAACCGTTTAATGTGTACATGTTTAGATGTTGGTGCTTTTCCAAATCATTTAATGATTTGGAATTCAATTCAGATTGTCATGCGGTTTTGTCATTATTGACCAAAACACATTTGGTGACACATCTGCTCACACATAAGAAGGCTATTTCCTACATTGCCCCGTTCCCCTATGATCACAAATGGTGCATCCTGATTGGGATTTCCTGCATGTAAATGTCTGGTTAGATTTGACTCAAAGGAAATGTAAAATGTGTCCCTTTGCTGCGATATCGCAGCCACACACACACAAACACACACACCTCACTTCTTCAGCCCTATACATGTGAAAGCCAGTATGGCAGCTTGGGGGTTTTTGGGAGCAGGGGTGGTAATGTATCTCCTAGGAGTCTGTGCCGCCTGAATACTGCACGCCCCAATAATGCTTCGGTTGCGCAGGCCAAATGGTCAGTTAATGCGTCTTTATCTGTCCAATGAACTTTGTTGACAACATTATTTTGTCTCTTTTTCAGAACTGGGTCAAGGAAAGAGTTACTGGAACAGACTTCGTTTTTTGGATACATGTGATTTTATAATGGAGCTCTTTTCGAAGTCCTTCTTCTGTAAATACTTTTTTCTGTCTGTATTGGAGCTGGCGAATGATCCTGTAGCCAATGTGAGGTAGGGAAGAACCACATCTCTTCTGTGTAGAGCTTCATTGTCATGTCATACAATGTCTCACGCTTGATAGAAGCTGTACAATAAGCTCATTAGCAATGTTCATGGTTACGTCCTGTGTAGTGTGTGTAGATAAATGCAACGGTTAATTCGTGTAAACTTTGCGGATGAGTTTCTTCTACAATTTTAAGCTTTCTTTGAATAATCGAAACCGAGTACAGCCTTACAACTGAAGTTGCTATACGAACCGCCTGATCTACACGAACACTGCGCATCCCTTTATGCTGAATCTGAAAATGGAGGTGTGCAGTGATCACATAGATCACACTGTCCTGCATTCCTCCCCGCAACCCCCCCACCCGCTACCACAGCATCCATACTTACTTTATGTTCTTCTCACTTACCTTGTCTTGGGTGCCTGGACACAGCCCGGACTCCCTGCCATGCCTGTTTTCTTTCACTCAAGGGGGTACGCTCTTAGGTTGCAGGGTGCTTTTTTTTTCATACCGCCGCCATCCTTCGATTGGAAGCAGGAGACACTCCTGCAGCCCCTGAACCCATTATCCCTGTAATGGGAGTGGGGGACGCCCCCGTAACCCTTGCTCCCCATTTTCAGTATATTGGGTTTTGACATTTTTGTTATTGCCGAATGGACAGTAAATGTAAACGACTGATACCCAAACAGCCTACTCCTAGAATTCTAGTGGGTAACACAGGAGCAAAGCAAATGGTGACCATCCCATGCAGATCTGCAAGTTGACATTTTCAATCCGAAAGATGCACTCTCCCTCATCAAAAAACACCCTCTCAAGGTTGTCTACTTCAGAAATGCCAGTGTGTACCTGAGCGATGTTGTGCATCTACAATTCCTGAGGATAATTTTCCTTTTTAGCCCACAATGTGGGAATGTGTCCAGTAACTTAATTTCTCTAAAGATATTGTGCAGTGTGATGATCACGGCACAAGGGTCAGATGTATTCTCTAAATCTCTTAGCAGTTGCATGCGGTTATACAACTGACTAGCATAATGTAGCAAAGTGCTGTTTTTACTCTTATCATTCCTTCAAGTTTCATTAATTCATGATTTAATATTAAGGAGCATATAATTTTTATTTGCATATTCTGTCCCACTAGCTGGCTTGCCATGTCTACGTCTACGTTGGGGATTTCACTGCAATTATCGTACATAGTCATGAGGTTGTTCCAGTGTAAATTTGTCACAGGCCACAAATTGGATCCCAGAAGGTAATGCCATCACTGCTAGATTGTGATCATTGCCTTGCAGTGTTATAGGAATAAGGACTGATGGATTAATTAAGAAAAGTGATCCTTTAACAGTGGGTGCAGCATTAAAAGCCATTGACAGCTTGTACCTTCAGAAGAGACAAATGATCACCTGCAGGTGGAAGACACCTACTGGGATCCACAAGGAAGTGTCACGAGGATCCTTTCAGGCATGCCATTAGTCTCTGTGAGGTCATTTAGCCCTGTCTATGCCGGACGCTGCAAGCAAAGATCCAGGCAGAGCAATAGGGGTTTGCCACAGCCATTCCACCATGCTACTGCTCTACTCGCTAACACCTGGAACATGCTTTCTTCCTGCCACTCAGAGCCATTGTGGACTATGTGGCCGCCAACGAAACAACGAAGCGATGGATGGATGGATGGATGGATGGATACATACTCCCACCACTTAGCTCTTTTCCTACAACCGGATACCCAATGCCCTTACAGCAGGACTAAGGATCCAGACTGGAGCTGGCCCATGCCACACCAAAAACAGTGCCATCCTCTGCTCTGGCTTAAGCTTTCTAGCAAGGTGTCAGCCTCCTCTTGCAAATACCACCTTGATTAATATCCCTGAATACAGGTGAGTGGTTACTTAATAATAATAATAATTTTGCATTTATATAGCGCTACAAACCCTCAGGCATCTGAGCGCTTCTTTTTATTACCCACGGTGTGTGGTGCTCATTTATCGACATCGGAAGGATGAAAGGCTGAGTTTGGCCCTGCCGGGATTCTAACACGCGTCAGCAGGCTCTGTACGGATGTCAAAGCGAGCGCTCTACTCGCTGTGCTATCTGACCGGCTACTTAGAAGCTATTTAAAGTTTATTTAAAGGTATTGAGCTATTAAAATGCTTTGCTAGCAGAGACACTGCTTATTTATTCTAGGGTTCAGATTAATACATTGGTTAGGAGAACAATTAATCCAGTCGTTGGAAATGTAGGATGTTGCCATATTGTTTAACCTAGTAAAAAAAACAATGGAATGTTAACATTCAACTTTCCCAAGGTTTGAGGGAACATTTAATGCTAGATGGCTGCATGGTGTAACATTTATAAAACATTTGTTAAAAAAATATGCACCATTTCCTCAACATCTTGGGCATTCATAGTTGATTCAAGATTCCTCTTAATTAATGGCATTGGATGTAATAAAAATCCTACATTGCCTTATAATGTTAAATCTTGAGTTTGGAGGAGATACTTGGTATCGACCTTCAAACTTCCTTCTCACTTATATGGACATTAAAATCTTCTAGTCATTTGTCACTGCTACTGTATTTCAAAGTCACTCTGTGGGGATATTCACATAATTAATGGGACGTTTAAAGTGCCCAGACCCACTCTCAGAACCCTGCTTCTGCTGCCCATAGATTGAGTGGGTAGAGAGCAAGGGCACTCACAAATCTCTGCTGTTTCAATGGAACCGCCTTTGCTTTTTCCCTGGGGCGAGAAGCAAAGCACCACTGAACCCAGTCAGACTATCCGTACAAACGTCTCATTGAATATCAAAACCTCCCCTCGTGTTCAGGCCTATCTTGTAAAAGTCTGGTATCCCTGGCTTGAAGTTCCTCTGTCACTCGTATTCCCTCCTCAAATGTTCAAGGGATAGGCCAGGGTTAGAGAAACTCCTGCAGGATGTAAAAAAGTGCTAAAAGTAAAATACTATTGTTTCAATGGGAAACATCTCACGGTGGGAGGCTCAAGTAAGTGAAGTGAGGGCCTACTCTAATAGGAACTAGGGACCTGAGTTTAATGTCCAATCCCTAAACTAAAGTTACTGGGGCAGTGTTGCCCAGCATTGTATCCTTCAAATCACTCTGACTGTCACAATAGCTTTAAATGTCCCAGAACACTTCTTTGAACTGGCCTCATCAGACGTCCCTGATTCTGTGCAGTTTCTGGGGACTTTACAGCCTTAAAAACGCATACCATGGCAAGCCCTATAGCGGACAAAACGTTAGGCCCGCCTTCTACGCCCATTGTCCTAGGTATTCCGCAGGGTAAGACTGTCCTCCCTCCAACCTGGGTGTTTGTCAGGCTACATTAATGGTTGTAGGTCAAAGGATCGAAAAAAAGGGTCGACCGGACAAAGGATCGAATTTTTTTTTTGTATTTTCACATTTCTTTTGGGGGGGGGGTCCCGAACCCCCTTTTTTTTTGCTACAAATCACTTTTTTCCAAAACGAAAACCTAAAAAAGAAATATATAATTTAAAAAAAAATCGATCCTTTGTCCTGTCGACCCTTTGGTGTCGATCTTTTGTCCTGTCGACCCTTTTTTTCGATCCTTTGACTAGACACCTACAGTAATTATGTCCCTTCAGTCAAGGGCTCGCTAATGTTGCATACCTTGTTATGCTGCTATGAGTTAATTGTACATAAACAGATGTGGCATGACCAGTTTTCCTCTGAGATCAATACCAGGTAAACCTCAACAGAATGGGCCTATTTAGAACTGTCCTAGCCACATAAAAGAAAGCATCTTAACCAAAAGGTAGCCTACCCAGGTGAGTCTGGCTGCTACAAGTGGGTATAGAAATCCCTAGTCTTGGTAGGTTAGGTCTCCTCTCCTGCTCAAGCATGTCTTGGAAGAGTCACAGATACAATTCCAATTACTTAACTCCATACAACACACAATATAAAGTTAAACGAAAGACCAGAGACATGGTGTGAAGTTGGAACTATTAGGAATGAATCTAGCACAATCGAGCATACTTCCGGGGCAACTAAACAACCAACCTAAGCACTTATCAGGGCAATTACTTTGAGGGCCTGACTATAAAAAGAGGCAGAAGTCTCCTGGCTTTGAGGGCGTTCTGACAACATTGCAGATTGTAAGTTGTGTTGCAGTGATAGCAGGATGAGAAATTCGAGAGACTGAACCAGCGTTGACCAAATCAAATATGCCATTTAGCAAGGGAGATGCAGAATAAGACGTGGCTTAGCGAAGTGAGACAAAAGGCTTAAAAGGAAGGGTCGATTAGAGAGCCTGCTAGTAACCTGGGCCCAAAGGCTGGCAGGAGCCCGCCCTTCAGATGAGAAGTGGGGGGTAGACTTCTGGGGGCTATAGCCCATACTAATGCTAGCTGCAAAGCCATCTCCTCCCCAGGTGTCTGAGGTTTTGCTTTTCTTGATGTGACTTGCGTGCGGTTTATTAATTGTAATCGATCCGTGACTCAGTCCCTATAGTCAGAGATTAGAAATAGATCTTGTCCTCTATGTTGGAATAGTCAGCGGTGTCCTGGTGGCCTGTTGATTTCAAGTTACGGTTCTCTCTCTTTCAAGTTAGTTTGTCTGATAATCCTCTCAGAGCGCTGTCACTATAACTGCATATTTTCCCTCATTTCAGCATGATTTTCAGTCGGTGCCGGTTAACTTTCCATACAGGGTCTTGCGCTGTTTTCCAGATCCAGCTCATGGAATTGCAAATGGAACTGCAAATGCAGTCTAAAATGCTTGTCAAGTTACCCAGTTGTTTCCCTTGTATGTTAAACCTTTCCTGGGCTGCATTGTCTTGGGGTTTCTTCTCTCGGGCAATAGTGCTTGCACCTCAACACAATGCTGGCCCCTCTCCTTCCTTTTCCATGAGGCACATTGCCTCCCGGATGACATGAGGTGTCGTTCATATCTTGGGTTGTTGCTGCACCCTTATTGGGAAGCTTACTAGAGGACTGGGCGAGTTCGGAAGAATCCTCCATTACCCACCTCCAGGGGTCTTGTAAATAAGAGGGTGGTTTCCGCTGGACCTCAGTGTTCTCTAGTCCCCTGCAATGTGTGACATACAGGTTACTTCGCCAAGCATCCCACTAAGTTTACCATCAATAGAAAGAGTTATTGGAAAAGAAGATGAGACCTGTAGCATTTTTCAACCAAGAAAAATAAACTATACTGACAGTTGCAAACAAATGGTTCTCCCTCAGATTTCTCAATACTCTCCTCACATGATCCAGATGCTGCGGCAGATTTTGCAAATATCGAAGACTTTCATCTATTTACACAATGATGAAGATGTACAAAACTTCCCTCAAAGTTTTGTTGATAAAAAACTGGAAAGCTACGGTGACATTGCAGAGTCCAAAAGGCATCATCTGTTATTCAAATAATCCAAAATGTGCCTGATTTTGGACTGGCACCAAATGATATGCTGCTACTCGTAAATCTAACTTAGTGAAAATGGTTGCACCTCGAAGGTGATCCAGCATGACCACCATAAGTGGCAGTGGGTATCTTTTCTTAACAGTGACCTTATTCAAGGCTCTGTAGTGTGTGCAGGTTCGAAATGATGCATCCTTTTTAGGGGAAATAAATAAGGGTGATGCTAGTGGAGACTGGGAATGTCTAATAAATCCTTTGGCTAAATGTTCTTCGAATTACTCCTTTACGTGTTTATTCTCTCATTTGGTAATAGCATAAATTCTACTACACAGAATTGGGGCCACAATCTCCAAATCAATTTTACAGTGCTAGGATCTATGTGGGGGCAACCCTCCCACCTCTGCCTCATCAAACACTTCCCAGAAATCCTGCTAACATGTAGGCAACACCTTGACTGCATCCCCAATAGTGTGAAGACATCCCCCACAATACTGCAAGCCATATTATCCTTTCAGAGTAGTGGAGCGTTAACCTCAGAAATGCCATTCTTCATGCAATTTCTTCTGCAAAAATTGGAATTGAACTTTTCCTTCCTTCCTTCCTTCCTTCCTTCCTTCCTTCCTTCCTTCCTTCCTTCCTTCCTTCCTTCCTTCCTTCCTTCCTTCCTTCCTTCCTTCCTTCCTTCCTTCCTTCCTTCCTTCCTTCCTTCCTTCCTTCCTTCCCAGTTTATCCTTGGGCTATGTAGGATCAGCCAAGGCAGTCCCAAAATAACCAACTGAGGAGCATAAATGAACTGGAAGGATTTCTCTTCCCAATTGTCCTCCCATCACTTCCATTATTAAGGTGACAGTTTCATAAGTAATAAGCCCCCAGGTAATTTGGAAACCAAAATGAAATATGTTTTTAGGGGTGAGTTTGGGGTACAACTTCTTCTGTTGGTGACCTTATTATTATTGTATGCCTTCGGGCGGTGTCGCGTCAGTGAGGTGATTAGTGGAAGCACCAGTACCCCTGCCTCCTTGGTTTAAAACAAGAAAAGTGAATTCACCCCAAATTGACGGCGCCACACACAAGATCCAGTTTGATTTTCAAAATGATTTATATTGGTAAATTCTTCAAAAATAGAGAAGCAACGTGCAATTTATAAAATGTAATGCCCTCCAGTTGGTTACACGTGTTTCGGCTACTCACGAGCCTTTCTCAAAACATAACAAATGGGCAAATGATTTATATCCATGTTCTAACCACGTCATATATACATTCACATTGGGAAAAATAATTCTTCAGGGATGAACAAGATTATCAGGAGGACCGTGTCTATACTTTTCAGGAGACATTTAATAAATTTACCAAACCATTATCTAAATCTAGCACACCAAATACATCCTCTGGCAGCTCAGAGGTGGACTCGGATATGGACAAAGAAATACTAGAGGGAGAAATACCTGGAATGGAGAAATCCTCTGATGGTAACCAAAAAGGTGCTGGCTTCCTCAACCAGATTAGACGTTACAAGAAGGGGACCAGAAATGTGAATCAAAAGCAAGTCCGTTTTCAGTTAACAGAGGTACAGACAAAAAATATCCGTACGCAAAGAGAGGAAGGAGGGGGGTTGTAGACACAGGCAACCCAGATGCGCTGGAGGACTTTTGACGACTAACGCGGGCGGCCGCCCGGGAAGCAGCCAGGTAGAAAAATGTACTAATCTTGTAATGAACCTATCAAATCGAACCATGACTCAGCATGAGCTTTCTATATTAAACAAAGGATTATCGTTTGCACCTACAAGTAACTTGGACCTTATCACCACACAGATTGATCTTTTTAAGTTTGTTCGCAAACTTAGACTGAAGAAATTCTTCGCGACCGCAGTCAAGTTGAGACCAGAACAAAGGGAGGAAAATATTCCAAGTGACTTTACTATGGAAGACATTGAAAATATCCATCTCCTTAAAACCTTGAGTGAACATGATGATAATGAAATACAGAGCACCTTGTATGAACTTGGGATTACACCAATATGCCTTTTGGAGAAGGAACTTAAATCTAAATCCAAGTTTAGACTGCAATTTTCAGCTGAAAACATGATTGAAGTCCTCTTTAATGCGACTGCCAGGGACATATACAATTTGCATAAAGATACCAGAGCGAGACGCAGCAAACATAATTTAAGTAAACAAGAACAATTAGCACTGCACAACCTACAAGAAAACAAAAGCATTGTCATAAAGGAGGCAGATAAAGGCGGCAATATTGTCGTGATGGACAGACACGATTATATATCAATGGCACAAAATCACTTAACAACGCCGTCTTGTTATTTGCAACTGCCTACTAATCCTAAAAACAATATTCTACATCAGATTGAAGAACACATTATTGGATGGCATAGAAAAGGTTTGATCGCTGATGAGGAAAAATCTACATTGTTCAACAAATATCCTATAATTCCAACTATATATTTTCTTCCGAAAGTACATAAGCAATTTGAAAGAATTCCGGAAGGACGCCCAATACTTAGTGGTATTGGGTGGCTGACAGAGAGGATCTCTTGAGTATATTGATAACGTACTGCGACCAAGAGTACCAAAACAGAGGGCTTTCATTAAAGACACTA
This sequence comes from Ambystoma mexicanum, assembly GCF_040938575.1. Classification (NCBI taxonomy): domain Eukaryota; kingdom Metazoa; phylum Chordata; class Amphibia; order Caudata; family Ambystomatidae; genus Ambystoma; species Ambystoma mexicanum. The sequence goes on from NC_090940.1 coordinate 602,608,165, forward strand.
CAGATGCAATTAAGGCAATTGAACAAATAGTTTGGAAATCATTCTATTTACTGGCAACCTGGGATGTCCGCGCATTATATACAATTATTGAACATCAAGCTGCTATACAGACAATTGACTTTGAATTCAAAGAGGACTCTGCGTCCCACTACCATTACGTACAGATGCTCAAGGAGATGCTGACAATAACATTGGAAAATAACATTTTCATGTTTGATAGTAAATTCTAGTAGAAAAAAAGAGGGATTGCAATGGGCACCAAGTATGCCCCGGCATTGGCAAATCTCTTTATGGGGATGTACGAGGAGCAAAAAGTATACTTGGATGAGGCATATGTAACACACATAATACTTTGGAACCGCTTTATTGATGATGCTCTGTTGATTTGGGATGGCAACAGTACGGAACTGAATGATTTTAGACTAAGAATGAATTGCAACGACCTAGGTATCGAGTTCTTGGGACAGGATAGCCCAAATTTGATAAACTTTTTGGATTTGACAATCTTTGTACAAGATATGAAACTGTCTACTTGCACGTTTCACAAAGCAAACAGAGGTAAACTCGACTTCACATGCACAGAGTTGTCACCACAGACCTATGAAATGGAACGTCCCAACGGGCAAATTTTTCAGAGCAAGAAGAAACTGCATGAGCAACAAGGATTTCAAAGCAGTGTGCGATTTACTAGAGGAACGTTTTAAACAAAGAGGATACTCAAAGGACTGTATTTGAGCAGCAAAACAGAAGGCCACACATATGAGGTGGGAGCAAACATTGGTGCCCAAACCTAAGACTAGCAAAAATGACTATTAACTTCATTACTACATTTAGCAGAAATAGTTCGGATCTGGGAAAAACACTGAAAAAGAATTGCCATCTCTTACAATTGGATCCTCACCTTACGGGTTATATTAGTGAAAGACCCAGGATTACATATCGAAAAGCTAAAACGTTAAAAATGGCCTTGAGTCCTTCATTGCTACCAGACTTAAATCAAGAACCAACAAGAACCTGGCTGGACACAAGAGTGTCTGGATTTCGCAAATGTGGTACATGCACCATGGGCCAATATGCGCATGAAACTACCAAAAGCTTTACGGATGCAAGAGGATCCAATATGAATATTAATGAGAATATTAATTGTGGGTCCAAATACATTGTGTACGCCATTATTTACCTGTGCAAGCTGCTATACATTGGGAGTACTATTAGAGAGGTCAGAATACGTATACGTGAACATTTCGCAGCAATTGGGAGTCAAGATGCGTCACTGCCACTGGCGCAACACTGGCAACTACAACACCAGATGGACAATAAAAAAGATTTGAAATTCATCGGTTTACAGAAAGTGAACCTAGGAAGACGAGGAGGCAACCTAGAAGAAAGACTCAGACAGACGGAAGCAAGACTCCTCTGCAAATTCAGATCAATAGAATTTAGCCTAAACAAGGATAATGAGATGGTGCATTTTCGGTGATTGACTATTTTGCATTGATTTTGTTATGTATATCAGAGTTGTATTAAGTCATATATTGCAATGAACTTGTACAGTGAGGAATGGAACTATGTTTTAAGTGCAATAATGTACTAATGATTGTCTGGTAGATCTGTGGGTCGAGGTATCATGTGTTAGAATTATCGGGTTACAAACTTTATTGTGAATAATCATGTTATAATAACAATAACTATTTAGACCATCATGTAGTGTAATGGCTTCTGGTGAACGTGGATTTCAGTCCTCTGTTATGGTAGATAATGTACTAGCTGTGTACTAGATGTGTCTAGTTCCCAAAAAAAATGTTTTCAATAGATGTGGCATGAATACTGTACAGTTGGCAGTATTACAAAAATGGTAGGTAAAATTTGGCTGTCATGATTATCTGCACGGATGTTTTAGTAGCTTATTGGTTTTGCACAATGCACTGTTATAAACATTATATGAACAATTTAGTTATTTGTATTTTGGGTAACATGATCTGAAAAATATAAATTCTATTTAGGGTAGCCATTCTGTCACACGCACAACACAGATAATACAGGTGTGTTTGGAATGATTATGTGATGCCTCCATTGCTATGCGTCACGTTTTTATACTTCCCCCTACATTCCCACATAAGCTGTTTAAAATATGGTTAACTTCCGATTCAAACTGATGCATCAGTGAGGGGGAGTAAATAAACAAATAGCAAATATCATTGGGGATTTACTGTATATACTGTAAATCATAGGATTTACTGTATATTTTATTGACTCGTCCGCTCCATACCAATATGGCGGCCACGCTGTAGGACAGGAAAGAGAGAAGGGACAACCCGCGTTGCCTAGACGCCAGTATACAAACAACTGGATCCAGCGTGGCAGTTCATTATTGTGCTGTGCCTACGCGAGGAACTTTGCTGGTTAATACGAAGGTAGGAATCAAACGAGTGCAAGGGAAGTGAGAAGGGGAGCGGGGACAGATTAATATGTCCGCGCGGGACTTTCGGAATGAGGTTTCTTGGACATGTGGACTTGATTATAGTACTCGTCTTCACTGTCTACACGGATCGGTCAGAGTACCCGCTTTTGTCTATTACCAGTACATTACTGTGTCCGTATTCCCCTTCTATTTGAATTTGAATGTGATATATGACAAAGTGGTGATGATAAATGAGGTGCATTTTGGATAAAATGGGTTGCGCGAATTGGAATTTATGGAACATTCATCTATTTATTTGAGTTGAAGTATGGGGCAAATACTTATACGTCGCGCACATAGATAAAATTAACTATTTTCTTTTTAGGGATTATCCCGTGAGAGACATATCAATACAAATTGGGTAAGGAGCATTTGAGGCATATTTACTATTTGTTATTCTATCAGAACGGGAATGTTTGTAGGTGCAGACACAAAGGCTTTGATTATTTCAATTCTCATTTTTCTTTTATACATAAGGACTGCTCAATGTGACAGTATTCAGCCTTACAGCATGGGAAAATAATTGGAAGTTAATGGCTTACATAATCCGTGCAACTTGATAATGATGAATGTCAATTTTTCATGAGACCGTGAAGGATATGTTATGTATGAAATGAAATGACATTTGCCCATTTTCACATGGTAATTTCTATTTCTTTTATTTTTTATTTTTTCTCTTCTCATCCCTCTTTTTGTGTGTTTTATGATTTATTGATTTTCAATTAATTATTATCACTATTGCATTTCTTTATTTTGAAAATCTCTTATTAAGAATCCTTGTCCCCCACCTTAACCCTCAGGGATGGACTGGGAATTGGTAATTTAAAAATGTTTCCAATGTGAATGTATATATGACATGTGGTTAGAACATAGATATAAATCATTTGCCCATTTGTTATGTTTTGAGAAAGGCTTGTGAGTAGCCAAAACACGTGTAAACAACTGGAAGGCATTAAATTTTGTAAATTGCACGTTGCTTCTCTATTGTTGAAGAACTTACCAATATAAATCATTTTGAAAATCAAACTGGATCTAATTTGGAAACCATCTTCCGCACAAACTTGTTCTGTCCGTTCCTTAAGAGTAAATTGGATATCTAATGATTTTACAACTCCCAATCAATGAAATTCCCAGTGGCTCCCGGATCAGTTGCTACAGGGCCACTTCCTTTAAGGATTTCTTTAACATACAAGGATACATCTATAGTGATGTGTGGTACTGCTGCTTGCATAGTATTTGCCACTTGTGGAGACCTTGGTCCTGGAAACGAAAACCTTTTTGCTGTTGAAAAATCCCCCCAACACAATAAAGGCATATATTATTTTCCCGACACCTATCCTTTTCTTCTCTGGAGAGAGGACCTCCAGGATTGTCCTGGATTTCAGAAGATCTAGAACCAAGATCCCTACTCTCAACCTCACTCCTTGATCTCTCACCTCATGAAAAAACTTTAGTTTCATTTGTTCCTCTACTCCATTCAGCCCTACGGTTTTCTAAATTAAAATCCAATTGCATGACCAAGTCTACGAGACATTGACAGGATGTGAGCCTATCCACAATTACTACTGACGCATATTTTAGTTCATCTCTTAAACCTCTATAACAGGAGAAGTATGCTAACACAAAAGCTACCTTAGATACATCAGTTAAAAAGGCCTCTGGCCTACACAAAAAGTGTAACTCGCATTGTGTCCTCAACACCTGAAACCTTTTTGGGTCACCAGCAAAACAATTGGGGGAGCTAACAGGACAAGCCCAGATGGGAATGTGGGAGTGATGACTTCCTTCTTTTCAACTCAGATGTCTCTGTTAAGTCCTCTCTAATGAATTCAGACAGTTCCTCACTTGACCTTGCATCTGAAAGTAGCATAGTACCTTGGAAGTGCAATGTATTTGCTTGTAAATTTAACTCCTCTCATTTCTGAGTGAAATCAGTGTTTTCCCCTCCTAGATGTTCTCAGCTCATTTCCTATCTCCTTAAACAGCTCTCCCACTCAGTTAGCGTTAATCTCCAGATTAGGAGTCCATGGCAGCTCAGGCAGACATTTTTAATGTGGGCCTTTCATAGTATCAATGTTCCTCTGGCCATGTTCTGCAGGAGCTGCTGAACCCCACAGACCCGCCCACGGTGATTTGTTTATAGCTGTTTCTATTCTCAGCTAAATTTAAGGGAACCTAGAAGGTAATGGGGAAGTGGATAAAATAACAAACATATTCTGCTTCACCTCTCACAATGGTCCGGAAACCTCAGAACAGAAAACAGATATAAGGTAAGTCTATTTTCAAGCAATTTATTTTCCTCTTTGAAATATTTACACCTACTCCTACCCTATTGTTAAGTGCCTGTGCTCCTCCTGTTACAGATAGGAAAAGATGGTTCTAAGCTTCTTTTTATCTTCTTTTTTGTAACTGTATTTCCTGCATTTGCATTATAACACTTCTATGTGGAAATATGTACTTATGTGTGGTTATGAAAATAACTACCACTGTCTTACTTTCCCTAACTATTTATATTCTCCTAAAACAAATCTTGTTAACTCAAAGCTCTATTAATTGTCTCTAGCAAATCATTTTATTTGTGGTTATTTCTTTTTTCCTGGACAAGTTACTTACAATAGCAAAACAACATGTTGTGTGATATCACAACTTCAGAGGTTCTGCTTGGTGAACCTTCTTTCTTAAACATCTGCCTTTTAACTCCTGTGCTGCTCGGTAAAGTGTATCTTCCTGCTTTGTATAAAATGAAATCAGCACTAGGTTTGATGCTTCAGCGCTTTATATTGCATTGAATTGAAGTGTCTCAGCGTTTGCGGACACAAGCACAGAGACACTAATCAGTTAAACAATGAACTGCTTCCTCCAGGAGGGTTACCAGACATTTGGTCGAAAAAAATTGGCCGACCAGACAAATGGTCGAACCAATTTGGTCGAAAACCAAATGGTCGAATTTTTTATTTTTATTTTCACCCTTTTTTTTTTTTTGGGGGGGGGGTTCCCTTTTTGGGGGGGGGTTCCCCCCCAGACACCCTTTTTTTTTCTAAAACCCCCTTTTTTTTAAAAACGAAAACCCGAAAAATAAATATATAATTTAAAAAAAAATTCGACCATTTGGTTTTCGACCAAATTGCATCGACCAAATGTCATTCGACCAGTTTTCAGTCGACCAAATGTCTGGACACCCTCCAGGAGCATACATTCTCAGATTTCAATCTGCTGTGCGTTGACGCTGTTATTTACTTTGAATGGTGTTAGAGGTTCTGCACATAGTTTGATTAATTACGCACTCTGAGTCCATTCCTTTTTAAAACAAGAACTCATCCACAATTTGTTTCAAATAAAAGGTTTGCTCAGACGCTCCCTTCACGACTAGTCTTCATCAGAGCACACTTTGTTTGAAAACTGACAAGTCCAATTAATGATTGGCAACGGGGCGGGCAACCAATCCGGTTCCTTGGATTGCGGGCTGAATCTACCACTCCAAGCCTGTATTTCTTGGAACCTGATGGCTGCTTCCCTCTCACACCGCCATCTTGCCCCCACCCTCCCTTTCCTTTAAAATGTCCTGTCCCTCCCACCCTCAGCTCCACTGAACTCACTTCTTCAGCTGCTGTGGCGCACGCCGCTGCTGCACTGCTGCTGCCGCTCTGTGGCCACCATGGAAATTAAAGAGGGGGGGTCGTATGGCGCCCCCGCCTTCCTGATCCATGGTGACCATCTTCAAAATACAATGCTCTTAGCACCACAGGTTTCTGGATTGGAAACCCGGGTTGCTAATAGCAATAACCACCTGTTCCACAGGCAGGAACTGGTGGTAGCAACACCAGGGACCCTTGTTAAAGGCCCTCATTATGCTCAGGCCTTTAATTCGGGCCCAGGTCATTAGCAGCCATTTGCTTGAATATTTCAACTGCTGCTTAGCTTTTCTCAGAACATCACTCAGCTCACTGCACTCACACCGTGTGATCCCACCGTGTGATCAAGATTAGATGCTCCCAAGAAACTTCTTCACAGAATTGCTCAGAAGATTTCTTCTTGCAATATCTTCCTGCTTTACAAAATACTGTTTACTGGAACTTCAGAGAAACATAACCTGTTGGTTACACAAACTAGATGAAAGGCAGTTATGGAATGCTCCCGTCATTCGAAGCGGCCTGTATATTTCTGGTCCAATCAATTCTCAGCTGCAGCCCTTCCATTTTGGTTTGGGAAGGAATCCACTTCTCTATTATATAGTTAATGGAAAAGGGTAAAACCACGCCATTCTCAAATTCAGTAACTCTGAAATGCCTAATCCCAAATCCCAAATAACTAAATTAACACCTTCCTCAGACAAAGCATTCCCCAACCTTATGTACCACCACTGGACTCTGGCAATACCTGACATTTTTAACCAAGAGAAATGAACTATACTGACATCCTGAGAAATTATGAACAACATAAAATATTGTATAAATATTTTCTTTTTTCCTCTGCACCTATTTATGAAGATTTGCCCCAGGCTGTGTCATCCCACAGAGTATTTTTAGAAATTAATGCAGAGGAGTTTATATAGGGATTTGTGTTATAACCAGTTAGGGAAGACTTTGTATGTTAATTTCAAGGAGTGTATAGCCTGTTGGCTATTCTGGTGCTACTACTATCATTTGAGTGTAGCTGAACCCTCTTGATTATGTAGAGTATTTTCCTTGTTGATTTTAATACGCAACATTTGTTTTCCTTTTTGTTAATTTCCCACAGAATGAAACTATGCTTCATGTTGCCAAAGTTGAAATCTACATTGAAACTCCCACTGGACAAGCCTTTGCTACAACAGTTGGAGTTATGTGTGCGGAAACTTCTATGCCAGGAAAAAGATAAAGATGTATTGGCTGTTGTGAAACGAGTAAGTTCAATGATCCTTGGGTTACATCTAATACAAAATAATCCTAGAGAAACCCCTCACTGCTGTTATGAAATAGGTATTTTATACTTCTAACGGCAGTCCAAGAATTTGTTAAAATATTTGGCAGCGTAAAACACCTGTGGTATTATCTGTGAATTTCACCAGTATTGCACTCCTCAACACAGGAACTCTGAATTACGTTGTTGCTGCTTGCCTATATCTTCTGTGTCCATCCGCACCTAGGGAGAGCCTCTTCCCATGAGGATGAGGTTGCTACCTGATGGTCCCCCTTAGGGTGGTAATCAGTGGAAGGATCTCATGGGGAGGTAACAACCCTATGGGACGAGGGACGACTCTTCGGGGAGAGCACAGTATGTGCAAAAGACAGGGAGGTTTGGATGTCTTTTGTCCATACTGCGCTCTCCCTGAAGAGTCAAGCGGGAACGGTCGCGGCTCCTCAGGCGGTGCTCCGTTCCCCTGACTCCCATGACTGCTGAGCTTCTTTATGGATCGGAGGCGGAAAGAGACAGTTGGAGTGCTGGAGCACCCGATTCTGTGCGGCTACATAAACTGGGTTTATTCGGCAGCCAGGGCTGCTTTAACTCGCCTGCACCTCCCCCTCAAAGCTGGTGTGTGAGACGCTGGGTGATGGCCGCCATCTTTTGGCCGCGTGGGTCTCGGCCGGGATTTTGGTCTGCATCTTGGAAATCCAGAACGGAAACTGGACTGGGCTTGGGTGACGTCCGCAGAAGCTGTTCCCCCGGTTTGCCTTCAAATTGTGGGTATAATCGGGGTTTGGATCTGGCGATTTTCCACTCGATGCACCGCGCCAGACAGGATCTCATAAGGAATCATACAGATTGCGGCAGCTCCGAGCCACGACCCCGAATTAGCCAATCTTCACTAATGGGAAGTGTAAGGGTGTAGGAGTAAGAGACTGACACACAGGTGCCATATTTTGACTAAAGACTTTTATTGTGTAAAAATAAAAGGGAAAATCCTAGCTGGCCCTATTACTAAGAGGGGTGTCCCTGCCTCAACCAAATAATAAGAACCCTGTCATGATGTCCATCAAAAACAAGTAGTCCACTGTTGTGTGTCGAAAGACCTATTTCCGTTCCTTACACTCCATCTTAAACTGAATAATGGGGTGATCATCTTGGTCCAGAAGAGTGGCTCCATTCTTCTGGATGATAGACCAAAGTTCACTTTCGGATGATGTAAAAAGGAACATGTCTTCACCCCCCTAACCTTCCTCAGGTTTCTCAATACTTTTCACTTTGATACGAAGGATGGCTTCCTTCTCCTGCCCTTTATCTTGCAGTTCACAATGCCAGGGGAAATGCCTCCCTTCCCAGGTCTTTCCACAATGCAGGAGAATGGTTCCCTTCTCTTGTCCCCTCTCACAGTGTTCATCAACACCAGGGGGAATGACTCCCTTGCGTCCCCTGGGAGTCAGGGGAACGGAGCACGTCTGAGGAGCCGCAACCGTTCCCGCTCTGCGACACCACGTCTCCGGCTGCCTCAAGCAGCATTGCTCTTAACAAGATCAGCCGAGGCAGGGGGGGAGCCTGACACGAGACTGTGAAGCACTCAGGGTCCTGTTTGTGGAAAATCTGCATATAGGGACCGGGGGCGTCTGCTGGGGCTCCTTTCCTCCCCTCCCTCTACCATTCTGCGCATCCCCTCTGTCCGCAACCTGTCCAACGCGCAGCGGGACCCAGCGACCCCCACCCCTGCTGAGTGGCTCCACTTTGCCGAGGGCCCCACACAAAGCGTGCCGGACCCTTGCTACACGGACGGACTCACCTTCCTTTCACCCAGTATCCCCGCGTCCCGCCAGCTGCATTTGCAGTCGCCCGGGGTTCCAACGGAAGCTCGACCTCTCATGTGAGCCCATAACGCCTGGGGCCTCACACCAAACGTGCCGGAGCATCAATAAATAAACAACTGACACCTGCAACTGCCACCTGCAGCACGGACCATTCAGCCCATCGGCCCGCAGCCCTGGGCACCTCGCGCCGCTGGGTCCTGCAGAGCTGCAACACCGGTCCGCCTTGTACATAATCTGCCGGAGCACTGACATCTGACGCCTGTGACAGACATCTGCAGCACGGACCCATCGGCCCACAGAACTGGGCACCTCGCGCCCCGTAGGCAACACCTACAGCCGCTCCGAGCTGCGGGGAAGTCGTGTGGGCCTGCGGATCTGCAACACTGGGCTGAGCAAGGTGAGGAGCCGGGGGTGGGAGGGTTCGGCCATGACCTACACGGAACCCATGCCTGCTCTCTACATCAGCTCTGGAACCCTCCACATAACAAATAAGCAAAACCACCTGGGCAACCACAGAAGAGGGCCCATTTCCCCACCCCTGCCCCACAAGGTCCCTCCTACAGCCATCCTACAGCCATCAGGGGGCATCACCACCAGCGTGAGTCCTTTTCTTCCAGTCACACTCTTCTTCCTCTCTTAAGTGCCACTGAAGATCTCGGGTACGTGGGCGACATGCATGTATCAAGAGAGATGATACAGACAACAGAAGTGCAATTCTAAACAAAACATTATTGGATGGTGTAATCCCTAACTAGCCCTATATTATAACAGGATTTTGCCTGCCTAAAGAAACCTAAGCAAGTCTGTGTCAAACCCTATGCTTGTCCTCACAACTATATAAAAAAAAAAAAACATGGTGTGTGAATCTTTCTCAAAATAGAATTGTTTAAAAGTAAAGACTGAACTACTTTCAGCTTGACCTGTTCTTGGGTTCCCTGCTTCAAGTTCAACACAGTTCCAACAAGATTCAGTTCAAACGTGTCTGATCAAGTTCTGAATTTACCTTCTCCAAGTTCAAATGTATCAATATTTACACAAAACAAAGGTCCGGGACTTCTCTTTCCCAAAGTTCTAATATAGCACAGTTCGCACAAAATGAAAAGCCTGCGTTTCCCTTCCCCAAGACGGCATTCTCCGGTAGCACAGTTCACACAAAATAGAGGTCCTGGGACTCCCATTCCCCAAGACAAAGTTCTTCAGTTGTTTGACTCTCAGGGTTCCCTTCCCCAAGACTTTAGCATAACATTCCCTTTGGGTTTCATCTGCTCAATAGCTCAAAAGATTGACCCTCCTTTAGGTTTGCTTCACCAAGTATTTCACAGTTCTTTACAGCTTGTTCATCATTCAGGGTTGCCTGGTGTAGGCGCAGTTGGCCGACCACATGGTCCACCCATCACAGGTCACACAACCGTAAGTCTCCCCAAAGCTGTTGGGCCCCTTGTAGACACTTCGGCCTTGGGCTTTCACTTTCCACACTTGTATTCTTTGTAACCCTCTTTGATAGCAGTTCTTGCATTGTAATATATTGGTGACTATTTCTCATGTTTGCAAATATAATTGGCAATTTTTCTGATCTTTGCACACAACACTCATCACAACTCTTCATTCCTTCATATGCCTTTCATTCTTTCCATAATGCTCTTAATTGATAGTGCTGATTGACATATCTATTAAAGTGTTCATTCAGCATATCGTAGTTTACTCATTTGGCAGCTTTCTTTCAGTTCGAAATTCATTATAGGTAGCATTTACTTGTGCTAGTTTGAATGGCAACTTTCAGTTTGGTATTCAATATGGATAGCATTTACTTGTTTGTTCAATTAGCTGTTTTCTTTCAGTTCGGTATTCAATATGAGTAGCATTTACTTAACCTCTTAAGTGCCATGGGCGAGGTACCTCGTCCTTGGCATTACCTCCCTGTTACCAAGGACGAGACAGCTCGTCCTTTTAGGCACAAAACAGTAATCCAACCCCGTAATGCACGCCAACATGAAACTGAAAGTAATTTCACCGCGGCAGCCATTTTCGGCTGCCACAGTGAAGAGAGAAGGTAAGAGCCCTTTTCCCCCTTCCTCGATCTCCGGCTTTAATTAAAGCCGGAGATCGAGGGAGGTGTCGTTGTAAAGGACAACTTTCCAACAACACCTTTTTAGGAAGCATTGCTGGTCGCGGATCAGGCGCAGAGCGCTCGATACGTGGCCAGCAAGGCCACTAGACCACCAAGGGATCTGTTTGTAACGTGGGGGGAGAGGGAGCTGCTTACTAGGTAAGCCCCCCCCAAAGGCACCAAAGCATGGGGCCACACCTATGGAGACCCGTGGGGGCAGATGGGTGATCATCTGTCCGCAGTGAAGGGGTTACAAAAAAAAAGATGGCCATCTCCCCCCCCACCCTAAGTGGAAGGGGGGCACCCCTTGTAGCCCTCCGTTGGAGCAGATTTCTGCCCCTGTCTGCCCCCAGGGAGGACTACATGAGGTGCCCCCCATCCATTTGGGAGTGGGGGGTGAGAGGGCCACCAGGAAAGTGTGGCCAGGCCCCCCAAAGGCTGGGGCCTGGAGATTAGGGCCCCCTGGGGCAGATGGGTGCCCATCTGCCCCTAGGGAAGAGGCCAAACATTAAAAAATTACAAAGAAATGAATGGGTGGTTTTGGGGGGTTGGTGCAACCCACTAGACCACCAGGTGAATTACCAATGAAATGAGGGTGGCCCTCTCCCCCCACCCAAAATGAAGGGGGTGTATCTCACACAGCCCCCCTGGGGTCAGATATCTGCTCCTAGGAAGGGGCATCTGACCCCAGGGAGGGCTGCATGAGGTGCTCCTTCCATTCATTTGGGTTGGGGTGGAGAGGGCCACCACAAAACGTGGGACAGGCCACCCAATGGATGGGGCAGTAGCTTTAGGGTACCCAGGGGCAGATGAGCACACTAATGTGCCCATCTGCCCCAAGGGAAGTTGGGTAAACAAAATTTCAAAATTGCAGGCAGTCTTTTAGGGGGGCTTAGGAGCAACCTAAACCACCAAGGGAAATTGTATTGGAATGGGGAGTGCCCCCCCACCCAAAATGAAGGGGCAGATATCTGCTCCTAGGAAGGGGCATCTGACCCCAGGGAGGGCTGCATGAGATGCCCCCCATCCATTTGGGGTGGAGGGGAGAGGGCCACCAGAAATATTGCAGCAGGCACCCCCCAAGCCTAGGGCAGTACATCTGGGAAGGGGCAAAACAATAAAAAAAAGAATAAAAGTGTAGCCTTTTCCCTTTGCGCCCAGGTAGGTGCACCCACACATGTAAGGTGCCGTTTTCCTCGGGACACCTGTGGGAATGCAGGAAGGTAGGCCATTTATTGTTGGCGGCGTGTTTCGGTGGGTGACCAGAGTGAAATGTGCAGGAATTGTTTTTTTCTGCCAAATATTGGATTTTGCTAGGGATTGTGGGTAATAAATTCTGGGCCGATTCGTGCAAGTCAGACCTCTGTGGATTCCCACGGGTGTCCTCTTTTTCGGAAATGCATGGGGTTCCCTGTTTTCCTTGGTGGCTTCGACAGCCTAGGCCCAAATCTGTAGGTTGTCTCCCCAAACCCTTTGGGGGTTACCAGTCTTTTAGGCTTTTCCCTTTGCGCCCAGGTAGGTGCACCCACACATGTGAGGAACCGTTTTCATCGGGACACCTCTGGGTGCGCGGGAAGGTAGGCCATGTGTTATTGGCAGCGTGTTTCGGTGGATGACCAAAGTGAAATGTGCGGAAATTGTGTTTTTTTTTCACCAAATTTCAGACTTTGCCGGGGCTTGTGGGAAATAGATTCTGGGCCGATTTGCACAAGTCAGACCTCTGTGGATTCCCACGGATGTCCTCTTTTCAGAAATGCATGGGTTTCCCAGTTGCCCTTGGTGGCTTGGACACCCTAGGCCCAAATCTGTACATTGTCCAGATGAGCAAAATTCCTGAAATGTGCTGTGTGAAAAGACTTGGGGTTACCCATGTTTTAGGCTTTTCCCTTTATGCCCAGGTAGGTGCACCCACAGATGTGGGGTACCGTTTTCATCGGGACACCTGTGGGAACGTGGGAAGGTAGGCCATGTGTTGTTGATGGTGTGTTTCGGTGGGTGACCAAAGTGAAATGTGCGGAAATTGTGTTTTTTTTTCTGTCATTTTACCGATTTTCCCCCAAACTATGGCATTTTTCCCTACATAGTTGTTGCCTGACCTGCGCAAATCCCCCCTTCCTAAACTTGAATTTTGTTTACTTTTCAGAAATGTTTACCTTTCTGGCTTCCCATTCAGCTTTCCTACCCTTTTCTCCCATTCCGTCCATGCATTTCCTATTGGACAAAAAAAACCAACATCGCCTACCTATCACAATACGGCTGATTATCATATCAAAATATGTTTTTTTGGTTTCCACTAAACCTGTTCTTGAAAGCCTAGAAAATGGTGAATTCAACACAGCAAACCTTTTGTTCCTGGCCCTTACAAGGAAAAAAACACAGGCTTCTTTGTACAACATTCTATTGGCATTTTCTGAAATAACCCCAAATTGTCTCCCTTTTTCATTATTTTGTCTCACCCACCTAAGACAAACTAGGATTCCTGGGTGGCGTTACGACCGCCTATGTGTGGGGAAAAAAGGGACCAAGTTTGGCCGAGATATCTCATGTAACAAAAAAGTTACAAGGGATTGAATGGTGAGATACCGAAATCACCAAAAAAGGCCTTGGCACTGGGGGGGAAATATCCATGGCAGTTAAGTGGTTCAATGCAGGACCCGTTGCTTATTGAAAGTCTTTTTGGAGCGCTCTGGTCTCCTCAGTGTTTCCTGACACTTACCGGCTTTCGTGGCTCCTCCCAGTGGATCTCCCCAAATGGGAAACCCTTCAGTTTGTTTGCTGAGCCGGTCTCCAGATGTGGCCCAGCACCTCTCTTCTGCTCCACACGCGTCCCTGGCGTCTTCCGCAACTTCAGCTGCACCCGGGCTTGGGTGCGGACAGCTTTTCTCTCTCCTATGCTGCCTAGCAGCGCCTGCTGCCTGCGTTCACAATAGAGGGTTCCCGTCCTGCAAAGCTCCTCTGACAGGTCTCCGGAAACCGTTGCCAGCGTCTCTGCTCCTTGACTCAGTCCCCACACAGCAGATTCTCTCTCTCTCTCTCTCTCTCTCTCTCTCTCTCTCTCATTCTCTCTCTCTTTTTCTCTCTGCTTTTGGGCTTCAGCTTTTATGCTCTTTATCATTATTAACAGGCTGCGGGTGAAAAGGATTAGACTCAGTTGCCTGACCTTGTGTAAGCCTGTTAATGTGACATGCCTGACCTTCATTACTAAGTGCATGCAGGCCCCTCTTCTTCATCCCAGTACCAGACGGGTGTTTACAATAGGAAGTGCGCATTATTCTTAGTTGCCTCTTCCTCGTCTCAGTACTTGATGGGAGATTACAGGGAAAAACTGGAAAGGACTGACAATATACCAAGAAGACTAAGGGCGGGTTGGTTAGGTTAGTGAAGGGGGAATACCATGTCTCACCTTAAGATACCCTCTCTCTAATCCCCAAGGACCCTCCACCCAGGTGATCCACCCTCCCTTGTCCACCCCCAGGGTCGGGATACAAAAGCAATGGCCCTTCCTTGGCCACCTGAACAGAAGATCCCTAGAGAGTAGATGTGAGAGTACTTTCAGGTTTCTCACATACGGCAGGGTTGTGTAGCAGGTTGACGCAGTACTTGATCCCTTTGTAGAGGGCTTTGCTTTTGTTGTCTGCTTCTGCTATGGTATTCTGATAGTATGAGGCTTTGGCTGTGTTGATTAGTTGTTGGCGGGTTGCTCGGTGTTCCTTGAGGAGTGCCAAGTTAGATGTGGTCCTGGAGCAGCTGCAGGTTTTCTTTTATTTCCTGATGACTCTTTTGCTAAGGTTGAGTTCTTGCGTCTCCAAGTGCTGACTGTTTCGGTTTGCAGGTACATTGTTTCAGAGGTGCGTGTCGCTTGATGGAGACTGAGAGGATGGCGTTGAGTGCTTCCAGTAGAGATGTAGTTCGTTGGGGGTATTCGGTCGATGTAAGGTGGAGGGTGGTGGCAAGGACTTCCATGAGGGCTTCCACCAGGAAGTTCTTGAAGAACCTAAAGGTTTGTCTGATGGGTTTCTGCTGGGAGTGCTTGACTCAGGTGCAGTGCAGGATGTTGAAAGGCATGGCTAGGTGGTCAGACCAGTGAAGCGAGAGAGGAGAGCTGTAGTGAAGGGAAGAAAGTGCTGTGATTATTAGGTCTCAAATATTACCTTTCTCGTGTGCTGGCTTTTTCATGTGGTGTGTGAGGCTGTGGGGGCAAAGGCAGAGGAGAGCTTTTTTCATCGGTTCGGTGGCCTTGTTGCTTGGGAGGTTGAAATCACCTAGGACGGTATTGTTTTTGTGTTTTCGTGTGGGGGACATAGTGGTGATGCCGCTAGAGCTAGGGCTCATTGCATCCTGCATCTTCAAATTCCTGAATGCAAGATGCAGTGCAATTGTTAGGTGTCCGGACATTTCGTCGAAAAAAAAAAAAAGGTCGACAGGACAAATGGTCGACACCATTTGGTCGAAAACCAAATGGTCGAATTTTTTTTATTTATATATATATTTTTTAAGTTTTCGTTTAGGGAAAAAAAAGGTTTTTTTTTAGAAAAAAAAGGGGGTGGGGAGGGTAACCCCCCCCAAAAAAAAAGAAAAAATACAAAAAAAAAAAAAAATTCGACCATTTGGTTTTCGATTTGTCCTGTCAACCTTTTTTTTTCAACGAAATGTCTGGTAACCCAATTGTTACAGTGGTCCCTGAGGAGCCAGTAGTTGCAATTCATCAGGGACATGAAGGACATTATCCTTGTCCCTCTGCAAGACCTCAAGGACCTGTTTTGGTGGGCATTGTAAGGAACTCATGGTGGAAACAGTAAAGACAGACACAAGTGATCACACGTCAAGGGGGTTTATTAAACTGTATGCAGGTTGGAAAAACACCTAATCTAAACCTAAATCTAAGATGGGAGCAAGTGCCGACCATCAAATTAAAATAAGGCAGTCCTAGTGGCGTTGTGTCAAATAAACAGGGCCTATACTAAGAAACCTATTGCCAAACCGTACAACTAATACAAAAAAGGGTGTGGGGTGGTTTTCAACAAAAGAAAGAAGTGTTCTCAAATAATATGTCAGGAAGCGGTAGCTTGGTTCTTCCGTCCCCTTGTTTTGAGCACAGGCCAAGGTGGGATCTTGGAGCGCAACACAGTCTCAAGCTTTCCTAGCACAAGACAACAGTTACACTTGCAGCTATCAGGGCTGTTGATGGCCAAGTCTTGTTTCTCTTGAAAGTCTCTTGCCTTCGAGGATCTGACATATTCAAGTAACAAAAAAAAAAAGTTCCTTCAACAAAATGAAAGTTTGTTTCCTGGTTTTACTTTAGGGTGACTGCTTCACCCCTCGGTCCCCCTCTTCTGGGCGCAAACCCCTCACTACTTGTGTATTCAATTAAAGTCACAAAAGGTTCTCTTCTCAGTGAACTTTGGGTAATAGTTTTCCACCCAGGGATCTCGTGCGGCCGGGCTTGTATCCCAAATGACGTGGGGGGCATTTCCCTTCCCCTTGCCTTGCAGTAGTTATTGCTTCACAAATCTTAATGTCTTTTTAACCAATTATTTTAGTCAACTTTTGGCTGGTGACTTTCCACCCCTGGATCTCCCTCCTTCGGGTTCAGACCCCTTTCAAATGTCAGCCTCCCTCTTCCGGGTTCACTCTCACTTTTCTTTTGAGTGGTCTTTCCACCCCTGGATCTCCCTCCTTCGGGCTCAGCCCCCTTTCAAATGTAATTCTATACAGTTCCCATGGACATCTCTCGGCCAGGTTCACTCTTGTCAACACACTGTTTCTTGGGACTTTAGACTTGCCCCCTTCTCATCAGCATCCCTCACTCTTGCCAGCTTCACATTCACAAATGTTTGCAGGATTCACTTCCCTTGCTTTGCTTTCTCACAGTTCTTAGATCAAAGGCTTTAGACTGCACAGGGATTTTGCTTGACCTCCTGTATGACCACTTTGACCTAACTTCGCAGCTCTCCAATTGCCTTCTGGTAACTGTAGTTTAACTCAGACAGGGATCGACCAGAGTCTCTCGAGTTGGCACCCACGTGGTGCAGGTTCCCTCTGCAGCTGGTCTCCCCTTAACTCTTTTACAGTTCTTTGAATTTAGTTCAACTTGCCACTTTGCGTCTTTCATTCACCACAGCCCAGATCTTATCGGCTCTCCACTCGACTCACCGGCTGTGATTAACCAGTTGGCTTTCCTCGTAACTGGAGTCAAGACCAGTACCACGGTAGCAGGAGTTTCCCTCGCTCCTGCTTAGCAGCGTCGGCACGCTCCTTGTACCGTTGATATCTGTTGCAGCACACTTGGGCTATTGTCCTCGGTCTTACGATTCCCACACCAGAGGTTTTGCAGGGGTCTGAGTCGTAAAGGGCTAGGTTGTGTCTCTCCTTGTGAGCCTCTTGATATTTGCTGCCTTTCTCCTCCTCTTGAACTGCCGGACCTGGCTAGCTGTCTCGTCGTGTGGTCTGCCTTGCTCGTACTGTGCTCTCTTGCTCCACCTTTTATCCCTGTGGGGAAAAGGGAGGGACGTCAGGTGTGTGTGATTTAAGTCAATTGACTGACTTTGCCTGACCCTTGTATTGAGACATGTCAGGTAAATGGCTTTCGGGTTAGTCGGGTGTCTTTTATAATGCGTGAAAGTGTTCATGTCAGATAAGGGGGAAACAGACTGCCAGATTGTTCTACGGAATAGGACATGGAAACAGTATTATATTGAATTACAACCCTCCTACTAGAGGGGTTCTTGAAATGAGTCCTAGGGTTTGTGAGGCAAACGGGAATGACCGGAATTATTATTATTAAATTAACAGAGGAGTGTGGAAAAGAATGAACGGAAGTATGCAGGTAATACACGGGAACACAGGGGTTATGGGAGAGATGATTTCTGAATGTGACAGAGTTTGAGATCCTAGGGGACTGGTTATATACAGTGGGGTCGATGGATTTGGGTAAGAGAGATTCAATGGGAGGAAGGGGGGGCAGATGTGGCGCAGCCCACAAAGGTCTCATGGATCTCCCCCTCCTCCTCTTCTTCAGTATAATATTGCGTCTCCCTTTGGACCTTCTCCTGAGCACAACTGCAGGCTCCCCTACCCAGGTGCTCTTTCCCTGCTCGTCTGCCTTCAGGGTTGGGAAAGAGAGGGTCAGCCTGAATACGGGATTCTTGAGGTTTGCTGGGGAGAATACTCTCGGGTTTCTCGCAGCATCCACAACCAATATCGTTCAGGGGAGTCCAAAGTGGCTGCTGTGACTCTCTCCCTGGTCAAGGACACATGTTTATGGGCTAGGTGAAGCTCGTTTGCAGGGTCTTACAACAATTGGTCTGTGGGAAGGCCAAAAGTAGTCCTTCCTCATTCAATCTTTAACTTGCTGGAACTCAGTTTGACTAATATTGTGATCCTCCTTACCAACAGTCAGAGGTTCCACTGACTGTCCAGGACCTCACAGACAACACCACTACCAAACGCTACATAGACAAGAGGGGCAGAAGTGGGATTACTCATACTATACAGAGATGCCATGATCCTTTTGGTTAATTGAGAACAAGGTGACAGCGACCAATTTGGACCTTACCGGCAGTCTCAACAATGAGCGGACACGCAGAGTAGCTTTTGGGGGTGTTACGTGAGTGGGAGCTGAATGAGGAAATTGTGGTGGGGAACTTCTCCACATGGGGTCTGCCCCAGATTGATCTGTTTGTGACCAGTTTGAACAAGAATTGCCAAATCTTCTGCTCCTGGGAGTTTCCTAAGGGGGGTACCCTTGGTAATGACAGGTGATCCCCTGGGATTTCGACCGCTTGCATGCGTCTGCTTCATTCCAGAATATTACTTTGTTGCTGAGGAAGGTAAAGCAGAACATAAGGGCCATGATCTTGATTGCTCCGAACTTGACACAGAGGACATGACACCAAGTCATGCGATACATGCTGTGCAGCACTCCCTAGACAATGCCTGTTACGACAGTTGGCTGTCTGCTTTAGCCCAATGCCAGGATGCAGAGCCTTCATGTCTGGCATTTTAGAGATTGTGGTACAAGGATTGAGATCTGTCTGAGGACATTCTTGGTGTGATGCTCGCTGCAAGGCACCCATCCACTAGGTCCATCTATGCTTATCGCTGGTACAAGACCACTATCTGGTGTTGTGACACGGAGAGTGGCCCATTTTGCTACACCAGCTCTGTTTTAAAGGTTTTTTTGTTATTGGCTGAATCGGAGTTAAACATTGGCACAGTTAAAGAATATGTCACGGCACTCTCTATCCTTGTTCTGAAGCATGAGCCTTACGGAATAACAGACCTCCTATATCTTTCGGAACCCCCATTGGGAGTTCAATTTAGTTCTTAAATACTTGATCTTTGCTCCCTTTGAGTGTTGTGCGTTTTGTTCCTTAAGGTGGCTTTCGTGGTGACTCTTATGTCATCAAGAAAAATGTATTTACTGCAGTTCTATAGTGTCTCCAAAGAGAATGAAGCCCTATGAGTGAAACCACCCTTTATCCACAAAGTGATGTCAGAATTCCATCTTCAGCAAAAAAATGCACCTACTGATGTTTTTATCCCCTTCATCCTTCCAAGACCAAGGAATTGTTTCACAGGCTAGGCCCTAGAGAGCGTTGTAATTCTGCCTATTCAGGTTAATTAAATATCTTTTATATGGTCAACTCTTTGTCGGTTTCACAGGACCTAAGAAGGGCAGGCAGATCACACTCTCTTAGGACTCTGACCACTCCACCTCTAAATAGATTAAGCTCTACATTAAGAAACCTGTTATGAGGTGGCACACAAGGTGGTCTCTGAAGGGTTGCATGCTCATTCAACTAGAGGACTGGCAGCTACTTCTCCTTACTGGATGTCTGCCAGGCTGCTACCTGGACATCTTTTCATACCTATGCCAAGCATTACTACAGGGATTCCTAGGGTTGTGAGGAAACCAAAGTAGGTAGGTTGATCCTTATAAATGTCTTAAGTACCTTCTTGTCCTTCTGCTGCTTCCTTTCAGTGATTAAGCATAGCTTTAGGAGTCTTTCAAAAGATGAGCAATCAGCAGCAATGTTCTTTCTGATGGATACTGCCTTCCTCCTAATGATCCCTCGGCTTCCTTCTGCCTATCCCACTAAATGAAAGCAGTGATGTCGCTAGCAGGGGGGCCAGTGCCCCCCCCTCTGAAATCCTGGGTCTCCCTTGTGCCCCCCAAGCTAAGGCGAACAGTGACTGTGTTCTCTGTTCGTGGTGTTATTTGTGACACTCACTAAGGCAAATTTGCCCGGCTTCTGCACAGCGACTTGCATAGTGTGCAGAGCAACTTGCAGCCCCTCCCATAAGAATGTAGCAGTTTTGTGCCTGCATTCTGATGGGAGGGGAGGTGCAGTGGTGTGTGGGTAGTTGGTGTGCATAAAAGCCTCTCTGCAGGAGTGCTTGTGACGTCACACATTACCTTTCATAGGCGGCCTTCCACTTTTGTCTGTGGCCCCCATTTGTCTTTGGCCCCCTCTGTGCCCCTCATAAATTTGATTCCTGGCAACGCCACTGAATGAAAGTACTAGATTGGATTTTTTTTCAGATCATCTTAGTTTTCATATGTGACGGTTCTGCCATTATTCAATGTTTTCTGTGGTTAAAACGGCCCTACTGAATGAAATTGCACATGGGGCTTAAACTATATGTATGGATGTCATACCTTTACGCATGAGACAGCAACAAGGAATTGTGATGGAACATCATCAGAGCCGCATAGCACCAGCTTGCCGCACTGTGGCAACATTCTGAAGCAGGTTGTGTCCAAGGTGTATTTCAAAGGATGAGGAATCGTTGAGGGGAATATAGTAACCATCACAAATTATCCGAGGTAAATCATTTGTTCATATAAGGAAGCAAAGAAATCACAAAGCTCACTCCTTCTGTTACTACACAAATACAAATAATAAGACTCAATCCCCTTAATTCATCCATAAGTTTATAGATATTACTAAAAGGACTTCAGCTTCACATATCTCTGAAAATACTACCGGCAGCATTGGTGGAATCACTAGACAAATTGTAGGCATAGCTCTCAACTCACACGCTTTTGGCGGGTGTCACCCGCCTTGTAAAGAGCTGACTCACCCGCCAAGCCTCCTGCACGCCCATTCATTCCAATGGGCGTCTCACCCGCCAAAAACAAAATAGGGTGATTTCACCCACCTTTGCAACACAAATGGTTGAGAGCTATGTTGTAGGAAAGTCCACATTTCTTCGAGTAGTAACGGTTTAATCTTCAGCAGCAAACCCAATGGCAGACGCCTGTGACCATCGTTTACGCTGGTGCTGGAGCACGTCTCAATATCTGACTCTACCAGAGGAAATCATGGAGTGCAAGGGATGCCTAATGCCAGCAGATGTAAACTGCCCCCCACATCCCCAAAGTAGTTATCATTGCTATGACTTAACACACTGTTCCTAGGAAAACCTAGGGGTGCTGGGAAAAGTCGAAAGACCCAGCATTACTCGCAGCCCAGAGCCCTGAACTTCCAAGAGGGCATGAAAATGTGGGATAGGACGAAGCCAAAAGCTTTTCAATACGAAAATGTAGAGTGCCGCCTTTCGGAATAGTAAAACATTATGTCGGAATATATAAAGGATTTCATTCAATAAATCGTTATATTGTACGCAAACCAAGTTAAAGCGTGTAATGCCTACCTCTCAACCCACACGCTTCTGGTGGGTGTCACCCGCCACTTAGGCAGCTCTCTCACCCGCCAACCTCCCCTCACGTTCATAGGAATCAATGTGGGCTTCCACCTGCAAAGCCGGCCAAATCAAGAAATGCAAAATCGTGTGTTTTCACCCGCCCAAGTGCCATGAAAGGTTGAGAGTTATGATTATCGGAATGTATATTTATATTTACACTATACGTGTGCCGGTTGTTAGGAATGTTTCATTCCATGAAATCTCGCACAGGATCTCGCGAGAGCACTAAAGCGGGAAGTCGCTCTGACGCGAGCGCGAGCCGAACTGACAGTTCATCGAGTCTTTTCCTCACTGTGAGGAAATTCAAGTGTCCCGCGCTTTCCACGCTATGGAAGCGCACCCCCTGAAGCCATATGTGTGCCCATGCAGAATGTGCTTTGCCTATGAACAGAAAGGCCCGATAGTGAGGGGGCTCTATCAGAAAGTCCCCCGCCCCCATAGCTGGCAAGTGATGGTCCACTAGTCGCATTTAGAGTAATGAGTCATTTACTCATTAATGATTACTAATGACTTTACCATGGATTTATTTAACATTGGAAAACCAGATTTATCTGCGTTTGATATTTTCCTTCCCTCTAGCAAGTTCATGTATATCATAGGTCAAGGTTTCCATAAAAAAACATTTATTTGTCCGTCATTGCGCTGAAATATATCAGGGAGACCTTGTACTCGGACATGATGCAAGATTGCAGTAGCAATGGTGTAGAAGAGCACACCTCAGATAATTGGGACTTTATCAATAAATTTCGGGTATTACACATAGATTACCTAATGTATTTAGGTGCTACCAGAGTGAGATTCTGGGCTACAGAATCGGGTATACAAGGAAAGATGGTGGGATCACTTACACATAAGTGACCAATGCTCTGTGCACACTTTTGGGCATCATAGATGCAAAAGTAAATGTTATAGTTATTTAGGGTTTGTCAACACTTTTAATGCAATGTTTTGAAGTCATTAATATTTCATGGCATAGTTTCGTACCAAAAAACATACATTATTGAACATTTTCAGTATTAATTCATACATAACAGTATATCCAAATTAAACCATACAGTTGAAAAAAGACTTTTTTTCATGTACATCACAATTTAAATAACGTAGTTTTCACGTTTTCATTTCTCATGGGTACATTTCCTATTGGCGTTTGTGAGAAACTTATAGTCCATGTGTTGAACTTATAATTGACTGATGAGTCGGTAGTCCTTTGTTTTTGAAGTTTCTCTAATGCACTACGTGTTTCGGGTATATGTAACCCTTCATCAGGTGCGGATCTGTACCTTTTTGCACCAATTTTTCAATTTCTGCAATTTAAAAAGAAAATTTGCAATTCAGTTCACTAATAATTAGATTCTTGCAATTAGTGTATTTTATCAATTTTCAGTTCTTAACCTAAAGTACCTCAAAGTTCTGAAGACTTTGGTTTCTTCAAAGAGAACGTAGTCATGTCCATGCCTCTGGCTAGCGATTGAGTTTGGCTCTATGGTTATTCTTGCTTCAAGCACCGGGAGGTGTTGGGATCTGTGAAGTGAATGACAATTTACATTTTTTTTGTGTTGTTCCACTGTACGTCGCTTCGTTATGTTGGGGTTTTGGGTTGGGAACAGTCGCTAAATGAAAGCGCTGTGTCCCAGTCACAAAACCCTGGACTAATTAGTTTGGGAAGGAGTTAGCTGGTTTTGAAAAGGGTTATATAGCACTGTCTCATTCCGTAAGTACTGCTCACCTTGTTTCATCAGATGACAGGGTGATTCGCCTTTCTTTCTGCAGTCTGTTCATCGTCCACGTCACATCTATATTGAGTAAAAACGCTGGTGAATTCGCACATTCACCTATTCATCTGTAAGCTTGTTCGGCGTGAGTGCTACAATATTGAGTTTATCTCAGAAATCACAGAACGAGTGTTCGGCGTGAGCGCTTCAATATTGAGTTTATCTCAGAAATCACAGAACGAGTGCGACTCTAACTGAGCCGTGTGTAGAACAAGCTTACAAATGAATAGGTGAATGTGCGAATTCACCAGCGTTTTCACTCAATATACACTTTGAGTCTGTTTACAAAAACCAGTCTAGACGAAGTATCACTGCCAGTCCTTTGTCAGTTGGCATCTATAGTCATTTCAAGATGGCCCCCGAGTAAACAGAAAGACACACTGCACCTTACCTTATGTGAAAAGAGAGAAAGGACCCAGGAGAATCGGTTACCATCGCAACAAACAATACCACGGGAACGCTTGCAAACTCGGGCCAAGCAGAATATTCACCTCTGTCGGCTGAGCTGTGCTACGAAAAACACGACCGGGTGAAGAGGCATTACTAAGTGAACAAAATAACTCCAGACTAAAGGCGTGGATGACGAACAGACTGCAGAAAGAAAGGCGAATCACCCTGTCATCTGATGAAACAAGGTGAGCAGTACTTACGGAATGAGACAGTGCTATATAACCCTTTTCAAAACCAGCTAACTCCTTCCCAAACTAATTAATCCAGAATTTTGTGACTGGGACACAGCGCTTTCATTTAGCGACTGTTCCCAGCCCAAAACCCCAACATAACGAAGCGACGTACAGTGGAACAACACAAAAAAAACGTAAATTGTTATTCGCTTCACAGATCTCAACACCTCCCGGTGCTTGAAGCAAGAATAACCGTAGAGCCAAACACAATCGCTAGCCAAAGGCATGGACATGTCTACGTTCTCTTTGAAGAAACGAAAGTCTTCAGAACTTTGAGGTACTTTAGGTTAAGAACTGAAAATTGATAAAAACACTAATTGCAAGAATCTAATTATTAGTGAACTGAATTGCAAATTTTCTTTTTAAATTGCAGAAATTGAAAAATTGTTGTAAAAAGGTACAGATCCGCACCTGATGAAGGGTTCCATATACCCGAAACGCGTAGTGCATTAGAGAAACTTCAAAAACAAAGGACTACTGACTCATCAGTCAATTATACGTTCAACACATGGACTATAAATTTCTCTCAAACACCAATAGGAAATGTACCCATGAGAAATGAAAACGTGAAAACAATTTTATTTAAATTGTGATGTACATGAAAAAAGTATTTTTTCAACTGTATGGTTCAATTTGGATATACTGTTATGTATGAATTAATACTGAAAATGTTCAATAATTTATGTTTTTTGGTACGAAACTATGCCATGAAATATTAATGACTTCAAAACGTTGCATTAAAAGTGTTGAAAAACCCTAAATAACTACAACATTTACTTTTGCATCTATGATGCCCAAAAGTGTGCACAGAGCATTGGTTAATTATGTGTAAGTGATCCCACAATCTTTCCATGATGCAAGATTAGCCATTCCAAATGTTCGCGGTTGTTTTCAGTCTTATACTGTCAGACAAAACTCAGTCATTAGTTTCACACCTCGCATCACTTTCTTCTAAGGACCTGGTGGGCTTTTTGGCTTCCATCATTTTATAAAAATGTTCATATAGTAGATGGGGAAAATGCTGCCCAATCACTGAAGTAAATGCAGGTTAAATAATAGTGTTGGTGGCAAATATTGCAGATGTGGCGAAACCCAGGTACATTGATTACATTGATATTGATAGTGGCATGCAATACTGCGCATTTAAGACATTTTTGAAGACGCCTGGAGATTAACCGCACCCCGTAACCAAAAACTGACTACAAATTCACTCAAGATTTTTTACACTTTTGTGTAAGAATCCTCAAGAAATGCAGCCTTGAAAAAGACCTACAGTGGTCGAAACACGTGTCGGCTACAACAACTCAAGATTAAAATACTTGACAATCAATGTTATCTGTACTTTATAATTGGCACTAGTTAAACCTATATCTGAATAAGGGTTTATGAGTACATGGGGAGCCTGTGCAAGCCTCATTCATCTGTTCATTGTTATACTAACAACACTGGGGATCTCACATCAATGTTAATGCTACTCTTCTTGTTGAGTCGTGTGTCCACAGACCTACTTTGTGCATAAGAAGCAAGAAATGTTACAGAAGTTTTTAGAAATTGGTGCAAAATGCTAGGAATGCAATACAATGATAATAATAATAAATATGAAGAGTGGATACATGGAAATATGAGCTTTACACTTGATGTTCTATGGTGTTGCAATTGTTGGTGGCATATTAAGGCAAAATCTGCTGCAGTGAAAAAAGAACAATATACCATGCTGTGGTTGGACCTCCCCAATTTCCTTTTGGCTGATGTTAGAGCGATTGTTAATGAACGTTTGCAACTTAGCTGTTAAACCCAACCAAATGTAAAGTTTCCACGTGAATACATTTGTAAGTCATCCATCATCCATACATTTCACTGTGTAAAAATATTTTTTTCTTTATAGATTGTTTTAGAATTAGACCGAATGGAAGTTTCCATGGATTCTGTAAGTATAAATGAAGTTCATATTAACAGAAATATGTCCTCAGTTCACCAAAAGGTATTCAATATTTGCTTGCCCTTTTTATCAGTTTCAGAAACGGTATTATGAAAAGGATTTGGTGGACCAACAAAAAGAAAATGAAGAACGCCTTCTTTTGGAAATGGTACGTTTTTCTAGAGACATGAAATGAATGCACGGTTTTCATGCAGAGTGCATACATTGTAATGAAATCTAATGATCGCATAGTACCATAGTCTTGTCAAATAGAAGTCTGTGGTTATTTTCTATATATTCTTCTGTTATTACTCGTTGTTACTCTGAATGTAAGTTTGCCGGTATCCTGTTGTTGTTTGGCAAACTTATAATCAAACTGCATTTACTGTCTCTGCCACCTGATATCACGGGCGGCGAAGTGCCGCTAAGTTCCCATGCATTGTAATAGGACTCCATGGAATGGGATTTACTGAATCACCAACACTGTTAGTAACAGTTTAAGTGATTCAGGCATTTGTTTGCCGGTAGGGGCTGAACTCCTGGCAGGCCAGGCCTGCCGGGAGATCCGTGGCCCGCACTGGCAAACTTGAAGTGTGCCGCTCCAGTAAAAATGCCAGAGTTGGAATCACCCGTCATTTTTACCAGACCGGCACACTTGTAATGCAGACTTTTCTGCGACTTCAGGCATGCTTTGAGGAGAATTTTAAAGCAAAATTTAGTGTGTAATCATTCTGTCACAATAATTTTTAACACACTAACATAGTTGTTTTAGATTTTCACTTCCTTTTAGCTTATGCAGGGTACTGTAAGTGCCCTTTGGTACGCAGGAACTGTTGGTGTGGAGTGTATAGAGTGGAAGAAGGCATGCACTCCTCCAAATTCCTGGCAAGCAGTGTGTTTGCCAGTTTTTAATGACTTTGAATACTGTCACACCGATTGAAAGAACTATTTTAGCCTCTACCAAGAATTATTTATTTTTCAAAAACTTTAAAGACTGTTAGTGTTTATAGTACTCAAGAAAGGCAGCGGTGTGGCTGTAGTTTGCCTTCTACTATCTACTATTCCCTTCCCTTCTACTTCTATTATCTCACTCCATTCCCTCATTAAAATGATTTGTGGCAAGCTATTGGGATAGAAAAGTGGGCCACACTGCTTACTTTGCTGGGTCATGTAACCGCTCCAAGTATGAAAACATCAGCCTAAAACAGAAAAGTTGCTCTTCATACAGGAATTACAAATATAGGGACTCATTACATGTTTGGCGGTGCAGGAGAAAAGTGGCAGTAAGTCCTTTACCGCCACTTTTTTAGGTGATAACAGAATTACCACTGTTTTTCCTTCACTACCATATTATAATTTTGGTTGGATTTAGAGCGCAGTAAATTGACAGATTTTGGAGGGAAAGTGGCTGATTGACCTCCAGCTTGTTGCCCAAGGTAGATATTCAACTTTACCACTGATGTTTGTATCCTAACTTATACATGTGTCTATATTACAATAAAATACCTTCTGATTTGACAGTATTATGTTCACAGCGATTGGCCTTAACTGACTTTTCTGGGTTGGTCGAGAATAGTAGAGGATCCCTCCCGCTAGCCACTGTGCTTCCAAATGTTGGACTATCGACAATTGGGAGATGGGTAGTAATGAGAGAATCACCAGACAACAGGAAACCCCAATAGGCGAAGAGCCTGGTAGACCACAGAGGAGGGGAAATGGCAAAATATCCACTGGCAGTAGCCAAATTCTCAGGAGGATGGGAATTAGTCAGGAGAGGGGAAGAGACTGTCGAGCAAGAGCTAGTCGGCAGCTGGAGGAAAAAATGGACTTCAGAGGAGGCTGGAGAGGGAAAAGGAAACCACGAACAAAGCAATACATCAGGTAACTGGACTTGGAAAGACTGCACCAGCAGAACCAACAGATACAGGGGAGCATCAGGCAAAAGCAGGGTAACAGAGCTGAAGCGTTGCGAAAGGCCAAGCCACATTGCCATTCTTGGTTAAACAGCCCATCCGGAAAAATCTGAAACTGGAAATACCCATCTGGCATGTTGGAAAAGGCTTGAACACCAACAAGGCTTTTTTCCACTATGCGAGGGAAGCCGGCAGTGTTCTAAGCGGAGACAGCATGCTGCTTCACCTATCCAGCTTGCAAGAGGCCTCGTTTGCCACAGGGACCAATCCCTGACAGAATACACCCACCCAGGCACGGTTCCAAGGATGAAGATGATGGAAACGTTGCACCAATGCAGGTGAATGAGGAACATGAGTTCTGAATTGAGCTCACAGGGTTTGTAGCTCTTCCAGTCAACAAGGTACTGCCAGGTACCACAATTAATTCGGGAATCACGTATTTGGGCAACTTCATGTTCCCGGTTTCCAACACAAAGAGCTGGTAGCAGAGTAGGCTTAAGACGACCAGAAGGACTGGCAACATGCTTCTTCATGAAGGAGGCAGGAAAGACGGGGTGAATCTGCCCCCAGGAAGCAGGGAAGAGTAGCTTAAATGCCACAGGATTGACCTTCTGAATAATCTGGAAGGGGCCCATGAATCGAGGAGGCTGCTTTGAGGGTGTCCAATCTTGTGGCAGAATTTCGTCGATAACCAAACTAAGGGCCTCATAACATGGTAGGTGGAGGACCAAGGTGCTATTAGCACCTTGGTCCATGCCGGTAAAATACCGGCACCGCCTTGGTGGAAAGGGGAATTACTGCCCTATTCCAAGGTTGGCGGGCGGTAATTCCCCCTTCCCCCATTGCCCTTCCCCATTCCCATTTTTGCCCCATAGGGCTCTATGGGAATGGGGAAGGTGCTAATTACGGTGCCACAAATTGCGGTACCGTAATTAGCACCCTGGTCCCTTTGCAGGTTGGTTTTTAACGCCTGCTAAACAGCAGGTGTTAAAGTACCTACCCGCAAAGGGACCTCGTAGTAAGGCGGTAAGGGTTTACCGGTACCGGTGCCCTTACCGGTACCGGTAAACCCTTACCGCCGTCCGTGTAATGAGGCCCTAAGTCTTCAGAGCTTCCTTATGATGGACATCAGCGTATTCGTTGGTGGTTATTTGGGACGCTTGCAACTTTCCAAGGCTTTTCTCTGCTCCTGTTGTATTTTTGGAGTTTAAGTGATCCACCAATGGCCCCTGAGTGGTGTGAATGCCATTTTAGGAAATACTCTGGATGAAACCTAAACATACAATAAAGTGGACTTTCCCATGATGTAGGAGTGTACAGCAGTCCATTGCTAAGTTTTAAGCTTTCATTATTCGGAAACACTTAAAGCCCACTTGTATTTTGCACCCACAATGCTTTGTCAAGGCCAGGTTAATTTGATTTGAATGATAACTTTAGATGAGGTGGTACACCGCAATATGGTTTCTATCACTTTACATCAGAGGTCTGCTGCAAGTATTGATATTTTATTTGTATCGCACTCATACACAAGTGTTTCAGAGTGCGACGAGCCAGCGGAGGGGAATAGGGAGTTTGGTTTAAGTGCAATATGGTCTATAAGCTACTTCTGTATTGCCAGGTGTTTGGGAAATCGTTTCTGAGAGCGACATTGTGCCAAATTATAAAAATGTCACTCTGGTTATGAGGTAGACACACCAGCAAAAGTACCTTCTTTGACAGATGTAGTGTTCTAGCGTCCAGGGTCTCTAGAGACCATTTTCATGTTTAATGTGTTGACAGGAGACACGTCAACGGTGTTTCCTGCGGGAAGTTTTAGAGTATGCTGTAATAAAGAAGAGGTATGCTGCACAGTGCTGCGCTCCAGTGTTTTTCACGGTACCGACCGGGCATAAATCCACGAGCTGGCTGCTCGAAGTCACAACACTGGTGTTAAAATGGATTTCTGAACTCTGACCTGGAGGAGCAGAGGTTCAGAAGGCCAGCCTAGTTTCTTGGAACAGGGTAAACTCTGAACAAATCAGACCAATCAGGGTAGCGCTGGCGGCGGTCAAGACTAAGTCTCAAGAGGGGTGAGGGTGACTGAAAGACCTCAATGAGCACACAAAGCAAGGACACTTACAAATTACTCCAGACAGGTGTTATATTACAAATATAGACACATTTATTACAAGGCCTTTGTAACATCGACCATAGCAAAGAATCACAATAATACTAAAGTAAACCAACACATCACCATCAATACAATATATATACACGACCGAGGGGTCTAAGGAATTATGAGCATGTAATATGTAGACCACCTAGATGGGGAGGAAAACAGGCAGTGCAAGTAATCATTAGAGGAAGACTGTGTTTGCTCTCACACTGCGCACACAATATCAAATAGAAAGCACAGTTTGCTGATTATATTCAGTGATTTTAATTGACAATATTGCAGCCTGACACGTCTTTTGAGCTTCATGCTCTTCTACTGAGGCTGCTTGAACAAAATTTAGGTGAAAATAAATATTACACAATTCCAAAATCAATAGTAAAAATAAAGCAAAAACACCCAGAGCCAAAACACATGGAACAGGTAGGGTGTACCAACCAAAAATAAAAGCCGAAACAACCACAATGCCATAGCAATTGAATAGAAAGTTAGCAGAAAATACATTTGAATTAAACATAAGGTAAAAAACATATTACCAATGGAGTGCGGCATTGTTTGTCAAAGGATCTCAGGTTGATAAAGAGAAATAAGAAAATAAATAAAGAACATTAATTGAGGGAAAAAGGGTTGCAATGGTGATCAGCCAAAAAGTACATCGGTAATTCTATTTAAGGTTCAATACCTGTAAACCCTTTTCGTTTGACTTAAACTTTACTTATCCCTTGACTCATCCTTAATTTAATTCATTGCGTAATTATTTCCATTAGCACGAGATTTGCAGATTGACCAAGATTAAGGTGCCCCTATACACATTTGGGCTTTACCCATGTACTTTTTGGCTGATCACCATTGCAACCCTTTTTCCCTCAATTAATGTTCTTTATTTATTTTCTTATTTCTCTTTATCAACCTGATATCCTTTGACAAACAATGCCACACTCCATTGGTAATATGTTTTTTACCTTATGTTTAATTCAAATGTATTTTCTGCTAACTTTCTATTCAATTGCTATGGCATTGTGGTTGTTTCGGCTTTTATTTTTGGTTGGTACACCCTACCTGTTCCATGTGTTTTGGCTCTGGGTGTTTTTGCTCTATTTTTACTATTGATTTTGGAATTGTGAATATTTATTTTCACCTAAATTTTGTTCAAGCAGCCTCAGTAGAAGAGCATGAAGCTCGAAACATGTGTCAGGCGGTAATTTGGCAGGTTCCCACTATCGCTCTCATCCACAGCCCACTAACAAGCACCTAAACTTACTATCCATGCGCTGTACCCTTTAGGGACCTCTCTCTGCCAATTGTCTTGTTTTACAAGTAATCATTAGACCCAGTTCGACATCAGAAATGCACCTAACTAGGAGGAAGTCCGAGCCCTACGAAGAGAGGAGCCTTTGCTCAAAAGTACCTGCACGCGCTTGTACCAATGGACAAATTAGGGTCTCTTCAAGGGTCTCTGACAGTTCAGGAAGGTAGATAAAGCGATGAAGAACAAGTCCCCACTACTCGAGCAAGGCCTCCACTTGTGGGCAGAGGCAGAGTGAGAGTGCCGGGAGGATCCGCTATTTCGCAACAGTGGCAGAAAAGAAATGGGCTCCTGCGCTAGGGGCCACCGGTTGGGGTATGGACTACTCACCGGTCCCCGACGCAGACAGACCCAGACTTCGCCAGTTCAGTTCACGTTGCTGGCAGGTTCGGCTGCGATGATCAGGACGTCTCGACACCGTATAGATTCCGCGGTAGCAGGATGCAGCGGCGAGGGTGTCCCAAATGCAGCGAACGTGCACAGGTTATTACCACAGCAGGGCAACACGGCAACCGCATTTACTCTGGTCCGGGCGCACTCATCTCACTTCAGACCTGGGAATGCCAAGTGTACGATATTTGGTGTGAGAGTGCCTTGGACACAGAGCTAGCAGTAGGCCAAGTTTCGAGGGCTTCCCCGAAACGGCGGCGGTGACAGAGCAAACGTCCTGTGTAAGCTGGTCAGCCCACTGGTTGGCCCAGGGACACTTCCGAAGAGGCTTACTTGCAGGGTTTGATGAAGGTGCCGGGAATAGTTCATCCCACTATTCCAATGGGTCGAAGCGCCTTTGCAGACCTTCTAGGATGATCAGATGCAGAGGGGTCTCGCAGGACGACAGCGGATCAGGGTGCCGAACCTTCAGCCTGTCACCAGCGGTTCCCCGACTCAGCTCCTTGTTACAGGATACTTGGCTCCTTATCCCTTGTTCGGTGTGAACTCAGGAGATCGACATGGTAGTTGTGTTTTCAGCCTCCTCTTATCCAAAGTTACCTTCATGCCAAAATGGAGAGGGCACAATGGGAGATCTGCTCACAAACACTCACACCATACGTGAACTTATCACGGACCACGGTGGTCCCAGGCATTCAGGACGCTCCAGACTCTCTGGCACCCAGGATGTGTATTGGGAACAGACATCCCAGCCCACATCCTGGAGGCATACACACAAGGCATGCAGAAGCCAGCAAAAGCTTTGGGTTTCGCGGGAAAGTGCATGACCAAATAAGGACTGACCCGGGTCGGCTCGACCTGGGGAAGATGAAGGGGCAAGATGGCCAAAGGACAGGACAAAGAACCTCGTGGCATGGCCATTTTGGAGCCAGGCCACTCATTTGTGCCAAACGCGGTAAGTGCGGATAACATGGCGAAAAAGGGTTCAAAACACAAGAGAAACGATAACTGCCACCAGTCCTGTCCGTGACACACTTGCACAGTTCATAATAAGTCCAGCGAGAGTTTCTAGGGCCTTTGGAATGACTAGAGACCCAAGAGCGTGGTAAAGTAAGTTACAGTGCACTCTTGTTTCATGTTGCAAAAAAGCTGCAACATGAGGAAAGGACTAAGGGAAACAAAGTCTCCCAGTACTGACTGTCATAAGGCCATGTCAGTTTCCCCATAAGAATTGAGCGAAAGCCCAGAGGAGTGTGGCGGAAGGCTGCGCTTCTCTGGCAAAGTCTAGATCAGGGTGTAAAACAGCAGCAAAAAAGCAGCAAAAAGTTTGGTTGTTGACACATGGAGGGAAAATTACATTATGAAATCTTTCCTAACAACTGGTGACAAGGATGGGATAAACAGGTCTGTGCCTGCTACAGCACACCCAATGCGTCGCACACGTGGTGCTTGAATACATACTTGGCTGCGTGCTGTGGCCGCAACAGAGCGCATTTTGCAAGTGGCGCGGAATCCACTTCCTGCTATGCTGGCTTGTGCCTGCTCCTTGTGAGCATCTGTTCAACAAAGTTAACACTCCAGCTGGTCCAGGAGACACGCACAGCATGCTACATGAGCGTGTATT
Organism: Ambystoma mexicanum; assembly: GCF_040938575.1. Classification (NCBI taxonomy): domain Eukaryota; kingdom Metazoa; phylum Chordata; class Amphibia; order Caudata; family Ambystomatidae; genus Ambystoma; species Ambystoma mexicanum. The sequence goes on from NC_090940.1 coordinate 602,641,917, forward strand.
CTTTAGGCAGATGGGGAGCAGCTGCAAGTGGGTCTAGGTCACCTGGCCTAAGCCCCGGCCACCTGTTGCCTTTCTGGTTGCTGCTCTTTTTCCCTACTTATGGAGCCCTCCACCCTCTTTTCCTTTGCAGATGGGGAGCAGGTGCAAGTGGATCTAGGTCACCTGGCCTAAGCACCACCCAACTTCTTAGCCCTGCCTCTTACTTTCTGCTCTTGACTCTTAGATCAAGGGCGTCTCTCGCCCGGGTGTCTGAAGCGAAGGGAAGACGAAGAAAAGGGCAATTCCTGTTTGGACCTGTCTGGACCCAGGGCCCGAACCCCTGCTCAACAGCAGGTAAGCATGCACCAACATGTGTTTACTCCCTGTGTCCCCAAAGGCCATCCCCACCCCCTCTGGTCACCCCATGATGTTCCTTTGTGCACCCCCCTTCTCGCACACAAGTGTTGCCTGTTTTGCTTGATTCTTCTACCCTGCTCCCCCTCCCCTACCTTAAGCCTACTTCTGCAGGCGTCTGTCCTGATAGATTCTGGTTTCACCATCACCATCTTGTGGCCAATGCTCGATTTGACTTCATGGACTCCCTTGATTCACAGTGCGCCACCCTTTCTCAACTCTCATGCTGGACTTCCTTTGCATCTTGTACTCATGGTGGCCCTGAATCTTGCTATTCCCATCTTCATCTTGTATCCTGGCTTGTAACATTATGTGTTACTATTGACTTCTGCAATTGTATTCGCTCTTGCTTCTACACTCTTTTGACTGCTGCTTTCTCTCTGTTCTCTCCTCCTCTCCCTTTCTCCCTTTTCCTATCTCCTCCCCTTACTTTCTTCTATGCACTTACTTTATCAGAATTTTACCTGTACCTAGTATGATAGCAACCTCATCTGTCTCCTCCTCCCCCCCTTACTTGTTTTGTTTCCTCCACCAGCCCCTCCAGCACTATCTGAAATGTCGTCAGGCCTAGTACGATAGTCGCTTGTTTTGTTCCTCCCCTCCCTTTTCTTCACCCCTCTCCCTCACCTTTTGTTTTTCTCCGGCTCTACCAGAAATGTCGTCAGGCCTAGTACGGTAGTCGCCTGTCTGTTTCCATTTCCTTCCCACTCTCCCCCTGACTTCCACATCTATGTCTTAGCTCTTGCACTATCTGAAATGTCGTCAGGCCGAGCATGATAGTTAATTTCACATCCTAACTGTTCATGGCTTGTAAGAATGTCATTGTATTTCCACTTGTTCCCTCCCTTGCCTTGAAGCGCTTTGAAACACATTGTGTATAGGCGCTATATAAAAAACTATCATATATCCTACTGCAGGCCCAACAATAGAATGTGTGCAAGGACTGCACAAAGCTGTATCCCAAGGTATAAAGAACCCTCACCTCAGGGAGGCTGTGCCCTAGTTGTGCTGCATGGGACCCCAGCATAAGGATGTCTGCTCCCTCAACCACAATGCATGTGAAATTATCTGCATACAATGGGCGTCCCAGGACAATAACAGGTGAGGTGCCGCCCAGATAATGTGCCTCCAAACTCGTTCCAACTCTGGTGAATGGAGCAATTACCGGTCCATTCCAAGGTTGGCGGGACCGGTAATTCCCCATTCACCAGGGCCCTTCCCCATTCGAACCCCCATAGGGCTCAATGGGAATGGGGAAGGCGCTAATAACGGTACCGCAAATTGCGGTACCGTTATTAGCTCCAGAGTCCCTTTGCGGGTCCCGTCCTTAACGCCTGTAAAAACCAGGCGTTAAGGGAGGACCCGCAAAGGGAACTCGTCGTAGGACGGTAAGGGATTACCGGCACCGGTGCCCTTACAGGTGCCGTTAATCCCTTACTGCCCGCCTCGTAATGAGGCCCAATGTCTTCAGAGGAACCTTCTGCATCCACACCGGCCACCCCTCCACCTTCTAGCCCATTACTCCCACCCATCATGAACTGCAGCGGAAGAGTGTACAGCTGCAAGGGGTACCGTCATTTTACATTACTAACACAAGCAGTCTGGGGCCTAGGTGGGGTCGATGGCTGTTGGAGTTCTATCTCTACATAGCTGTCCTGGGGGTGCGAGAACTATGATGACCGAGGGGTCGTCTGATGTATACATTGGGGCCCACGGTACGCCACATGGTTTGAGTTGCCGCCCCAGACCACTGTCTCCTACAAGAAAATCATAGAGCCCTAAATGCGTATTTCGTCCCACATCGAATGACTACAAGAGGCACGTTTTTCATAAAACCCCTCAGGACAAGGGCGAAACAATGGACTTGTATGTCATGTGGCTGAGGGAGAGGGTGAAATATTGCGACTTTGACAATTACTCAACTGACAAAGCTATCGGGTCCCGGGTAATTGCCGGCTGCTAGTCCCCTGAATTTCCCAAGAAGTTAATCCAGAAGATGAGATCCTTGGAGGAATTTCTCATGATGTCCGAGTCCATGGGCCAAGGTCACAATCTCTCATGTGGCAATGGCCCCCTGTGCTGAATACAGGCAGCGGACACCAGTGCGATGCCTGTAGTGAAGAAAATCATTTCAAGTCCCTGTGCAAAGTATCAAGACAAGGATCCCATAAATCAGATAGAAGATATTTAGGAAGGGCACCCAGTGGACATCTACGTCTCAGAGGTTTTCACCCCGCTGCAGTAGACGAAGCTCCCCGGAACTGCATCACATGCCTCCTCGAAGTCCTAAGTGCACCACTGGGTGTTGAAATGAAAGCCACAGATCAAGTACGCCTGACGGACAGAAGCAGAGGGCCACAAGACGGCAGGTGTGCTACATTGAGTCATCTCCAGGACGTGAATCAGGATCTGTATCATCAGCAATCGGGGAGAGGAAAAGAGGGTACGTCCATGCCATTGGCAACAGAACGGTTACAGAATTCAGCCCGACATTGCCCCTACAGATAGCGGGCATCACGCAAGAGTTCCTCATACACTGGTGCCACTGTGAACGTCAAGAATGAGACAACCCGGGGAACCAAGATGGCCACCATGTAGAGGAGGCATGCTCCGCTGACCTCCGTCCGAGCGGGAACGAAAAAAGGAGAATAAAGCAAAAATCCACCCAAAAGCCAAAGCAACCAGCGTTGGAAGAGGCATAAACTGCACCCCGGGGGAGGTGCCGAGGTTCAGGCATAAGGTACCCACCTGAGAGCCGAAGGAGCGAGACTACGGCTATATACCTGCAGGACGGCAAAAGGCCCTGAACAATGGCTGCCCGTTGTGGAGGGGGATAGCCCGAAGGGCAGCGGAGGACATTCTAGCCCACAGCATTGGCGCCCCGCACACATTGCAGTGGGGCCGGTCCCCCGCGGGAGAAGAAACCAGGCTCCGACCACGGTATCGGGTGGGAGGCAGAGCCGCAAGGGTCCGGGGCTGGCCGGTGCCTGGTGGGGCCAGGGACACCGGGGCAACTGTCCCTGCCCCATGGCGACCGGAGCTGGGCGGTCAGAGATTGGCCCTGAGGGCTTCGAGGATCCCGGCGCATGAACGAGGATCGGAGCCGGTGACGGGGATACACAGCGTGGATCAGCCCGCGGGCAGAAAGGACTGAGCGGGGGAGGGGAGGCGATGGTGCTCTGCGGGCCCTCCGGATCCCGACGTGGACCCGGGCTCGCGACTGCCATCGCTGGCGCGTCAGTGAAGCCCATGAGTGGGGGAGCGCAGTGGAGCCCCTCAGCAACGGATACTGCTCCTGGAGGTCGCAGGGGAGTTCCCACCCGACTCCCGCTCTGAGCAGGGGACGGCGGCGAAGCCTGGCCCATAATGAACTACAGCAACCCTGGTGGGGCATAAGAACCTTGGGCCAAGGAAGGCCCCAATGATGAACTACCCCAGGGGCATCTAACAACATAAACATTCCCCAGTCGGGCTTGCATAGGGGTGCCGAACATTGAGGAGAGCAGTCTGGAGCAACACCCGGAATACACTTATAGCAGCACTGCACAACCCACGGTGTACCAGACGGTGGATGAGCCGGGCGACAGTTAAGCACGGTAAGCGGGGGTGAGGTGGGGTGCGGCAGGAAGGAGCAGGAGCCAGTGGGTCCCCATATACCGCTGGTAGCAACGCTTGCAGGAGCACAGCGACGCTAAGTCCCCCTGGGTCGGCCCGATATCCTTGGCTGAACCCGGGGGTTGGACGAACCTGCTGCCGGCGGCCCCTCCCCCACGTGCGCTCCATAAATGAACAGACACACAACCAAGTAGGAGCACGGGTGCCGGGCAGTCCAGAATCAGCGGTGAGCATGCGGGTGGGGGGTGAGCGGTGTGACCCCCCCCCCATTGCAACGAAGACCTACACAATCAGATGGTGCCGACCGTATAAGCTAGCTAGGAGCACGAAAGCGAGATCCACTGCTGGCCACCCCATAACACCAAGGCGAGGTGACTGGGATCTGGACGGACAGGGCACCCCGGGGCGCTGCGCCGCTCACAGCGCATAACTGATATCTGACCCAACTAACCACATCGTTGGGATCCTCCCTCTGGTGCTGACACACATGCCAAGAGCCAAGCTCAGAGAAGCCCGGTCAAGAGGCCAAAGCACGCTGAAAACGAGAGAAGGCCGATTGGAACATTGCTGGAGACATTATCGGGTGGAAGCTCCCTGGGACGAACAAATAAACGGGGTACACCACACGCAGCACGCTGTGGAGGCATCCGCAAAGAACAAACAAATAAACGGGGAACACCCCACCCAGAACTCTGTAGAAGCATCTTCAATGATGTCACTGAGCGAAGAGGAGCTACTGGAATGTCAGGGAATGGAGAAACGTATGATGGACTCCCTTCAGGATCAATTGGGGGAAAATAAAGGAAGAGTTAAGCTCATCCCTGAAGGAAGTCAAACGAGATATCACGGACCTAGGATAGAGAGTAGACACTACAGAGGCAGGGCTCACCGAAATTGCAGAAGACTTCAAGCAGATGAGTGTGCTCCTGGAACAGATTTCCAAAGCAACGCACAACCTGGAACTCCAGGCAGAGGACTTGGAGAACAGATCCCGCAGATCCAACATACAGGTGAAAGGCTTGGCCGAGTCAATTGGGGACAAGGATCTGAAAGGGACAATGCAAAACTGCCTCAGCAGCCTCCTATCGGATGTCCAACCGGAGGATATACTCAAAGACAGAGTGCACAGATTCGCCCACATAGAAAAGACCCAGGGGCCAGACTTAGGGATGTTCTATTGGCAATGACTTCCTACATGATGAAAGAGAAGATCCTTCGTGCAACGAGAAACCCACACCCGATTACCATCAATGGTGCCCAGATCCACTTGTTCCAAGACCTGGCCTTGTCCACCTTACATAAAAGAAGACTAATGGCGCCAGTTACAAGGTCACTAAGAGAAAAAGGGATTAGTTATAGATGGGCATAAACCTTTGGTCTGCAGTTTACCTGGGAGAATAAACTGCAACGCATCACCACCTACGAAGAAGGTATGACTCTCTTGCACCTCGAGGAAGAGGAACTACACCCGGCCCCATACACTGATCGTAACCTCAGAAGTGGACACCCTAGACAGCTGGAGTGGTCATCGACCCCAACTAGGAAATGGGGAGTGGAAGGTAAACGAGAAGCTCTTAACCGAAATGCTTTTGATAACCCGGAAGAACCGAAGCACAATTAACTAAAGAGACGCTGAACACGGCGCGTGGAAAGAGGACAGACATCAATGAAGCCTACGGCGAAAGAGACTGTGACCTTCGGACGGAGGGAAGGGAGTATCCACTTGGGACCCAATGCAGGACAGTTACAGGTCCTGGCAAAATACCAGTGGGAGGAGAGATGATACCCAACACCCCAAGAGGGGTGCAGAGAAAGCTCCAAGGAGCTTTGATCTGAAGGGTGCTAGGGGGAAGGGGGCGGGGTTGGAAGGGGTAAGGAAAGTTATGCAGTTATTCAACTTTAGAGAGTGGCATGGACCAACATGGGCAAATGGAAAAGGGAGATCCGATGGGAAAAGGCAAGCCGGAAGATAAGAGCTCACTTACATATACTAGATGGCTGAACTGAACCTAGTCTCGCTCAATGTGCAAGGTTTAAACTCGCCAGTCAAACGCTGATCCATTTTGACAAGGCTCACGGACTTGGAGTCTTCAATCGCCTTCCTGCAGGAAACATATCTCCTCCCGGAAGATGAGAGGAGAATGAAACACAAGGCTTTTCCCTGCCAATTTTTTGCTTTGGGTGGTAGGAAAACTAAAGGGGTTGCTATCTGGTTGGGGCCGGCCTGCCCTTTTAAAAAGCAGACAATAGACAGGGATTCAGAGGGGAGATATCTAGTACTAAAGGGCATGATACAGGAACAATTATATACACTAATAGCCATTTATGCCCCGAATGAGCGGCAGGATATATTTCTGAGGGACACATTGAAAACTCTGGGGGGCTTGTGTGAAGGTCAGACAATAGTCTGAGCAGATTTTAACTGTGTCATGGACCCAGCATTGAACAATACCCTCCCACCCACAGCAGCAGACGCTAGAAATAGGCAGGCGTTGGGCAAACTCTTTAGAGATTCGAGGTGATAGAGATGTTAGTCTGGAAAACAAAATCCCTAATCACAGTCTTGCCCCCCTGGGCAACCATGCACCGGTCTTAGACAATCTCCTGGGGGGGGTGGATCCCTATACCCCCCCACCTGCGTATCTCAAGCCCTATGTGCACTGTGTTACTCCTAGATTACTTCTAGCAACATATCATCATACTCCTATCTTACTACTGTGGACACAAATAACATAAGACACAAAGAAGACACATGAATCGATTCAATTATAACAATGGAATAAATGTATTTATGCATGCAGACAATGCTAAAACTTTAGCCAATATCAAATTTGCACCTTTTATGTTTTTGATGCAAATCTACCATGCAATAACTATAAGCCTTTCAGGTTTCTAATGCAAGCCTGTGATGCAAGCCTGTGATTTGAATGCAGTCTAAATGCAAGCCTCAGTCATCCAGCAATCCTCTCCTTCATGCAGAATCAAACTTCTCCAATCCACACCAATCCACACCATGCTTCACACTCACTCTCTTAAAACAATCCCTGTCTGATCTCCCCTTTCCCAAACCCAAAGCTCTTTATGTGAGTGTCTATTCTAATCATGGGCGTAATTCTGGGGGAGGGGGGTGGACAGGGATGCCCGTCCCCCCAACCTCCATGGCATACCATTCTGTCCCCACTCATTTGGCTCGGGCACCTCCCCTTCAGATGCCATGTCCTTCAGCAAAACCATCCCACTGATTGTAATCAATCAGTTTGTCTGGGCCATGAACCATACTTCCCATTTGCTTGTGCATCTCTCTGTCTCCAGCTCTGTCTGTCAGGTCTCTCCTCTATGCACAACTCTGCAATCAGCCAGTCAGTGGCAGGCCCCTCAAGATCTGGTCACTGCCAAGCTCTGCCAAGCCACGTGATTCTGCTGCACCAAGACATCTCTCCCTCATTCTCAGGAATGCATCCATCTAAAACTCCATCAGCAATTAACTTGAACAAACTCCATCTGTATCTAACCCCATTCTCCAACTGCAACTACCAGCAACTAACAAAAAACTAGCCACTCTTCTCTCTCTTCACTTCTGGTTATACTTTCCAATGACACACTCATTCCCATGGTTACTTTAAACATTCTCTACTAAGAATGTCTCTTCAGCATTTAACAATGCCTGCCAGTCTGTGTTCTATTCTGTCTCGTGTTCTGGTCACTACGTGTGCTGTGTCAATCTGACATAGGACATCATATCTCTGCTTTAGCCTTCCGTGTGCAGTGCCTGCAAAACACAATCTGTTCCTCCTATTTCTCCATTCACTCCACTGTTGGCATCACAAAAGCCCTCTCTCTGTCAGAGAATAGGCCATCTCTCCTCCTGCAAAAAGCACTTCTCCCATATCCCCATGTCGCTCCCTCCATGGCCCCAACCTTTGCTGTCTCCGCAGCACAACAGCCATGCCATGCTGATTAGCCTCCTTCGCTCTCCCCACTCAGACAAGGGTTTGTGCTATCTGTCTCCCAAGCAAATGTTTACGAATTCCTTCTTTCACTGTACCATAACATCTCTCCGCACAGAGCCCAGTGGCGCTTCTGTGTCTCCATCAGAAATGGATTCAAATGCCAGCCTAATGTTTTCTCTATTCTCGAATATAGTGTCTAAGACATTGAAACAATACCAAGCACTATACTGAAAGCATAATGCAAGTTCTAAGTGCACACTCTACATACATACATGTGTGTCAAACATATCTCTAAATGTGTAACTACAAAGCATAACAATGTGTCATTCTAAATGGCTCTTCATGGCATTGTCATGATGCCTACCCCCGGGGACCCAGACCACGTCCAGCAACCCCGGAGGCAGGCATCAAGTTATCCTAAGCAAGCCCAACAACCCCTGCTAGGGGCTATTTGGGTCCAGTCCTGGCGCCTATGGCGCCAGGCTCATATAGAGAGTCAGTCCTGGCACCATAGGTGCCAGGCTCATAGATGAAAACTTACCTGATGCAAACCATGCTGCAAACCTACCTGATGCAGACCATGCTGCAAGAGCTCCAAGCCAAAAGAGGCTTGGAAGGGACTACTTTACTTAGGGACCATTTTTTACTCGGGCGGGGCTGGGGAGGAATACTTACCTGGGACTACTTTGGGGCGCTATTTAAACCACGCCCGAAGAGCAGCACACGCTTCACGTTGTTCTGCATCCAGCAGCGTAACGCTCACCGTGCCTGCAAGTCTGCATCCAACCTTCTGCCACGCCTGCCTCGAGTTTGGAGCTCCTAGAAAAAAGGAGAAAGAAGGAGAAAAGGTTAGAACAAGAGCAATACCTTTAATCCTTACTTGAATTCCCAATCCATCGCGCCTTCGAGCTGGAAGAAAGAAGTTATTTTATGCGCGTTGCCTCGCCTGCTGCAGCGCGGCGCTGAACTCACCGGCCTTCGCAGCATCTTCACATTCCACCGCATCCTCCTGTATGTTCCCGCCGCACTCCGGCACCTAAGGAGAAGACAAGAACAGCAAGGTGAGCCAAGGGAATACACAGAGGAATATTAGTTACCCTCCCATAGACTTACCTGATTTTACCACCGGGGGTACTATTCCTCTTCTCGGGTCGGCGCAGCTTCCACTGCATCTTCGCCGAACCCCGGCCCCTAAGGAGAAACAAAAGGACATCAAGGTGAAACAAAGGAACTAACAAGGGGAACCCTCCTCACCACAATAGACTTACCTGATTTTACCGCCGGAGGCATTATTCCCCAAGACTTCATACTTTCTCTCAGCGCCTGAATAAGGGAGAAAGCAACAGGTTACATATTGACATTATTTTATCGAACTGTGTTGGAAAATACAAATCCTTACCAGAATACTACCGGTTGCCACGAGGAACTCTTCATTAGGGTCAAGCTGCAACCTGCAAGGAATCGGACAAGAGTGAAAGTCAGGCATTTGAACTCTTACAAACTTTATACTTACGGCATCTAGCCGGGAATCTTGGAGTCAATATTGTTCTGGAACTCACCAATTCCTTTGAGCCAGTGAAGCAACTGGTTATCAACGCGCCCCTGCGCTCAATGCAGGATGGAGAGCTCATCTTTCCAAACCATCAGGTGAGACTATAAGAGGGGACATCAAAGGTGATCTGTGGGGAGAACAGCGGGGGTGGGGGGGATTTACGCCCAACTCCACGGGTGGTTAATTCCCTTTCTCCATTTGCAGAAGAATATTCCTACGGGCCAAGCAAACGAAGCTAGGTGGGCCAGTCCAGTCCGTCATCTCGGCCCTACGCGTCACATTGGTGGAGATCGCAGCTGTCCAGTTCCGATCGACGACTCTGTGGGAGCCAGGTGAGCGTAACAGCATTTCAGGCCTCCGTCGTTCTCTCTAGTGCAAACAATACATCTCTCTCTCAGCCTAAGCACTATTTCTAATGCATAATACATAACATCATCTCTTTATGTCATGATGCAAATATACCATGTCTCTAAAGCACTACATGGCACTTCAAGTACGACAGTGCAAGTGTCATTCTATTGCAAATTCTAGTGTCTAGCATGTTTCTCTTCTAATGGCAAGCGCTATAATACAAACATATCATTCTAAAAGGATCTCTTATTGTCATATATGGCAATATCATAACTAACAAACCCTTCATAAAACAGGGCCTATTTCTCTCTTCAAATGCATAAGGCAAATGGCTAATGCACACAAAAGTGGCAGTCTAATATGTGGATAATATAATGATGCTACTTCTTCATGTATTACTCAAAACAGGATGCAATAATGGATAACTAAACATGATGCAATCATTCCTAAAGGGATAATACTGGGTAACAATGAGTAATGGTTCTCTAACAATGGGTACTAATGGGTAGTGGTTCTGTAACAAAGAGTACTGATTCTCTTATGATTCTCTAATGATAACAATCCAGGCATCCTCATTTTATCAGATTCCACAGAGACATGGAAGTTTTTTCGCAGGCAACAGAGGGAATTCACCCATTATTCGGCAGTCCATTAAGGGTACTCCAGAATTGATATGGTGCTGGTATCAACTACTCTGATCCTGTATATTAGTAAAGTGGAGATAGAAGTCCAATACGTTTCTGACCACGCCCCAGTCATAGTACAAATAGAGATGGCCCGAACCATCCATAAAAGCCGCAGGCCTTGGAAATTGAAGGAGATGATCCTGAAGGACCTGGCTCTTAGAGCGCACATAGAGGAGGCAATTCAAAATTACTTCCAAGAAAACGACAACCGAGAGGCAAACTGGGCAGCAATCTGGGACGCTGGTAAAGCAGTGATCCGGGGGGAATTCATTTCACAAGCAACAGCGTACATGAGGGCAAGAGGACTTATTAGAAAGGCCCTGGAAACAGCATTAAATGAAGCAGAAATTCAACACAAGGCTTGACGATCCCAAAAAACACTTAGGGCGGTTAGAAGAGCAAGAGCACAATTAGAAGCAGACGTAGCAGAGCGCACAGCACAAGCCCTAATCAATGCTAAACAGACATACTATGCCCAGGGTAGTAAAGCAAACAGGTTCCTAGCATTCAAATTGCACAAGCAAAACTCCTGTAACTACATTGTTCAATTAAAAGACGAAATGGCAGAACAATGCACAACAGAGGAAGGGAAGCTCAGGATAATGGAAAGATTCCATCAGGGTTTGTTAGAACATAAAAAGAGTACATATCGGGGATCCCCCTCCCTCAGATCACAGAGGAAGATAATGACATTCTGCAGGCCCCTATAACGGCACAGGAAATTAGTGATGCCATAACAGCATTGCCCCTCAACAAAGCCCCAGGCCCGGATGGACTTGGAAGCGGATACTATAAGACATTCCGCAACCAGTTGCTGGGCCCCTTAACAAAAGTATTTGACCACATATGAACCAGTGGCAAAGTCACACCCAATATGGGAGAATCCACCACCATCCTGATACTTAAACCGGGCAAAGACCCCACAGACTGCGCCAGTTATAGGCCGATGTCCCTTCTAAACACTGACGCCAAGCTTTATGCCAAAGTCCTTGCAACTAGACTTACCAAGGTCCTGCCCAAAATAATCCATACCGACCAGACAGGATTTATAAAAGGGAGACACACCCAGGAAAATATTAGGCGGGCAGTGGACATACTAGATCTGGGAAGCAGGACAGGGCAAAGGTTCTCCGTAATCGCCTTAGATGCCAGGAGAGCATTCGACAGCCTAGACTGGAAATATCTAGAACTAGTGCTGCAGAAATGTGGGTGCGACCCCACCTTTAGCAGAATGGTCTTGGCAAACTTCTACCTCCCAAGTACGACCTTTGTGGTTAACGGGAACCCCACAGCAAATATCCGAATATATAGAGGGACAAGACAGGGCTGCCCACTCTCGCCCTTAATTTTCGCCATGGTGATGGAGCCCATAGCTGAAATAATGAGAAGACCCTCTCATACAAGGTGTTAAATGCGGTGGGATCATACATGAAATAGCACTGTATGCAGATGACATAATGTTGTTCCTCCGGAACCCTAGGAATTGTATGCCAAGAGCTCTTAACGCCCTGCAAGAGTTTGCTAAAATCTTAGGATTCACCATAAATTTCACTAAATCTAAAGCCCTGAATATCTCAGAGAGGGAAGAGATAGTTGAAGCCCTGGGAGCAGAATACCCCCTGTCCTGTGAGGAAAAATCAATAGAAAATTTAGGGATTCACTTAACCAAATCCCACAAAGACCTGTACGGAGCAAACATAACCCCGTTATTAAAACAACTGAGGGAGGATCTACATAGATGGGAAATCCTGGAATTATCCTTGTTCTCACGCATCGCGACACTCAAAATGACCCTGTTACTACGCCTACTATATACAGCGAGTTGGCTTCCAATAGAGGTACCCCCCAAGATAAGCAAATCCTTACAGAAAGACCTAACCACCTTTATATGGCACAAAATAAAAGCTAGAATCCAACGGAAAATCCTAACAAGACCACCATGCTTGGGAGGTTTAGGGGTCCCTGACGTGGAGAGATATGCCTTAGCCGCACAAATAGCACCAATGTTAGCCTGGAGGGGAGAGGACAAGGCAAAGGGATTGGTGGGAGTAGAGCAAGCGGTGACCACGATCCCATTGAAGGTACTTCAGGGGTTAAGGGCGGGAGATAGGGAAGCAGAGGGTGAACTGCTTGAAGCAACCAAGATCACATTGAGAGTCTGGGACCGAGCAATGAAAAAACAAAACATTGTCCCGGGGCTGAGCCCCTTCACCCCAGTGGCCCACAGCCAAAACTTCACTCCAGGCAAGCGGCCCAGTTTCTGGAAGAACTGGGGACAGGGACAAATACTATACTTGAAAGACTTCTTTCAGGAGGGAAATCCATTGCACTTTGACCCATAAACAAAAATTTGGGATAGGGGAAGCCGACAGATACACCTACATCCAGGTCCGCCACTGGATTACGCATAAAGAAATAAAGAAGGCAGCTACTAGGACGCCGATAGGTTTGGAACTGACGCTTAATGAAGGGGACGAGGTTAAAGCAGTCTCCAAAATATATAAGCTGTTGGACAATGCACAACGGAGCAATACCCTCGCATATATGGACAATTGGGGAAAGACATAGGCGACCCTATCACCGAGAAGGAGTGGGCTCAAATCTGGATAAGGACACAGAGATCTTCTAGATGCACAGCCATTAGAGAGACTGTGCACACAATCTGGTTTAGGTGGTACCTGACCCCCCAGAGGTTGCACAAAATGAACCCCAATTACTCACCTATGTGCTGGAGAAATTGTGGGAAAATAGGAGACCTATTTCACATGTGGTGGGCTTGTCCTAAAGCGACCATCTACTGGAAGGAAATTCTGGGGTACATAAAAGAAATCACAGGGAAACAGCTGCCAGCAGAGCCGAAGGTTATACTCCTGGGCACAACGGTTGAAGACATATATACAGCATCTGGCAATAACGTAACACTGATCACTCATCTACTCATGGCAGCAAAGATGATGCTGGCACAAGCGTGGAAAAACCCAGAAGGTCCGATAACAGCGTGGTGGTGGGTGAAAACCTGGAATGTGATGGCCATGGAAAAGGTGGGGGCCCTGAGAGAAGGCAAATACCTGAAATTCCCTGCAATCTGGGACCCCTTCTTTGACTATGTCAGAGACAGAGAAGCATACTTTTTTAGACCAAATCTGTTGAGGGCACTCCATTTCTGAGCACTGAGAGCCTGAGCGCGACAGTCCTGGCCTAATTCAGAGGCCAGCTAATCGGAACGCAAAGATCACATCGGAAAGCGGAGAGAATGGTCCATGCCACTGGGGAGTTGGGTGGGATGAGGGGGCAGGGGAAAGATCGTCGAACGGTTGCAGTTAATGTTAAGTTAAGGCTTAAAATTAGTTCTAATATCTGTAAAACTAAAGGTATCAGATGGTCTTGTTAAATGACATGTGTTAAATTACTGGAATTTTGAGCCAATACAAGAACTGCACATTATTTATTTTTCTTTTTTGAATAAATAAAGTTGGTAAAAAAAAAAGAATGAGACAACCCATGCTACCCTAAAGAGACCCACCAGATTGAAACCCTCAGACATTGACATTTATGCACACAGAGCACAAGCCTATTCCTACATGGACTAGGCAGAGAAAGTGAGAATGTATGTGATGAAAGGTGACGTGCCCAGAGGCAGCATACTGATCTTCAAGTTGGCGATCAAGATGGGTCTGGTACACATCAGGTACCAGCTAATGTCGGCATATACCTCCAGCCCAAAAAACATGGTTGTTAAATGTTCCCATCACTATTTCAGGACCTGGGAAAACTAAAAGGGAAGCAAATAAAATGACATATTGACAAACACATAAAGCCGACTGTTCGGCACTATAGAGGGATTCCCCTGAATATCCAAGTACAAGTTGAACAGGAGTTGCCATCCTTATTTGTTCAGGACATTATGGAACATGTGAAAGGCCTGACGCTGTGGGTCTCCCCCATTGTGCAGTGCCTAAAAGAGGAAACAGAATACATCTATGAATGGACATAAGAATGCAAAATCGAGCAATAGAAAGATAAAGGCACCACGTGCCCCGAATGACTGATATGATGCCTTTGCTGCATGGCGCCAAGGTGTTTTCCAAATTAGACCTCAACAAAGGCTATCATAAACTGGAGCTGCATCCGGACATCCTATACATCACCACGTTTAGGACGGATGTAGGACTGTTGAGGTACAAGGGTCTAAGCTTCGGCTAGTCATCAACTGCTGAAATCTTAGAAAATGAGATTCATCATGTCATCAAGCACATTCACCAGTGTTGAAACTACAGCAATGACATTTTGATATTTGGAGCCATGCATGAAGCTCATGATGACACCCTACGCAAGGACCACATGGCACTGCAATAAGCAAATTTGATCCTCAACTTCAACAAGTGCGAATTAAGCAAGTCCACTTTGGAATTCTTTGGACACATTTTCTCATGTGATGGCTTACAGCCGGATCCGAAGAAAGCACATGCGCTGGTTGAGACACATACTCTCCATCTCAGCGGTATGATCCTTCTTAGGTATGACCAGCTACTGCATGAGGTGCATTAAAAATTCTGCTTCAGTCAGCACCCCTTTATGCCTCCTCATGGCAAAGGGACAGTATTTCCTCTGTGTTAGGGAGAATTCTCTGTAAAGGCTAATTTCCCAAACCTAGTGAGTCCCCCAGCAGCTTTGCTGGATTTTGGGGGTTTATTTTTTTCGACTGCTAAGAGTGAGACTCTTTTCCTCCCACTCTTAGACATGATTTGAGGTGTTCCTTTGACTTTGTATGTGTTTTATGGGCTATGGGGTCCTTTACCCCATAGGGCTTCATGTGTTTTTGGTATGTGGGTTACACAACACCCTCCGTGACGTAACCCAGGGGTGTCGTAGCTACCCCCAAACATAGACTCCATACCCTGGGACTGACCACTGTCTCCCAGGGCATGTAAAGTCACCATTGGCTTTACTAGTCTCAAATTGTGAACAGAACCAGTACAAACCATCCTATTGTGGACGTACTGGTCGGGGCAATTCGATTGCCCTGGGGTCTGTTGTTCGAGGGGGCACTGTCCAGTCCCCCCGACCGAGTTTTGGCTGGTGGCAGTGGATACTACTTTTTATATTCGACCGCAAATATATTCCTATGGGATTTTCACATTGTACGAGGCTACCATTTTTTAACATAGCCTCGAACATACCGCCGGTTTATTAAATTAATATAAATTCACCGGTTGGTATTTTTTGCCGAAACTTGGTTCCAAAATGGCGTTTGTGTTCGCTTCTGTGACTCCAACCCAAGTTGAGCCCTTTGTTCCACTTTTTGGCGGGCCTCTCCACAGAAGCCTCCAAAAGTGGTGCCACTCTGTCTGTGTACCACAGGGGGTGTTGGAGGGGGTTTAGGGACCCTGGACTGAGTTGCCTCGGCAACTCAAGTCACACTCTTCTGTGATTGGCCCAAGTGGTGAGCCGCCCGGCTCACCACTTAGCATGTTTGAGTGACAGCTAGGCTGAATGAATGGGGGTTTTCTGCATAAAAGCAGGGCTTTGGGGACTGGAACTTCAGAAGTCGCCACAGGACCTAAAGGATCCAAGGAGGGAGAAGCCAAGCCGACCTGCAACGACGACACCACCGGTGGAGCCCTGCTGAACTGTCTCACCACTTTTCCCAACGACAGAGGAGATCTCCAGTCCGGAGAGTCTTCTTCCTTTGACTGGTGGGGATCACCAGTTTGCCCGTCTTTTCGCCTTCCTGGACCATCTCGTGGCCGCCTTGCCCATGCCAAGCACCCTGGCAACCAGAATACCACGGTTTACCACTACCGCGAAGAAAAGGGTGGTACCTTGTAACCGGGAAACTCCGCGGCTGGTTTCTTCCCTGGCAGCGTCCAAATAAGGGAAAGAGTGGGCACTACTTCGTTAGTTAATTGGGTAGTCTATACTCGGTGAGGTATTTAGTCCTGTCGCCAGATCCCTCCCCGTTGCTTAGGGAGGTAAAAAATGTTAATATGATATTTGACTGGTTAATTGTCACCAGTCTACTGGAAGGACTCGTGTGGATATCCCACTAAATTTCTTCTTATTTACTTTGTATAGAAGTTGTCTTTTTGTATTTGATTTCTTCAATAATTCTTGAGAAAATCTTGATAATTCCGGTGAATTTATGGTAAAAATATTTTTATTCAATCATTTGTATTTTTGTGAGGCCTTTAGCAAACATTATACTGTTCAATGCATTTCGGTCAATAATAGACCTTCATCAGGAACTGTTAATAGTAAAGAAAAGAATAATTAACTAAAGTTTTTGTGTAATTTTGCATTAACAAAGAGATAATCATGTATTCTAAATTGTAACTATACACATTATGGAAAAAGTACCTGTGTGAAACGTTGCTTCAAATCTTTGGCCTGATTTACTATTTTTCCTTATTGGTAATTCCAATTTCTCTTCACTCAAGCACATTTGTTTACGTTAGCCGTTGCATGTCTTTTAATATCACCTCTTTGACTTCCTGGTAATATAAATAATAACCAAAATATATTCAAACCTTAACAAATAACATATATGGATTATTCTGTTGGTTAAAGTTCACCCTCCCCACAGGGGGAGTCTTACCTGTTGTATAGACCAAGGTAATAGCATCCGGGCACCTCGCTCGCGTGAAAACGCGATGCTGGTTGTCCCGTTTGCTTTTATATTGAAAAAATGGCGCCGGCACACAACGTGGTGACGTCATCAACGTGATGACTTCATCGCGCGCCGGCGGCCATTTTGAATTAGTCAAAAATCGTTGTTGGATGATTGTAAATGGTTATATTCATGTGTAAAGCTCTTTAAATAAATAAAGCCTTCTCATTGCTAAACTCTAAGGGAACTTCCTAAGATCCAACATACTTGATAATTCAATATAAAAATAAACATAAATTAAAGACATGATCTAGTAGCTATATAAACTATAGTTGCTCCATTCAAAGTAATGCACGTGTTTCCAAAATTATAAGAGCACGACAATATACATTTGATCTTTTTCAATGTGAACTGCTACTAATATAAATGAGTTGCTTGCTTATTAGAGCTCTATTGCCATATAATCCAGTCTTCTACACACATTATTGAACATATTATAGTTGACAACATACTTACGTTCTAGAATGCAAGGTATAATTTCAACTTTATAATTGCCTTTAAAGAAAACATGCAAAATTACATTCCTAGTTGAGACCATCCGGTTGCATGGAGTTGAGTTTTTCGATCCACTCCACCAATGTTTGCTTATACCAGAAGTAACAACATTAAGGATATGCTTATACGCAGTGACTCTCAAGTACAACAACAAAGAACAACAAAGAAGGGAACTTATCCATGTTTAAATTGTTCAAATTGTAATATGATTCAGAAGGGGGATGTTGTATACCACCCAAATACAGGACACAAAATTTACTTGAAAAAATTTGCAACATGTGACACCATGAACGTCATATATAGCATTAAGTGCCCGTGTGGCAAATTTTATGTGGGACAGACTGCTCGTAAAGCGAAAATTAGATGGAATGAACATCGCTCTAACATTCGCACAGGCAACACCAAATCCCCAGTAGCGAGACATTTCAAAGAAGCTCAACACCAGATAGCACAATTGAAATTTCAAATTTTGGATGTAATAGAAGTGTATCAAGGTCAGAGGGTGGATATTAACAGACTTTTAAACCAGAAAGAAACTCTCTGGATCGAAAAACTCAACTCCATGCAACCGGATGGTCTCAACGAGGAATGTAATTTTGCATGTTTTCTTTAAAGGCAATTATAAAGTTGAAATTATACCTTGCATTCTAGAACGTAAGTATGTTGTCAACTATAATATGTTCAATAATGTGTGTAGAAGACTGGATTATATGGCAATAGAGCTCTAATAAGCAAGCAACTCATTTATATTAGTAGCAGTTCACATTGAAAAAGATCAAATGTATATTGTCGTGCTCTAATAATTTTGGAAACACGTGCATTACTTTGAATGGAGCAACTATAGTTTATATAGCTACTAGATCATGTCTTTAATTTATGTTTATTTTTATATTGAATTATCAAGTATGTTGGATCTTAGGAAGTTCCCTTAGAGTTTAGCAATGAGAAGGCTTTATTTATTTAAAGAGCTTTACACATGAATATAACCATTTACAATCATCCAACAACGATTTTTGACTAATTCAAAATGGCCGCCGGCGCGCGATGACGTCACCACGTTGTGTGCCGGCGCCATTTTTTCAATATAAAAGCAAACGGGACAACCAGCATCGCGTTTTCACGCGAGCGAGGTGCCCGGATGCTATTACCTTGGTCTATACAACAGGTAAGACTCCCCCTGTGGGGAGGGTGAACTTTAACCAACAGAATAATCCATATATGTTATTTGTTAAGGTTTGAATATATTTTGGTTATTATTTATATTACCAGGAAGTCAAAGAGGTGATATTAAGAGACATGCAATGGCTAACGTAAACAAATGTGCTTGAGTGAAGAGAAATTGGAATTACCAATAAGGAAAAATAGTAAATCAGGCCAAAGATTTGAAGCAACGTTTCACACAGGTACTTTTTCCATAATGTGTATAGTTACAATTTAGAATACATGATTATCTCTTTGTTAATGCAAAATTACACAAAAACTTTAGTTAATTATTCTTTTCTTTACTATTAACAGTTCCTGATGAAGGTCTATTATTGACCGAAATGCATTGAACAGTATAATGTTTGCTAAAGGCCTCACAAAAATACAAATGATTGAATAAAAATATTTTTACCATAAATTCACCGGAATTATCAAGATTTTCTCAAGAATTATTGAAGAAATCAAATCAAATACAAAAAGACAACTTCTATACAAAGTAAATAAGAAGAAATTTAGTGGGATATCCACACGAGTCCTTCCAGTAGACTGGTGACAATTAACCAGTCAAATATCATATTAACATTCTTCCCTGGCAGCGCAACGACCTTCAGCTTTCCTCCACGTCGAGACCTCCTCTTTCTCTGGACGAAACACTGACTTGCACCCGCTGCCAGGAACAACTGCCCCCGCTGGAGCGTTCTTCCCATTTTCAGGTATTGTGTCCCGCCTGGCTTCCCTTGCGACAGATCGTTCAGGGTGACAGTAAATCCTCGACTTTCTAACCTGGGCTAGCCTGGGACCTGTTAACTAACTTTTCCTGACTTGATCTCAACCTTTTTGTGAACTATTTACAAAGACTCTTTGGGCATAACCCCACTGTGTGATCCTGGACACGTTTCGCTTGCTCTCTCTAAGAGTGGGCCTGGCATTTGAACTTCCTTGCTCTCCAGTAGACTTTGCCTAACCTGCCTCACGGTGGTTCTTTGAAAAGTATTGAAATGTGTGTGCTTTCATAACCCTGCCTTTTTCCCTCCTTTTTTTAATAACTTATTAGAGTGCCATCTTATGTTAAGCGCTCACCTATGTCTGAAAATAAGTGGTGTTTCTCATTAAGACTTGTCTAATAAGTAATTAGGGTTGTTTATATATAATAGTGACTGTGTGTTGAATTTATGTACCTCTCTTTGTGCTAGTGTAATTTACAAGTGTGTCTTTAAATAAATAATTATATGCTTTTACACCAAAGCTCTGGTCAGTGTTTGCTTGCGCTACTGTATCTCTGTACCTATTGTGTATACTCTATATACTGCCTAACTCATCTTGAGAGAAGTCTGACTGCTCAGCCACAGCTACCAGGTAAATCTGGGTGGTACAGACTGCTACCAATCGGGTTTACTGCCAACCACCTGTAGTCCTAAATCTTTTGGAGTGGTCCCTAAGGGAACTGCACAGGTTTCTGCCTAACACTCTGGTCCCAGGAGTACAAAGCCGAGTTCCCAGAGATAGTCTTGTATCTCTTTGGCTGCCTGCATGTCATTGTATTTCCCATAGGTGGACACAGAAGTCACGGTAGATGCAGGCTGTGTGGGTCTAGGGACCATATTGGCCCCATACAAAAAAGGATCTGATAATAATAATAATAATAATAATAAACTCGCCAAAGCGCATTGTCTCCTAGGCTAGCAGGAGCCTTTCCAGTGCCGAGCATGCTTGCTTACATCCAGACAAAGAAAGTTTGTCTGTCATATAGGCCTGTGAGCACTATCACCTATTCTTATATGGAAAGAAATTCACCATTGTGACGAATGCCAACATTCCTCCCCGAATTGCTCGGTGGGGTCTCCGTCTCCAGGAATATTCTTTCAATAGTGTTCACAAGCCCAGGAAAGAGAACAATCCAGCTGATTTCCTCTCCCGGTTTCTGCTCCCAGTAGATGTGTAAGCACAGACATCCAAGGAAGACGATTACGTCAACTACCTAGTGAACAAGGCACTCCCTACAGCGTTGACCAGTCAAGAAATAGCACAAGAAACAGAGAGAGATGAACTGCTGTCTTTGGTAAAGTAGAAGATTCTCGCAGAACGATGGCACACCACGGTGGACAGAGAGGCTGCGCTGGATGAAGATCAGCAAAAGACAATGCAAAACTTTGCCCTCATAAGGATGTGCTGTCCATCTCAACGGACGGATTGGAACTAAAAGAAAATAGGATTGTTATTCCACTCTCTCTCTCTATAAAACAGCACCATACACCTCCCACATGTGTGTCACAGGGGTATCGTATCCACCAAAGCTACAAATGAGAACCAAGGTGTGGTTTCCCAAGATGGACTCCAAAATACAGACGGCACTGGAAGACTGCCTGGTGTGCAACGCTATGGTGCCCCACACGTTTCCTCAGTCCTGGTAAATGACCGCCATGCCATTAAATGTATGGGACGAGGTCGCATTTGACCTGTTTGGGCTTTTGGCCAATGGGTATGTGCTGGTGGCCATTGATGAGATGTCTCGCTACCCTGAGGTCCATCTGGTATCTTCCAAGAGTGCACATTCCATCCTCCCTGCACTCGACAAGACATTCATGGACTACTATGTACCCTCCATATTAAAGACAGACAACAGTCCCCCTTTTAGTGGACAAGAGTTTGCCATGTTCGCCGAACATCTGGGGTTTCAACACAGAAAAATCACACCGCTATGGCCCCAAACAAATGGAACTGTAGAATTATTTATGGCGAACATCTAGCATACCCTACAAGTGTGCACCATCACAAATGGGTTTTTCATGCAAGCCATATGTGTGTTACTGAGAGACTACCGGAACACCCCACACAGTACCGCAGGGGTGTGACCCTTGGAACTCATGTTCAAATGCTCGATCCTTGCATTTTGCCTCAAGTGCCAGGCATGGATCCTGAAGACGATAGGACATGATGGGCCCGTGAATCGGACAAAGCCAACAAACGGAAAATAAAAAGATATGCGGACACAAGAAGAGGAGCAAGGGAACATGATATTCACGCAGGAGATGCAGTGCTGGTGCATCAGAGACAGACCCGAAGGACATGCCCGCATTTCATCCCGAGCCGCTGCAAGTGACGGCCATCAAAGGGTCAATGATGTGAGAAACCTGGGGGTGTCTCACTGTCTGAAGCCTGGCAATCCCTTTCTCGTGTGGCCAGGGCACGGCCATCGCCCTTGGATCCAGTCCAGGTGGGCGGGTGCAGGAGGATCCCCTGAGTGAGGGGTCCTCGGGGAGTAGGATAGGAGCACCCAATGGCAAGACGTGTTATACCCTACCGTATGACACATTTTCCCCATCCTACCCAGTAAAGTATTGAGAAACTCAACCCCCCCTTTTTTCAGACACATAAGGGCCTCATTACAACCTGTCAGGTTTGGACCGTGGTGATTCTATGGCGGCGGTAACAAAGTTTCCGTGTCCGCAAGGTTACGGAAAGACCGTCCGATTACGTGCTGTCGGTCGCACGCACCACACGGATGCGGAAACGTTGTTACCACCATCACGGAAAAAGCCACGGAAATGGACATAGCGCTTCCACAAGTAGCGCAAAAACCGTGTCATCTCCGTTGCCACGGACATGGAACCGGAAATACCATGATCGCCAAAACAGGAAACATAGAGGCAGCCATCATATAAAGCACAATCCATTGCCATCCAGAGTCAGCACAAGCAGAATCCACACTGTGAGAAAGCAAAAGGGACCTCCAGCATGTCTGCCAGGATTCCAGCTCAGAGGCAGCGCAAACAGCGCTTTAGTGAGGCGGAGCTAACTGTTCTGGTGGAGCATATAGTGGAGCATGCAGAGATGCTGTTCAGTGCCGATCAACGGCGTGCCACACAGCAGCGGAGGAAGGAAGTGTGGGCGGAAGCAGCACGCAAGTGCACTGCTGTGGGCGTGACTGTGAGGAGCGTCAAGGACTGCCACAAGCGGTGGGACAACCTCAGGTTGAGGGTTCGGAACCTGATCTCCCCACACCGCCAACGCAGCAGTGGGACAGGTGGAGGACCCCCTTCCCCACTGAGGCTGCAAGCATGGGAGGAGCGTTGCAGCAGTGTCCTCCACCTTGAGGGGATCCATGGGATTGGGGAGGCTGAGGCTGGAGTGAGCCCACCTGCAGATGCTGGTAAGTGGTGAAACATGAATGCAACATGAGAATATGTTGATGGCATGACTGGGCCAAAGGACCCATTAACAACGACCCCCCCAAGCAGTGCATTACTGGGCCAAAGGATCCATTAACAGCCCCCCCTCCAAGCTGGGCCAAAGGACCCATTAACAACCACCCCACCCCCCAAGCAGTGCATGACTGGGCCAAAGGACCCATTAACACCCCACCCCCCCCAAGCAGTGCATGACTGGGCCAAAGGACCCATTAACAACCCCCTCCCCCCCCAAAGCAGTGCATGACTGGGCCAAAGGACCCATTAACAACCCCTCCCCCCCCCAAGCAGTGCATGACTGGGCCAAAGGACCCATTAACAACCCCCTCCCCCCGAAGCAGTGCATGACTGGACCAAAGGACCCATCATGATCCGTATGGCAACCAATATCACAACAATGCATACCCCCAACAAACAGATGCATGTAACTAACGCTATTGAATGATCAACCTGTCTGATGCATGTGGTGCACCCATCAGCCACCACCACAACACTAATTGCATGTCCTCTGTGTCCCCACATCCGTGTCAAGTGACAGTGATACTGCACAACAGGCCAGGCAATCTGCACCGGCACGTGTCCAAGCCACCGCCCCTGCACAAGAGGATGCTGCCAGCAGTTCGGCATCTCTGCCCCCAGTACCAACTGCAAAAAATTTGCCGGCCACCACCACGAACATCCCCAGCGTCTCCACGCTGCCTGAGTTAACACAGGTGCCACAGGAACCCATCGCGCCCACCCAAACCAACACAGAAGGCAGCTGCACTGCAGAGGAGGCGGCCTGTAGTGACAACAGTGCCCCGGCAGAGCACTCTGATACTGGGCCACAGGGGAGATGCCCACATTTGATGACCTGGGATCCTTCCATCAGCGGGAGTTTAGTCCCACATCACTCCGAAGTCCCATGAGGTCACCCACCCCATCTATGGCAGAGCTTAATTCCCGCATGCAGCGGATGGAGGAGCAGCAGGCTACCCTCACCCAGCTGGTGGAGAGGCAGCTCGAGGAACCTAGGCTGCAGAGGGAGTGCTACAGCATGTCAGTGCGTCGCCTATCAAGGTCCATTGGATGCTTTAGCAGCACTATTGTCACCCTGGCACACCATGTGCGGGAGGGTAATGAAAACACCTCCAGGCTCATAGAGTCCATGTTGATTGGGCAACAGGCAAATATTGCACGTATGCCATCTATACCTGATTCTGTGCCATCCAATACCACCACCCCTTCCAGCTCCACTACTGCCAGTCCAAGCAGGCGCTCGAGTCGGCTAACGGGGCTCTTGGGCAAGGATGCACAGGCACAGAAGCACACACGGATGTGATGATGTGTGTAGGGCACTGCAGGACACACGTGGACTTGAAGGGTGTGAGGGGTGGGTACGTTTGGGTGGTGGGGGAGGTTGTTTTGGGTGTTTGAACATTGGGGCCTGGGTGGGGGCGGGTACGTTTGGGTGGTGGGTGGGCACGGGTGTACTGCTTCCCTAACCATTGCACCTCCTTCCCTGTGGTTAATTCATCAATATATCATCATTTGAAATCAAAACATACATGTGTGGATATCTATCATTTCATGTGCAGTACAACAAATCATTTATTGTCATCACCATGTCCCTGCATTGCTGTGAATGTGCTGTGTCTCAAAAGTAAATGCAAATCAGTTCATCCCGTGCTCTTTGGCCATTAAGTGCACCCCCAGGGGGAGGTGGTGCCATCCCATCCCATCCCCATCCCCATCTCCATCCCCATCTTCTTCATCTGCGTCTGGGGACATTGGGATGTTCCTGCACAGGCAGAGATTGTGCATCATGGCACATACGAGCATGATTTTACCCGTCTTCACTGGGCTGTACAGTAGTGATCCGCCAGATCTGCTCAAACAGCGGAACCGGGCCTTCAGCAGTCCAAATGTCCTCTCAATCATTCCACGTGTGCGGACATGTGCCCTATTGTACGCCTCTTCATGCCTGTTCCTTGGTCTCTGTACAGGTGTCATCATCCATGGCGTGAGTGCATATCCAGCAGCACCTACATGGGATGTAGATTGGGGGACATGTCAGTGTTTGTTGTATCATGTCTTAATCTGATGCTGTGCTATTTTGTATCATTGTTCATTCATGCATGTGTGCCATGCAGTGGTTGGAAGTGTTTATCGGCTATCACAGTGGATGTAGCCAAATGGATATTGACCTACACATTTACGTGCATGTGTACTCTGCCCTGTGGGTGACATTTGATTGTGAGTATGGCATAGTGCAGTGATGTGCACACATGGCAGAGTAACTCCACTGTAATGAAGTAGTTAATGCAGGACGTCTCATTTACAGGCATCATGTGCATTGGGAGGGCAGTGTTCCATTTGTGGGTGGGTGTTTGCAGTGGCACAAGGCGTATGGGACAGTGACAGTATCAGCTGTGTGTGTCATGTGGCAGGGTGTGTACGGGCACACTGTGTTGACCTGTCATGTCTTCCTTTGTGATGTTTGGGATCCACTGTCTATTTGGTTGATGGCAGGGGGGGTGATGCATGTGCGGTCACAGTGGCACACTCACATTGCTCATTGGCCTGGAGACACACACACACCACTTCAACATGGTCGGAGCATTGTCAGCTGTACTCACCTAATAGCCATGTGTTTTGTCCAGCATAGCGTTCCATGACCCGTGGCAACGTGGAATTCCGCAGTACCATTGAATCATGGGTTGAGCCTGGGAAACGTGCGCAGCAGTGTGTTATCAGTAGCGTGGCATCACATACCATCTGTACATTCAACGAGTGATACTGTTTCCTATTGCGGAACACCATCTCAATTGCACGTGGTACTGTCAGCTCAATGTGGGTGCAGTCAACTGCACCTATGCAATTTGGCATGCCTGCTATGGCATGGAAGGCCAACTTGGTGGCAATGACCTCGGGGAGGGTACACGGTAGGGCTATGCGTTCCGACACATG
Source organism: Ambystoma mexicanum (assembly GCF_040938575.1). Classification (NCBI taxonomy): domain Eukaryota; kingdom Metazoa; phylum Chordata; class Amphibia; order Caudata; family Ambystomatidae; genus Ambystoma; species Ambystoma mexicanum. The sequence goes on from NC_090940.1 coordinate 602,667,965, forward strand.
GCGCAACAGGGCATCCAGTACCTATACCAGGATTTTTGAAAAACAGGGTTATGATATGCCGTGCAAATCACCGACCGGGTGTTGATAGGTGCCAAGGAAATGCAGCACAGATACAACCTTCAGGGGGGGGGGGAGGGTGTGGCGGTGGGGGTGTCTATGTGGCTGCTGATGTTGTGCTCAATCATGGCAGTGATGTACAGGATTGTTGGACGGTCCAGCCGGTATAGTGTGTGGGTCTGTCCTGGGGTAAGGTTCCAGGGTGAGGCCCTGATGCGTGGTATTGCAGACTGCCTGCGGGGTTGTGCCGGCTGGACAATGGGGTTTGCCATAGGTGCAGGGTTGGCTGGTTGGCGCCTGCGCCTCCTCCGCCTCCTCCTCTGCACCATTACTGCCATCATGTGCAGTGCTGCCTGTTGGTTGAGTAGGCCCAGTCCAAGTGCAACTAGAGCTGCTGCCTGCATGGTTTTGTGTTGTGTTGGGCCGGGTGTGGCCCTTTTGTAGGCTCCCAGTGTGCTGCTGGGGCCGTGCTGGGCTGATTTCGTGCACCTGTGCCCTGATTCAGTTCAGCAGGCACTGTTTAACGTCATGTTCGCGTTGGCGGCGGTACCGCCACCATGATCACGGTTTTAATGCCATTTTTCTGGCGGTGTTTCCGTGTCCGCGCTAGTTGTGATGCTCGCGGTGTTTCGTATTGCCGGTAAGGGAGGGGTTTCCGTGCAGGTGGACTTTACAGGACCCTTAACTCCGCAGTGGCGGTTGGGGGAGGTGCTATTTCCAGGGCCGCGAGTCATGATTGGGCAGACGCGGAAACGGTGCCGATATGGTTATACCGGCAGCATTAATTCCGGACCGGAGCACTTGTAATGAGGCCCATACACTTTCTCACGCACAACTCACCCTGAGCGACAATGGATTAACTCCTCCCTACCCGGCATTCCCTTTGTTACCATACACCATTTCAGAACCCATACCGTTACCCACCCCCAATCCCAACAGATATCAAAGCGAAAGCAAAGTATAGAAGAACCGGGAGAAGGACAGTACATATGTCACCCTATGCCCTACAACAACCCAATTGTACCAGGCAGTACAGGTACCCCCTTCACCCTGACGAAAACCCACGTAGGTTTTCCAGTATTCTCTGGAAAAACTACAAGTCCCATAATCCACCCACACTGTTTTTCCCTAAAACCACTGAGAAGTGGAGGAGAGAGATGGGTAATCCGTATCTTCCCAATAGGAATCCCTGGGCCATTTATCTCTTATGGACGAATGCCATGTTGTCCCGCTAACGAGGACAGGCAGGGTCAGGCCTTCCCTTCCAACCACTCGCTCCTGAATCCAATCACTACCCCCAGGAAGTATTAAAGGTGGGGCAGGAAATCACACTTTGAGCAAGTTGGGGATGCTGGAAGGTGCAAGAAGCCAGAGGAAGACCAGAAGAGCTATAGAGACCCTAGGAGACCTGGAGGAGAAAACCGACCTGGCACGGCCCTGTGAGTCCAGAGGAGACTGCACTGTGCACAGGGAGATGTACCTCCAGAAGGCAAATCCAGGGGCAGCTAGGTGTTGCTTGGCAGTACCCACAGCAAGACTCCTTCCATGGGCCAGTCAGGCGAACCCAGGTCTCTGAGGGTCAGCAGAGGAGACCCTGACCTCAGAACAATATCCCCTTTTAGCTTCTGCAGTATCCAATGCTAAATGCTGTTTTGGGGAGCTGAGAAGTGGGAGCAAAATCCTGACAGTGCATTCTGGGACTGGAAGTCCCATAACACTTTTTGAAAACTGAGGTGTGAGGAGAGAGTCGAGCCCGGCAGAGGAAACTCTCCTTTATGAACTTGGTGAGAGGGGTCCGAGCCCGGCAGCGCCACGTGGGCACTCACTGGAAGGTCTCTGGCTGTTGCCCCTCACCCGAACCAGGAGAAACAACAAATACCAAGAGGCCTTGGGAAGGCTGTTGTGAGGTGTCAAGGTGGTCATATAAGGGTCAAACCAAACTTCCTTGTACAATCGAAAGTCTTTGACACAGTGTGGAGGCAGGCGTGAATCTGACTGAGGGATGCCTGGAAATTGGGGGTGAATCTTAACGCACCCTAGAACCTTGTGTGAATGGAACTGTGTGAAGCCTGACTGGAGGCTTAAGAGTAAGCCTGACTGGGGGCTTAAGAGTAAGCCTGACTGGGGGCTTAAGATAAAGCCTGACTGGTGGCTTATGGTAAAGCCTGACTGAGGCTGAGACCCAGACTTGGGTAAAGGGAAGAACCTAAGGGGTCTAGCATGACTTTTTGTAGAAATACCAACTGTGGCAAATGTGAACCCGATGGAGGGATGATAAGAGAAAGCTAGAGGAAGAGTACCCCTGCTTTCTGATGAGATGTTGAAATTGTGAACTGTGGAAAGCGTGAGCCCGACTGAGGGATGTCCACAGTGAGTTGTTGGTCTGAGCCCGACTGAGGGAGGCTGACTTTGAGAGAAGGATCGGAACCCAGTGGAGGGGGATCCTAAGGTGAAGAGTAAACACACGATGTGAAGGTTACCAGAAGGAACTGTTAGTTTTCTTCTTTATGATATATCAGGCCCTCTAAAGCAAGATACTTTGCATGAAAGGGACTTGGACAGTAAGTCCTGATATAGAGAAAAAGAACTGCAGCCAAGTGCTGGAAAATCCCCAGAGTGAGCTGTCCTCAAGAGTCCCGCCTTGTCCCGTGCCTAAAACATGGGGAAGGGAGACCCTAGCCATAACATTCTGACTTATTATTTTGTGTGCACTTCTTTCTTTTCTTGTGCACACTATCCCACACTCTTTTGCGGCATAGCAGTAAGGATCAGCAATAGGTTTTCTTAGAATAGGCCCTTTTTAGACTAGTCCCCACTTGAACGGTATTCTTATGATTTGATGGTCGTACTTTGCTCCCATCTTAGATTTAGGTTTAGATTAGGTGTTTATCTCACCCACTTTACTGTTTAATAAACACACTTGAACTGTGATCACTTGTGTCTGTCGTATTTTGATAGCATGCCTTCCTTACAATGGTCTCCACGGAAAATGACGTTCACTCTATCACCCAGAATTCATCGTTCTTTCAGAAGGTTGGCCAATCCTTCGCCGAAGGGATTTAGTCAGAAGAAGACTCCAGCAACAGCAATCCGTCTGACAGTTGTTCTGACGAAATGGACGCTGATGTGGACACTGTCGACAGCAATGACAGTGAGGTAATGGTGCAGCCACCTGGTCAAAGTCGGTCTAAGTGGATTTTGTGTCGACCCACACGGTCGAAATGGAAGAAATGGAATGAGTAAACACATGTTGTTGTTCATGTGGGGGGAGATGTAGCGTTCTAGTGTTCAGGGTCACTAGTGCCCCTTTTCATGTTTAATATGTTGGCAGTAAACTGTCATGCCTCTTACCTGGCATTATGGTTCGGGGGCTGGAGGCCTTCTTGGCAGCTGCACCCGCGTTGGAGTCAGCATCCTTTTTGGAATCTTTGAACGCAGAGTGCTCTGGAAGCTGCCATTGTTGGGGATCTGTACATGCGCGGGAGGCCGTGTTTGGCTCTTTGCGCATGCTCAATCCAGCAGAGTCTCCAGGTTTCCGGGACAACCTTGCCTGGCTTCCTTGCGGCCTCACTTTCATTACGGCTGCCTATGAGACAGTGTTGACACGGCACTCTGCGCGTCTCAATGCGGATCTCAACTGTCTGTGTCCTCGCTCCTGTTTAGTCTGTGTCCTGTTCTGGGCCTTTTCCCGCCTTCTTTCTGCATCCTTTTCCTTCCTTCCTGAAATTCCCTTGGCTTCTTCTAGCATTGTGCTCTGTTTATCTACCTTGTTTGTTGGTTCCTACTGATCCTATTCCTCTCTGCTGTACCCTAGTTGTCCTGACCAGCCTCTGTCCTTGAATTCCAGTGGCTCCAACCTGTACCCTCCAGTGGTATATCCTGTGGCATCATCCCATGGCATCAAGTCTGTACACCGGTTGATTCCAGCTAACCACTATTCATTCCTCAACACAAATAGACATCTTTGGAATCCAGGATATCATGTGGCCTTCCCTGACAGTGCCTTGCACTGTCCTTATGCCACAATAATCCGGGAAGGCTGTCTGGTGGCGTGGGGAGTCGGTTCAGCGCTCCCCTGTATTCAAGGGTAGAGTTGTATTGGTTTCCCGCATCACATTGCCTTCAGGAACCCTCACAAAGGCAGACTGGCTCAACCTCTGCTCAACTTCGAAGTAAAGCAGGTACGCAGCGCCAGTATGATGCCTTGCATGATAGATTGAGACGCCTAAACCCTGAACTTGAAATGGATGCAGTCCAGGATCTTCGGGATGAACTACAAGCCCTTCGCTTGGAGATGACCATGCATCGGCAGGAAAATGCAACCTTTCGTCAGGCTATGACTTAGGGCGCTGTCGCCCATTCTTATGCTGAGAGCACTATGGCGCTGAACACCCCCATGAAATATGATGGAGACCCACGTCATTTAGCTGAGTTTTGCAACCACTGCAAGGTGCATTTTCTGTTGTGTCCCACGCCCTTTGTTCAAGATAAAGCCAAGATAGGATATTTCTTGGGACACCTTACCGGGAGTGCCCTGTCCTGGGCGGCTCATTATGATTCTGCTAGCAGTCCTATTCTCGACAAATTTGCTGATTTTGAAAATAAATGTAAGGAAGCATTCCAATTACCCAACTTGGCTTCAGTGGCTCAGAATAGCTTAATCAAGATTAAACAAAGATCCAGCCATATAGTCATTTATATAATGTCATTCAGGCAGTTAGCCATGGATTCACAATGGCCAGAAACAACTCAGAAGACCTTGTTCCGTCGTGGCCTACGTGAAGAATATAAAGTGAAACTGGTACACATTCCGGAACCCGACACTTTACAATCTTTGCTTGACCAGGTGTTACGGATTGATCATTGTCTAACTGAAAGAAGAGGAGAGAGACGCAGGTGTGAGTGTGCTTACTTTAGACCTTCCCCATGACCACTATGCCAGTAGCGCCCCAGGAAGCGACAGTTTAAAGAAAGGATACATTGTACCTTTGAAGTCACCTGCTGGTTTCCCTTTGATTTTCGTGTAGAAAAAGAAGGGACACTGCGTCCCTGTATTGATTATCATCAGCTCAATGATCCCATAGATATCGGTATCCCTTACCTTTAATTCGAGATATCACGGAATCCCTGCACGCAGCTACGGTCCTCCCCAAACTGGATTTTAGTGGAGCTTATCACTTGGTCAGGATCCGAGCTGGAGACAAATGGAAGACAGCGTCTAAGACTCCTTTGATCCATTACGCATATTCGTTAATGCCTTTCAGCCTGAGTAATGCACCTGCCATCTTCCAAAGGTTTATGGACCACATCTTCTACGACTTAATTGAACTGTCTGTCTGGGTGTACCTGGATGACATACTCATTTTTTCAACCTCTAGGGAAGAACAGGTCAACCACGTGAGGGAATTTCTACATAGATTCGCAGAAAACCATCTCTACGCCAAAGCTGAACAATTTTTGTTCCACCAAACCCAGATAGAATTCCTTGGCTTGTCATCAACAACTCCAGAATGCAGATTGATCCCCATAAGGTACAAGCAATTCAGCAATGGAAGAGACCCCACAATCAAAAAGCTTTACAATGATTTTGGGGTTTCGTAAACTTTTACCACTGTTTCATACCGCACTTCTCCCAGTTATCTATTGAGCTAACTAGTCTGTTGAGTAGTAAACAACCCTTTTTGCGGACAACAGACTCTGATAATGCCTTTGAGGAGCTCAAAGACGCCTTTATGAGTGTACCTATTTTGAAATGCCCTGATGAAGCAAGGCCATTTATTGTGGAAATAAACAATGGTTTCACACAATAAAGGATTTTAACGTATCCATTAACTAAAGTTGCCCCTAGAGCATTGTTGACACGTGTTTCGGCTTTTATTTTCAGCCTTTTTCAAAACAAAACAGGGCATGTATTTTGCTTCATTCTCATATCTCCAATTCAGTTGAAGACGTGTTTTTGTATTTGTACTTTTCATGCTCAGTGCGTTCTTAATATGTTGACCGTTAAGTTCCTGGGTTAAATCCCTCCTGAATCTAATGGAATTGCTTGCGTCGGCTCGGGTTCTGTACAAATAAAAGCCGAAACACGTGTCAACAATGCCATTGTTTATTTTTGCAACCACGGAGGTTGGGAGTGTATGGTTCCTCCGATCTTCACACAAGTTTTGCGACACACTAACCTTGCAAAGAACAGGTCACTGAGCATAATATATTGTACAACAAATACACAAGCAAGTACCCCACCAACTAGACATTTATTGTGGAAGTTGATGCGTTTGACTTAGTGATAGGGTCAGTGTTGTTGTAACAAGATCCCGTCATGCTTGTTGAGCACCCTGTGGGTTACTATTCTCACAAGCTGACACAAAGTGAGCAGAATTGTGCAGTTAATGAAAAAGAAATGACGACCATAAAATCAGCCTTTGAAGAGTGGAGGCATCATCTCCTAGGAGAGCGGTTTACAGTGGAATTGCGCACCGATCACAAGAATTTACAGCACTTATGTTCTCTCCAGTGTCGGAATGTCAGACAAGCATGATGGGCCTTTTTCCTCTTACACTTTGCCTTTACGATTTCCTATTTAGCTGGTGCTCGGAATAAGAGAGCGAATGCGCTATCTCGATCTTTGGGCGAGACAACAGGGCAAAAACCTAGGAACCTCAGTCTACTATCACCCAGGCATTTACTGTTCTCTCTACAACCATACATGAATATCATTCTTCGAGAGACTTTAGAAGATTCTCAGCCTCAGGATCTGCTATTGAAACCAGGAGTACGTGAAACGAATGGCCTCTTGTTCTATAAGGGAAGATTGTATTTACCAACCCAGGCTGTTCGCAAATCCATTCTTCATGGTTTTCATGATGCACAGATTAGCGGCATCGTGGTACGAAGGCCACAAAGGAACTGCTGTCTCGTCAATTCTGGTGTCCAGGATGGGCATACCAGGTACAGGACTATGTGGCTTCCTGTCCCGTCTGCGCTCAAATGAAGAACGATCGCAAGAGACCCATTGGATTGCTACACCGTACTGAAACTCTGCCTTACCCCTGGCATACAATCGCTGCAGACTTCATTGTTGATTTACCGCCGTCTAATGGAAACACATGTATTGTGATAATAGACTGCTTCACCAAGATGGCACATTTTATTCCGTTTCCTAGGATTCCTACCGCACTCCAAATGGCTATCCTTTTCTTTCATGAGATATTTCGCCGTCATGGTTTACCGAAGAAGGTCCTGTCCGGTCGTGGTTCTCAATTTGTTTCATTGTTTTGCGCTCAGCTGTGCTGACAGATTAGAATTGAGGGCTCTAAGGTTCTAGTTATCATCCGCAGACAAATGGACAGACTGAGCACACCAATCAGACTCTGGAAATGTATTTGCGCTGTTACTCGAACGCTGCTCATGACAATTGGGGCGGTCTCCTGCATGCTGCAAGGTCTCTTATAACAATGCAATGCATTTGGCGACTGGTGTGAGCCCATTCTATTCTTCTGGCATAGATCCCAAAGTGTGTCCCTGTTCTCTGGTCCAACCCAGTGCTGTTCCTACTGCGGATCAAATGATGCACCGAATCCAGATGCAACATTGACTGGTGTCGGACATGCTGGTCAAGACACAGGGGTTTATGAAAGCCCAGGGTAATATGCAGAGGTCCCCTGAACGTAATTATGCTGGTGGTAATCAGGTCTGTCTTTCTGCTAAGTACTTGCCGGTTCGTAATCTGCCCTCCAAACTGGCCCCCCCGCTTTTTTGATCCCTTTCGGATTTGTCTTCAGTGGCTTACAGATTGCACATGACATCCTTTTGGCGTATTCACCCTGTTTTTCATACTTCTCTCATGAAACCCTGCCATGCTGAAGCCCACGGGTGGTCTTGCACTCGTCCTGTCCCTGTGCTTCTAGGTGGTGTCCTTGAGTTTGAGGTCCAGGAGATTTGTGATTCTCAGATCCGACGTGGGGTCCTTCAATTCCTGGTGGACTGGAACGGGTGTCCTGCTTGTGATCGGACCTGGGAGCCCTGTTCCAATGTTTGTGTTCCACACCTGGTTTAGTAGTTTTTCTTCCATCACCCTTTGAAACCTGGGGCCCCGAGCCTTCCTGGGAGGGGTCATGGTATCACACCACTTACCTGGCATCATGGTTTGGGGGGCCAGAGGCCTTCTTCGCGGCTCTACCTGTGTTGAGTCGGCATCCTTTCGGAGTCTCCGAATGCCGAGTGCTGTGGGAGCCGCCATTGTTGGGAATCTGCGCATGTGCGGGAGGCCGTGTTCGGCTATTCGCGCATGTGCAATCCAGCGGAGTCTCCAGGTTGCCGGGGCAACCTTGCCTGGTGTTGTTAAGGACTGTCTGTGAGGAAGTGTTTGTGTCGGGAAAGGTGGGGGTGTTGAGCTTCTAGGTATCCTACCTAGTAGGATGGGGAAAAGGTGTTACAGTGACAGGGATAACGCGTCTCACCATCCAGTGTCCCACTTCCTTTCCCCAAAGACCCCTCATCCAGGTGATCCTCCCGCACTGGTCCACCCCCAGGAACTGGATCCAAAAGCGGTTGCCGTGTCCTAGCCATCTGGATGACAGATCCCTGGGCACTAGCGGGTGAGACACAGGACGGTTGACCTTTTAATTTTCCTGCACATCCCGTCAGACTCCTTAGTGTTTTTGGTTGAGGCAGGGAAATCCCTCTTAGAACATAGCTTAAGTTAGGTTTTTTTTTCTTTATTTCTTTTAACCAATAAAAGGCTATAGCCAAAGAAATTGCTGTATGTGTATCATTCTCCTCTTTCCAGAACCTTGCAATGGAAATGTGTTTGCTTAAAACTCGTTAAATCATCACCTCCCTTAAATATCTGTTGTACTGGAATCGTCCATACAGTATCGAGGAAAGGGGATGGGACATAGGAGTTAAAAAGTGTTACTCAGCGTTGTGACTACTATACTCCTAGTCTATAGTCCCATTTCCTCCATACACCCACCCACTACCCCCTTCATTAAATATAACTAAGTTATGGCAGTTCTTCCTGATGCAAGTATAAGGGACGGTAGTGTGGGAGGGCGGGGTCAATGTGCAGAATTCTTTATTTTGCATAAAGTCTGGAGGAAAGGGGACTATGGATTATGACTACGGTAGTCACTACAGTGAGTAACTTTTTCTTAAAGCTACGATAGGGTTCCCTATCTAAGAAAGTAAATACCAAAGGTGCTCTTCAGGACATCTTACATAAACTAATACTGTCCTCTGTCAAAACCTAGACTATCTCACTGGCCCTACCACTCTAAAGAAAAGAAGGAAAAAGTAACACCGATGAATACTGGGGCTTAGTTGGTTGTTGAGGTCTGCTTGACCCCATCCCACTAAATGTATTTTGAAATGTCCTTTTCAGCTTCCCAGTCCTCTGCCTTTCAAAACAGTTCCAACACAAAACTAAAAAGTCTTGTACCAAGGTGAAATGGCTCCTCTTGTCTGATTTCCCTTCAGTCTTTACAATCCACAGAACAATAACTGAAATCTTCCTTTTAGAATTTCTTAGACACTAGTCACAATAGTTCTCAAAAATTGTTTGATTCAAAGGAATAGTGTGGATTGCTGGCCCTTCCATACACTCTTGCCAACCTCTCCCCTTCAGACTATTTCACCTTCTCGTTTGGGGTAATATCTGTTGGTCTCCTGTGCACCTATGGGGTTTGCATCCCAATGCTGATTAAAGTTCTTTGGCTTTTCTAAAATAGTGTTGATTAATTGGTCAACACAGAGGTTTGTGTCTTGACTACGTTCCACTTTTGGACCAGTTAGCCTGTCTGGCTACACAAGTGTCAGGTCTCCTTCTCTGCTTTGTTTCTCTGGCAGTCAGTTCTTGGGTATAGTCTTCTGGCTCCCTCCTCTTTTAGGAGATGGGGGAGGAGGGGTTTCCTCATATGCTTTGTATTTTCAGGGATCATTTAGTCTTGAGGGATATTGGTTGCCCTTCTTCAGATATCAGGCGAGTGCGAGTTGCTGGGCCCCTGCCACACACTCTGGACAACCTTTAAATGAGTACTTTCAACTTTTTAAATTAGGTTTTGTAATGTTAATTTGGGCGGCTCTGAACCTTGTATCATGGCCCCGTATTTCTTGCGGACGCACTAGCCCATTCTCCAAGACCAATCTCGGGTCTTCTCCACTGCTGAGATTGACTCAAACCTATTTCTTGGGTATATGCATCTAGCTCTCCCCATTGAGGTATTTTTCTTGTGCTATGCTTTCTAGGTGTTTCTTTAGTGAGGTATATTGTTCTCCTTCCTCAGGTCTTCTCCTCTGCTCGGGTTGACTCACACCCACTTCTTGGGTATACCTTGCTGTGCTCTATTTTCTAGCTGTGACTTTAGTCGGGAGGGAATTTGGTTCCCCTTCTTCGGGTCTTCTCCTCTGCTCGGGTTGACTCATACCCACATCTTGGGGATGCCCATCTAGCTCACCCCCTTGCTGTATTTCTCTTGCTCTGTTTTCTAGGGGTCCCTTTAGTCATGTGTGGGATATTGTTTCCCCTTTTTCATGTCTCAGGCGGGCATCTTCATTGGACCCATCGGCTCTCTTGGGTTAAAAAGAATTCTTACATTCTCATGGCTTCTCCCCCTCCTCCTTCTCTGGCTCACGGACGTGTACTACTATTCTGCGGTCTTCACTTCTGGGAGGGGTGGTCACTCCGTCTGCTTCAACCGGCGGGTGCCTTTTCTCCGGCACGTCAGTCTTCCACCTTGTTGGCTGGAGGTGGCTCTCGGCTCGAGAGCTAGGAGCCTTGCTCCTCCTGCACTTCTCGGTTTAAAAGCATCACAGGGACATTCCGCCCACTACGTAGGGGCTTTGGTTCTGCCCCCAGGCAGTGGCGTCCACTCTTTGCGTCTTTCCTCCGGCTGATTAAATTCATGTCTGCTCTTCTCTCCTTCTGGGCAAGGGTATGATTTTTCCCTTTCTTACTTTCCCACAGAAGCTCACTGTCTCCAGCCTGGACTACTGCAACAGCCTCTTTCTCAATCTGCCTTCCTCTACTCTCCACCCTCTGCAACTAATCCACAACAGGACTGGAAGAATTATGCTTGGTCTCAAGCCAACGAACCGTATATCTCCAGCCCTAAAATCTCTTCACTAGCTCCCGGTGGCTGCAAGGATCAAGTTCAAGACTCTTTGCATTGTCCATAAGGGTTTCTGGGGCTGGGTCCCACACTACATCCAATGCTCTCTTCCAAAATACCTTGCTTCTCGAGCCCTTCGCTCAGCTGCCTCCAACTCTCTAAGGGTTAGACGCTTCTCCAGGCAGAGAGTGGGGTAGAACTATCTCCTCTGCAGGTGCCTCCCTCTAGAATAGCCTTGCTGTCACTCTCAAACTTGAGACGGACCACCTGAAGTTCTGGAAGCAGCTCAAAACCTTCCCCTTCTCCTCTGCTTTCGCTCTCTCCCTCCCCTGCTGACCTACCTGACCTACCTGTCTCCTGTACTGACTGGTTGCTTGGCTACCCTCAGAGTCTCACTGAGTCCATACTCTTTCTTGATCAGTCACCCTTGCACTGCCTCTGGGCCTACTATGCACTTAGGGGCTGCAACTGTAACCCTACAGTACCTTGTTCACTACCCAGAGCCGCGCTGCCCTGTCTGCATTTACTTGCAAGTCCCCCCTCCCTTTCCTCTTGTACTTCTCATTCTTGTACTTGCATGATCTGAATGACACAAGGCCTAGTAAGATCATTTGTCTTATTCTCCCTCTGTCTTCCCTCCCTTGTCTTGTCGCGCCTAGAAACAGTTGTGAACAGGCGCATGTAAATGACATATCATATCATTCCTTATATCTGATGTCTTAAGGTTGGAGGCATAGTCCCCCTGGTCCTGGTATTTCAGCTTAAAGGAGGGGACAGCATCCACATCACCATCGGTAAAGGCCTCATTAAGTCAACATTTCCCTTTTTTCCCCACATATGCTGAGAACACTGGGGTCATCAGGTTTAAGGGAGATCTTGCAGTTCCATGTCTTAAAATCACGGCAAAAATGGCAGTGAATACAAAATATCACGGCAAAAATGCAGTTGATTTGTACCACAATCATGTAAAGGATGAGGGGGACACCCTTTCAACCTCAGGACCCCTTAAATGGTATAATGGGGTACACCTTTACAGGGTCAAACCACAGCATTTTTGCCGCGATATTATTTACCAGCAACATTTTTGTCGCAATTTTATTACCTGATACTCTTAAGACATTGTGAGTCCTTGTCTACTAAGGGCAAGTGAGATCTCGCTTGCCCAAATGGCTTTGCCCAAAATGTTTTGCATAGCGGGTTCACCTTCCTAGTCTCAAATGGGGGCTGCTCTCCCTTGGGTAGAAGGGACGAATTCCCTGGATTCGTCACAAGGCTAAATGGAGGAGATGAAAGGCATAAACTGGCATTTGGCCAAGCAGCCAAAAAGGAAAAATTAGTAAGGTAGGATAAGATCAAATGTAGTGCAGATACAGAAATGCAGCAGATAGGAAGAGGCCAGATGAACAACAGCTCCAGAGGCAGCTGATAAGTCTTGGAGGACACAAAGAGAGAGTGGTTTAACATGCAGCACTTTGTGAAGAAAGTCAGAGATGTACAGTAGTGTAGCTTTCGTTGAGTGGCTGGGCTGAAAACCAGACTGCAGATTATACATAAGATAACGAGTATAATAAAAAATTAGGTGGTGAATCCTCTTTCCAATAATGTACATTAACATTTCTCATATTAATCTTTGGATTCCTGGAACTGCATCTAGTTTGTGAGAAATCGATAATATCATGCTCATCAATTATTGTTTGCAAATAAATGGCCTCTCAGTTGAGTTTGACAGTTTATTATTGCAAATACTTAAACATCAATTTCATGTCATTTTTTCTTCAATGCCAATGTCAATTTTAACTCTCTGTGGAAAGGCCTTCTTAATGAAAATTTCCATCAGCTGCATCCAGTTGGAACTCAAATCATCTCATCTCCTGTCGAACAGGCTCTCTTCCCTTGCTGCTTTCCCAAAAACCCTCTTTACTTCCTATGTGTTTACCTTTAAATACCCAACTAACTCCACCCATGCAGAATCATTTTTAACACAGCAATTGTGGATTGGACAGAGCCTGCAATTCTTTTTCAATGATTATGTCAATTTCTCTTCTATTCCTAGACTTATTTCGAACATCGCTTTATTTCATGGCATAAGTGAGTGATGTTAGTAACAGCGATTTACACCAGTGAGCTGTATTGCGTAGAATATTCTGTTGTAACTACTTCTAGGTATACATTGATATTTTGATTCAATACATTTCGAAATATTGATTTCAGTCACTATGTAATGCACTCAAACTGTACATATAAAAGTTAATAAAACACCATCTGCGAAACATAATTTGCAGATGTTGTTTACTTTTTTCACAAGAGGGAGAGTACAGTGAAAGAGTAAAAGTGATTTAGTCTCATTATACTCTGTTCTTTTCCCCTCCGTCGTGTGAATCATGAAAATTGCATGCAGCATGTAAGTGTAAACGTTGATGGTACTCCACATGCAATTTACATTTGATAGAAAATAACCTCCATTATATTTTACAAATAAATACTGAAGCCCATGCTGCCTTGATTTAGTACAGTGCACACGTGTATAACAATGTATTACATGTTTTAAGAGGTGAAGATCTATATGATAATACAATGATGCAGTTTGTACTGATGAATCCAGTATTATCTATAGTCCACATGCACCACAACTGGGACACATTTTGCTCCACTTCTTATGTCAATTCATATAGATTTGTGTCGTGGGAAGAGATGATATCATGTACCTACAAGTGAGAAAAATGTTATTAAAATGTTTTTCTTTAGCTTCATTTCATTTATATTATGATACTTATCTGTGAGGTACCAGTCATTATTTACTCACTTTATCTCTCCCACTGAACTATAACAGTCATAACATCAATTTAACATATAAGATGAAAAAACACAATGGAGCATTTTATTTAATGATATATGACCATTATGCAACAATTCGTACATCAATTTCAGGACTCTGGTAAGCCCATTCTATTCTGCTTATAGTGGCCATTCAATATCAATTAAATAGAGGATCTCCTATGGGGAACTACCACACTTTAGTAGAAACTGCTGTATGACACTGAGCCTTAAATGGAAGCAGAGCAAACTTTTTCAGATTTAAGAAAAGGGGGATTTGACAGCATATAGTACAAAAGGCTGTTAACAAAAAGTGAACATAATGGAGCAAGCAAGCAGGTTGGCCACCAAAGTGAAAGGCACTGGTCAGTAAGAAAAGAAAGATATTGCAGATTTCAGTTCTAAAGCATGAATCTTAATAGAGTTTTTTTTTTTTAGAAAACATTTCTCTGTTCTACATTTCCAGAGAGTTGCACAATTGTATTGGTCTATTTTCCTAATGTACTTTCAGAAATGCTTCATAGTTATATGACAAACTAAATGACAAAAGTTGGTAAATTGGGGATGAGGTACACCAAGCACTTTACCAGGGAGATTAGAAGGTTTTTGTTGTGACTTCTGCACACTGTGCAGTTTGCAATTTCATATTAAACTGAACCGTTCATTCAGTGAGACATTGAAAATGAAGAATATTTTATGGGGCTCATTATGAGACTGCCAATACATAGTAAATGTGTCTGGAATTTCTTCCACTTTTACCATATCAGTGAATCATGAGTCGGCAGTAATTCTGCTGGCGTAATTAGCACTGTGAGAATTGGGGCCAGCGGAATTACCGCCAACATATGGCTGAATTTGCGCTGGTGCTAATTCTGCCAGCGTAATTACCGCTGAGATACAAAAACCGTATTTGTGCTGTGTCACAAGCTGAAATACTGCCAAAATACCACCCAAATACTGCAAAATACAGTGCAGTTATCTCCAACTGAAATGTCGAGGTAAATGCAAACAGGTGATGGAAATGAAGCTACAAGTGCACCCAATCCATTCAGGAAGGGTACATAAGGCACACGCCTTCCCAACACTCACTTTCAAACACCTTTTTGCCACTAGCAATTGTGAATTGGACATTGAACTGCTCATGCTCTGCATTGAGCTGCAGAGGCTGGAAGAGCAGCACAAGGTACAGTTTGCAGAGAAGAGGGAGAGGAGATGCCATGTCAGACAAGCACCAAAACCCTGGGTCAGGCCTTCACCCTGGATCTTGACTGGCAGCAAGCAAATCACCTTGTACCGGCTGAACAGGGAGACCATAGCTGAGCTGCTCACCCTGATGCAGGATGACCTTGATAGCAGGATCAACATCAGTATAGCCTTGGCCCTGGTGCTGAAACTTGTGTCAGTCCTGCATTTCTTTACAAATGGCACATCCCAGAAGACCATGAGCATACTGCATGGCATGTCCCAGCCCACATTTTGCAACATCCTAGTGCAGGTGTTAGTAGCATTTCTGCGCCATGGATTACGGCACATCTCCTTGCCCTAAACCAGTCACAGGAGAATACCATGAAGACACGTTTTTATGCAACAGCCCACATGCCCAATGTAATTGCCACTCTGTACTGCACCCATGTGGTGGTGTTGGCCCCCGAGGCAACTGAAGAGGTATACCGCAACCGGAAGCAGTATCACTGCATCAATGTTCAGGTCCCCTGTGATCCTGACGTACTCATAAAACAGTGCTGTGCCCACTTCTCTGGTACCACCCACGTGCCATGGTCCTGCAGAGCAGCACACTGCCTGGATAGATGGAGAGGCACAGAGTGCAACAGACATGGATATTGGGTGAGTACAAGTGCCATCACAAAAACTAATCTCGCAGCACTAGTGAAATGCCACAAGAACACAGATTGGACAAATCCACATTGCCATGCGCTGTGGCTTATTCTTAGTAAAGAAGATTGGGTATTTGGCTGCAATAAGGGTTAACAAAGGCCTTGCCCTCAGCCTAAATCAAAGTAATAAAAAACAATTGTTAAACCTAATAACTGCACTCACCCATAGAGTTTAAACAAAGAAATTATGTTTTGATATCATCAAAACAATCTTTCATCATGTTGGTCAATACTTCATTGGCCTATTAAACCTGTTAGTGACAGGTTAGCAAATGCCTCTTCTAGCCGACATGTGTTTCGACCCGAGTCCTTCTCAAGGCAGAATTAGGCAAACAACTATTCCTAAATTTCCACAGATTAGACAAAACCTGGAAAATGTTCTGGTTCCCTACATCATGTTACAGTGCCAAAGCCATACAAATAATGGCATGAGAGTTGGGGACAAAGAAAAAAGAAAGACAAAGCAAAGAAAAATTAAATAAAAATATTAACCACTAGTAACCATAAAGACGGTTTCCTCTTCCAGACAAAGATGAACCAACCGCACTCCATCAATACAGCACCTTTGAAGCCAGATGGTGCAAGGAGCGGCGTCTTGGGGTGCTGGGCAATGACTCCTCTGTGGGTTGAAAGGACGGCATGGTATCAAAGTAAGACACAAGTGATCAGAGTTCAAGGGTGCTTATTAAACTGTAAAAATGGGGGAGATAAACACTTAATTTAAACCTAAATCTAAGATGGGAGCAAGCTACGACCATCAAATAATAATAATAATAATACAGTTCTGGTAGAGTCTAGTCAAATAAAAAGGGCCTATACCAAGAAAAACCTATTGCCAATCCTTACCACTATGCTAAAAAATAGTGTGGGATAATGTTCACAAACAAAGATTGAAGTGTTCTCAAATAATAAGTCAGAATGTTATGGTCGTGGTCTCCCTTACCCACATTTGGAGCACGGGACAAGGCGGGACTCTCGAGCACAGCACACTTCTGGGCTTCTCCAGCCCAATCTCACAGTTCCTTTTCCAATATCAGGGCCTTCTGTGCCCAAGTCTCTGTTATGCAAAGTGTCTTGCTACGGAGGGCCTGATGTATTATAATCAACAAACAAAATGTTCCTTCTATAAATCTTCACGTTGGGCGATTACTTTTCACCCTAGGATTCCCCTCAGCCGAGTCAAGGATCGTACCACGGTGGCACAGTCTTTTTCCCTCCCTGGCTAGAAGTGCAGAAGGGCCCTGTGTACCGTTGATATCTGCCACACCAATCGCCAGCTGCAATTACCGGTCTCACTGTTCTTTTCTTGAAGGGTTTGTGACTCTGGGTTGAAAAGGGCAAGGGCAACTCCCTCTTCGTCATCTTTCCGGTTTGCACCGCCTTTCTCCTTCGTTTGAACTGCCGTCTCAGAATAGCTGCTTCCTCGTGTGTTCGGCCTTGCTCAAAGTGTGTTCTCATGCTCAGCCTTTTATCCCTTTGGGGAAGGGAAAGGGCTGTCAGGTGTGTGTAGTTATCAGCAATCGCCCGACTCTCCCTGACCCTTATGTTGGGACATGTGAGGTAAACGGCTGTGGTGTTAATCCGTTGTTTTTTGCGGTGTGAAAAAGTGTTCAAGTAGGAAAGGGCAGAGTAGAGTTTCTAAACATCCTGCCGGGTACGATGGTGAAAAGTTGTCATAAGGAAGGGATAGCATGTCTCAACTTTCGGTTTCCCACTTCCACTCCCTGAAGAACCCCCATCTAGGTGATCCTCCTGCACTGGTACACCCCCAGGAACTGGATCCAATAGCAATGGCCGTGTCCTGGCCACCTGGATGACAGATCACTGAGGACTAGCAAGTGAGACACCTTCATGTTTCTCACAGGGCATGACTTAGGGGAACTGCATTGCCTCAACAAAAGCCGAGATACTCAGTCATCTCCCTCTAACTCTCTGTCCCACAAGAGTCATGGTGGCATATGAAACAGTCGACTGACGTTGGTCCCGGTGCTTGGCCCTCGTTATCCTCTGAGACGCGCCCTGGACACAGTCCCGGATGGCCTGCAGGTGTTGGACTTGTGTGTCCACCAAGGATTCTAAGTGCGACTGTTGCTATTCTGTGGTGTCCAGCCTCCTCCACATGGCATCCTGTGACACCTGAAATGTGGGATTTGGGGCGGGCTGGTGCTGAGGCAGGGTGAGCCGTAAGACCTGGAACCCACACTGCCGTCGGGGTCACGCTCCGACTGTAAGCCACACTAACCATATAGCTGGTCATCCCGCTCATGTGACAAGGTGGTGACACAGACCAGTTGAGTGGGTGCAGGCACATGTCTGTGGGCGCCTGCCAGCATCTGGCTATCCTGTCGCGACCACAGTGGCCGGCTACTCGGTGATGGTTGCAAGTGCTGGTGGTGCAGTACCTGCAGCTGTGTTGGCATCGCTGCCATCAAGTACTTTGCCGGCGCTGGCATGTGTGGTGCTACTGGGTCCCTGTGTCCCAGTCCTTCCCTTACTCCTTCCCTTTCTATTGCTGCATGGTGCAGGGGTGGTGGCTGTTGGTCTTGCTCTGGAGGCCCAGCCATGGGAGGTGCATGGGCCTGCATCCTCCTCCTCAGGAGTCACCTGTGAACTTGTTGGGTGGACAAAGACATGCTATTACTCATCATGCATACTTGGACATGGGCTTGCTAGTTAGACATGATACATGGTGGGATATCCTACACATGTGGTCTGATGGGTATGGTCGATTGCAGGTCAATGCATATGGCCAATGCAAGGTGCGAGTAGTGTCTGCTGTGGGTGTACACACCATTGGCATGTGCCCTTTGCCTCTTGTGCTACCAATGTGCCTGTACATGCAGTTGTGCTGGGGGTCCACTTTGACACTTGGATGCTGCACACAGTTTCATGTGCTTACATTCACAGTTTCCCACCTACCTTTGCAAACAGGGCCAGCCTTAGCCCTGACAGTGCCCGTAGACAAAATCATTTTGTGCCTTCCGACCCTCAAATGTGGGGTTGCTGTGCCACACCAGCATGACGTAGTCTTCCAAAGGCTGCCCCTGGCTGGTATGGCAGCGGTGCTCTGCTCAAATGATGAACTCCCTGCTGCAGCACGGGAGCAGGCCACTTTCCATTTTAATGGGGAGCATTCAACACACCTGCTCATGGGCGCCCCTATAAGACACTTACAAGCTGGCGTGTCCAGGGGAGCTCAAGTGACACCCCGGGCGACTGCCTGATCATCCATGCCTAAACTTGGCCCTGCCCACATACACATAGGGTGGCATTGCCTTTGGGTGCATTGCCATATGGTGGCACCTTCCTCTTACCATTGGGCCCATTTATGCTTATGGAGACATGCTTGGGATGGTCATTTGGCCCGTTCATTGTCTGGGCAAGGAGGAGGGGGACATTCAGACTCACCAGATTCTCCTTGACTGCTGGCTCTGACCTCGGCACTCCCAAGTCCCTCGATCCCCTACATGTGAAGAATGAAATTGGCCTTCTCCACCCATGGGCTCAGGTCAAGGGGATTCTCGATGCCGCCTCCTATGGCCGATGACTCCTGCCAGTGTTTGGTCAGGAGGCTGCAGACCCTGACTCTCAGATAATTCCACTGCTTCCCGCAGTTCTTACCATCCTGTGGGACTGTGCCCACAGCCGTCACCTTAACACATATGCTTGACCAAATAGCTGCCTTCCGTTAGCCACATATTTTTCAATGCCGGGAGCCACACGACTCCTTGGCATGTACTACCCACCACGTCAGTGAGGACCTGCAGCTCGGCCTCACTGAATGTTGGCTTCCTTAGCCTCAGAGGCGTAGACAGGCTAGGGCCTGAGTGGGCAAGGCCCACCCAAAATTTGTAACTGCTCACTCAGCAGCGCTGGGTGGACATTTACAGATGTTAATGTCACTTCTGTTGGCCCAATTTCATTAGATTCAGGCCCCACTTGAGTTTTTCAAAATGGCACCACTGTACTTCCCACTCTGGCGCTGATGCTATTTCCGCTGCCAGAATAAGCACCGAGTATACAGCAGTAACGGTAATTCCACTGAGTATGCGCGGACTTACTGTTGTGGACTCAGTTTCAGACGTAATTCCACCAGACGGAATTACTGTTACCGCCATTGGTGAGTGCACGCTCCCACCAAGTTGTAATATGGTGGTTATTCCGCCAGACACCACGGCTGTAATGGTAATTCTGCTAAGGCAGAATTACCACTGTATTACTGCCAAACTCCTATTGAGAGACAAAATCTTTCTGCTATCCTGAGGGAAGAAATGAGATACTGACAATTAACATCCAGATGCCATAGTGATTCCAACCCCAAACACCATGACACTCAAGTGCCATTGAAGGTTGCAAATTCCGCACAAACAGCCAATCACATTCAGGGTTCTTAAAAGTGTACAATTCCAGGGACCCTGAGAGAACCAGACCCTCACCATCATTCCTGCCCCCGGTGTTGTTTAATGTTGGGGACAGACTCCCACTGATAATCACTCTGACATGTCATGAAAATGTTCAAATCTGCACCACCTTGGCAGAACTGACAGACACTCTCACTCCCAAATGTAGACACACAGACACAGATCCATGCACAGTACCACTCAGGCCAGTCAAAGTAAGATTTCCTGAAAGGTTGCAAAGCCTGACTATCTTTGATCAGTGCACCTCACTTTGCACCCCCACCCTTTAGTGTTAGGGAGGCATGCAGGCCCCATTCTAGCCCATCTTGCAGGGCAAGCTTCTGAGGGAAGTTCTTTGTGCGTGCTATGACTTTGCTCACTGAGATATCTGTCCGGACCAAGGGGCCATACGCATTTGCAAATGCCTCACACATAAATACTAACATCACATGTACTTGGCTTCACTTGTGGCATGTTGTAATGTGCATGAGATGTACAAACTGGATCTCCAGCAAATGTATTCAGAAAACTGTAAATTCAACTTGAAAAGGCAAACTCTCTTACCTGGCAGCGGAAATTCGTTCTAGAATTGATCAGCTATATTTAAAATGTTGTGATGTTGAACATTTGACATAGCCGCTACATTGTACTGTGCCACACTATTTTGTTTCTACGTGGTCCAGCCCCTACAATTAGTGGGAACTAGATTCTTGTTGGAGGCACTGGGTGTCCCTGGGATCACAGAAAACGTCCTTTCTATATGGAGCTAGACCTGTTGCTCAATTATACATGACGATCAATTGGGGTAGGGTTGGACACTCAATAGAGAACCTTTTTCTCTGCTAGAAAGTGCTTTGGCAATATGAAGTTTGAAAAAATAAAAGTTTCCATGGTTTAAGGACAGCTGGATCGTTTGATTTGTAGGTGATGTCAGAACAATGAATATGGCCGGGAGGAATATCTCAGGGGCAAAGGGTTGGTCTTGGAACCAAGAAACCGCATAGCAACACAGGTATGAATCCCAGTCCCACGCTTAGAGACTGGTCCGGCATCAAGCACCTTAGAGGAGAATAGTTAATGATATCAAACAAAGACACTTTGGGCATCTCTCTAGGGATAGTGGCAATGTCAGGAAATGAACACTGCGGTTCTGAGTTACATACAGGCTCAACTGGAGAACTGTCTCTCGATAAGAGGGGACCTTTTGTTCTTTATAATGTGGTGTTAAGTATGGACATTTGGATGGCGGACATTGCGTCTGCCATTGTGACTCTAGTGCTTTGGAATCAACTGCCCATTTCCAGATCTGAGCAGATAGCTCACAGCTAAGTGCTCGCCTCTGACACAAAGCCATCCTTCAGGTCTCCTGTTTCAATCGGAGTAGAGCCGAGTCGGCTCATCATCCTCCCGGAGCGGATATTTTGTGTACCTTTGAATCCGGAAATAAAAGCTATGACTAAAGGGTTTAGAAGTGGGTGGAATCTGGCATGAAGCACACTATACAAATCGGTTTTATTATTATGTATTTGTCTGCTGCACAAATGCATTTAAGGTAGATGGGGTTGAAAGTAGTATTGAAAATGTAGAAAAAACAGCATCTGAAGTATGTGTTAGAGCTGTCTTAACCTTACTGAAAACCACAGAATATTAGGGTGTATATATGGCTGTTATGTTTTGGACTAAAAAAGGCAAACCAAGCCATTCAAATGACATGTGTACACCATACCTTTGCATTTTTCATCCTATTTATACGTTGCTTTGGGAATACCTTCTTTAAAAGTCCTATTTGTTGCTTAGCCTTTACAAACAGTAGCCATGTGGTTTATGAAAACAATCCTCATAGATTCCTTAAAACTAAGCACTTTACCCAAGAGTTTTTAACAGTAGATGTCTTCATCGCTTTACAATTAATTGCATCTTTACTATGCAGAAACATGCACTCTATATTTTGATATAAAACGATGTCATGTTGTTCAATATCTGCAGAGACAGTCTAATCTAACTCTTCGTTTTCAGGAAAGCTAGCGGTCTGTGTATGAGCTTGTCCTATCCTACTAAATGCAGTACTCCACAACACATCTGAAGGTTCCAATTAATTCACATTGTGAGGAAGGCATGGTATCAAGCGGTACCGGGGCGTAGGAGAGACACACAATCTGGAGGGGACAGGGGGACACCTTTGGGACTTTGCTAAAGACACAACAGTCCTTAAAACGCTTTAAATATGTGTTCTTTGTTATCAAAAAAAGAAAAAGTAATAATCACAGTTTTAAAAACACAGGCACACTTCCAATAAGTTGCAGATTTCTCACCAACAGCACAAAAGCTCATTAGAAACACATTTTCAGCAAAACAGTGTTAGAAATGAAGTATTTGTGGAATACTAAATCTAACTTTCCAACCTTTGCGGTGTGACGGCCGGGATTCTAACAAAGCAAAGTGCTATTCATCTTTCTGAAGCTCTCGGTGTAATTGTTGTGAGGGGGCTTTGATATATTTTGTCTCATCTTTGCATCCTTTAGATTCCCCAGCACATGAGGTTGCCATTGCTTGTATTTCTACAGGATGCATGATATCGCTATGTGTTACAGAACAATATGATTCAGTCTTTTCTGAGATGTACTTGAACGAAGTCAGGTTTTCAGTCGTCGCAAAACACGAATGCTTCTCTCAGCCTCAGAGAAGGAAACTGGAAGAGTTAGGAGGATGTGCAGTAGCTTGACCTGTGCAAAGAAAGCTCTTTGTCTGGGAAGATTCCTTAGAAAAATATCTACCCGTTTTGGCACTGAAGAATACTTGTGGATGCTTGATAAGATTGCCAATTGCGTAGAGAGGAGGGCATATTTGATATCTGGGTATTTAACTATAGTTTCAGTGCCTCTCCCTGGTTAGTGAAATAGTGGAATGGAGAGTGAAAGAAGGGAGTTGTGGACAGGTGGATAGTTGCTAACAAATGAGAGTGAGAGTGGAGGAAAAAAGATGATCAGGGAGTGTGAGCATTTAAGAGGGAGAGAGCTGTATAGGTAATGTCCACAAAAAAGGTTGATAGATACAATTACTCATTTGGCTATTACCATGCCTGCTACAACATTTCAAACTCTACTTAAAACAAGCACTGGCAAAGCAAATAGTGTTGGCCTGACATATACGCATTTTATATGCATTGGTGTTAATCTCCAGTTACCTTTGCTAATTACCAGCTATTTCCATCATAGGCCCATAAAGTATGTCGTGATGTTCTCTGGTACTCGCACCATGCACCATATATATCTACCCTATACCAAGTAATCCAATCAAAAGCCCAAGTACTTACAATGTTTTATGATAAAAATCCAAGGTACTCATACAATCACCAGGTATTGGCATCAATACAGCAGGTTCAGGCACAATTACCATCCATTGCCAGGTACTTAATAAATTATCGAGGCTATGCAAAATTAGCATAGTATAGCCAGTGTCCACGATGCCCAGTTAGGAGGCAGTGCCAGATTCCATTATGTCCATTTAGCAAAGAGGTTCCTGGCTATATTATGCCCATTTAGCATAGCAGTGCAAGAGGCAAGGCTAGATACCAATATGCCAAGTTATCATATGCAATGCCAGCTTCAAATATTTCCAACTAGCACAGTGATGCCACATTAAATTATTAGTTTTTTTCACAGTAGAGCAAGATAGCATTATGAACACCAGCACTGTAAACCCAGACTTCAGTATGCTTGGATAGCACTGCACTTCTGCATATTCTGTAGGGGGCTGTATGTGTGTGGTGCTGGGGGCAGCTGGAGTATGCAGTGTAGTGTCCGGGCACTGTATGCACAGTGGGTTGAAGTATGTGCATTGTTATGCTGGGGCAGTGTGAAGGGTTGTGTTGAAATGTTGTGTGTGTGCGCGCAGTGTGGTGATGTATATGTGCAAGGTTGGGTGGTGTGGGCATACAG